>NC_089490.1:297373890-297676920 GCF_036850765.1 Saccopteryx bilineata
GCAGACATTCCAGACACTTAGAAGAAAACCAAAGTAGTCGTAAATAGCATCAGTTCCATTTGCATGGCCCCTCTTCTCCAAAATGCTCTAAGTGCTAGGAGCGGCTGGCTCTTACAAAGGGCCATGCCAAAACGCACTAAACAAACTGCTTGTCTAAAAGGGGTAAAATCCTTGAGCACACGCATCTGTAACCTCTCTATCACCTCATTATGGCTTGCACAGGTTAATGTCATAGATCTAGAAAGTGGCCAGAAGCAGGGTATTTCTAACTCCTAAGTGGAAGCAGAAAGGCTGTCTGTGGCAAGTGCTGCTCTCGAGGTTTCCATAGCACTTCCCTCGCTGGGGAATGCATACCATTCACCCTTGGCTGGCATCTCTGGCCCAAAGAAATAAACCACTATTTTTGACTTCTGCCTTTCTACATACCCCCGATAGACTTAGTTTCGGTCAGTTGTTTTTTTTTCTGAAAAATCAGTAGTTTATAATACTCTTCAGTATTTTTACTATGCTTGAAAAACTGAGTTCAGACACATTAAGCAGATGTTTGAGAACTGAAGTCTTTCCTGACTACTCACTATTTTCTCTAATTCCACTTTCCCTCTGCTCTACACAGGACTCTCTCCTGTCCTTAATCATACTATATTCATTCTCACCCAAATGTGCTTACTAATGGTAGAAGTCTTAACTAAAACATCCATCTGGATGACCTTTAAAACCTCCACAAAGCCGTCCATGTCTTTATTAATTTATTCCTGATTTATGACTTATAACAGCATTTATAATTCATAAATATTATTCCAGGACTTAATTCTGTACTGTCTTACAATATTACTTAATTTCTTTTTGTTAAATTACATTATAAACTTGACCAAAAGCAAAAAGTTATTTTTGGTATATTCTTTTATGTTGCCCACAATGCCTATCAAAATATAAAATAAAATTAGGTATTAATTAAAGACCAATTAAATCAAATTACCATCAATATCCTTTGGTCATTGGTCTATGAAATTAATTGTCAGAAAGGCAACATATTGTAGTGTTAACAGTACAGGCTTTAGACTCCTAAAGAGCAGATTTCAAATCCCAGCTCTCAACTTATTAGCTGGGGACACTGAAATTGTCCTCTGTTTGCTGTAGTCTCCTTACATATAAAATGGGGATACCTCACAAGACTATTATGACAATTGAATTAGAGAGCCTTGTATTTTATTGCATGTAGTAAGTATTCAATAAGTTGTAGTTCTTTACTGAGTACTCATGCAATATCTAATTATTGTCATTATAAAGTAAAGAAGAGGCAGAGCTGTCATTTTGGTAGGCCAATTGGCTGTTCTGGCATGAAAAGGGAATCTCAGTAAGAATGACAGCTAACATCAGAAACCACAGAGGACAGAAAGCAGTGGGATATTAAATGTGCAGAAAAAAGGTCAACCAAGAATTTTACATCAAGTGAAATGATCATTCAAAAAAGAAAGCAAAATAAAGGCACTCCTAGATAAAATAAAAACAGATAATTTGATGTTAGCAGACTCATTCTACAAGAAATACTGAAGGAAGTTCTTCAGGCTAAAAGAAAGTAACCCCAGATGATAATTTAATGTTATATAGAAAAACAAAGAGTGCCAGTAAAGGTAATGTTGTAATTATAAAAGAAAGTATGAATGCATAGTTTCCCCTTTATAACTAATTTAAAAAGAAACTTTGTATACTAATATGCATACTGTTGAGTCTATAACATAAAGTGTAATTTTTTTGTTTTTTGGGTTTTTTTTTTTTGTATTTTTCTGAAGCTGGAAACAGGGAGGCAGTCAGACAGACTCCCACATGTGCCCGAAGAGGATCCACCCGGCACGCCCACCAGGGGGTGATGCTCTGCCCATCTGCGGTGTCGCTCTGTTGTGACCAGAGCCACTCTAGTGCCTGAGGCAGAGGCCATGGAGCCATCCTCAGCGCCCGGGCCATCTTTGCTCCGATGGAGCCTTGGCTGCAGGAGGGGAAGAGAGAGACAGAGAGGAAGGAGAGGGGAAGGGGTGGAGAAGCAGATGGGTGCTTCTCCTATGTGCCCTGGCCGGGAATCAAACCCGGGACTTTCGCACGCCAGGCCGACACTCTACCACTGAACCAACTGGCCAGGGCCAGTGTAATTTTTAACAATAACAACAGAGAGGAGTAGATAGAAACAAAGCTGTTAGAGTAAGTAAATGACACCAAATGGTAATGTGAATTCATAGGAACAAATGAAGAAAAACACAAATGGTAAATAAAAAAGTTAACATAACAAACTCTATAAATATATACTCTCTTTTCCTTTTTTAGCTTCTCTAATGGACATATTTAGACAAAGTAATAATCATAGGAAAAGATTATAGGGTTTGTAACATATATAGATATAATATGTATTATAATAATGGCACAAAAAAGGAAAAGGGGAATAATAGATCTAGATACAAGCAATGTTTCTACACCCCATTGGAATTAAGTTAGTATAACTTTGAAGTAGATTTGATAAGTTAAGATGTGTATGACAGTCAGACTGGGATGCGGAAGACCCAGGTTTGAGACCCCAACGTCACCAGCTTGAGCACAGGCTCATCTGGTTTGAGCAAAAGCTCACCCAAGGTTGCTGGCTCGAGCAAGGGGTTACTTGGTCTGCTGAAGGCCCATGGTCAAGGCACATATGAGAAAGCAATCAATGAACAATTAAGGTGTTGAAATGCATAACGAAAAACTAATGATTGATGCTTCTCATCTCTCCGTTCCTGTCTGTCTGTCCCTGTCTATCCCTCTCTGTGACTCTCTCTGTCTTTAAAAAAAATGTTGCTCTAGAGAGGGGAATATTTTGTAACAATAAAGGAAATCAATTATTTCAGGATTAGATAATAATTATAAACATATAATCCAATATGCATCATATCTGCACAATGGATTCCTAAAATATATGAAGCAAAAATAAACAAAATTGAAGGAAAGAGCAGAAAATTCAACAATAGTTGGGTATTTCAATATTCAATGATCAATAAGAGATAGAACAACTAGATAGATAACCAACAAGAAAATAGAAGATTTGAACAACTAAAATTAATAGGTATCCATAGAATATTCTACCAAACAGCAGTAGAATAAACATTCTTGAGTACATGTGGAACATTCTCAAGGGTATAACATATACTACCCCACAAAATATGCCTCAATACATTTTAAAAGAATTAAAATGGTTGAAATCATAAAACATATTTTCTCTAACCATAGAAGGGTAAAATTAGAAATGAGAAGCAGAAAGAAATTCAGAAGTTTACAAATATGTGCAAATTAAACAACATATTCCTAAATAACAAATAGATAAAAGAAGAAATTGCAATAGAAATTTAAAAGTACTTTGAAATAAATGAAAATGATAAGATATACCAAAATTCAGGAGATGTAGCTAAACAATGCTTGCAGGGAAACTTTTATTGGTAAATGTATATATTTAAAAGAAGATATAAATTGTCATATAGCATATATTCTCAACCAAGACACTGGTAAAATGAGAGCAAACTAAACTTAAAACAAAAGGAAGAAAGGAAATAATAAAGATTAGAGTAAATAAATGAAATACACAACAGAAAAACAGTAGAGAAAATCAACAAAATCAAAAGTTGAATTTTTTGGAAAGAGAAAATAAAATGGAAAAATCTTTAGCTAAACTGACCAAGAAGAAAAAAGAATAAAATTATAAAATCAGGTATCAAAGAGGAGACATTACCACTAACTCTGCAGAAAAAAAGAAAAAGATGATCAAAAAGAACCACTGTTAACAATTATTATATATGCCAACCAATTAGATGACTTAGGTAAAGTGGGAAAATTCCTAGAAATACATAAACTACTAAAATTCACTCTAGAAGAAAAAGAAAATTCTAAATACATCTAGAACAATTAACGGGACTGAATTAACATTTTAAAAATCTACCACAGAGAAATGCCCAGGCCCAGATGGCTTCGCTGGTGAATTCTACCAAACATTTAAAGAATAATTAATAACAATTTTCCAGACCTGGTCCATAAAAACCTTCACACAAGATTCTCTTTGATCTTTTTCTTTTCTTACTGTGTGGGATGGAGACATCCTCCTGGGTAGTCTTGGGAGACCTATTTTGAATTTTGCAGAGTCATAGGATGGAAGAAACAACCGAAAGGAAACCAGGGAACCATTACCCCTCAATCATCATTTAGAGGTAAACTGTCCAAGATGAGGAAAAACTACACTTTGGTGATAAACCATTGAGATTTGGAGATTTATTTGTATGTAACAGCATGATCTACCTTAGTAATATTGACAATTTCTATTCCAGTTAGTGTAAGATAAAGGGTTTTTGTTTTTTTAACACCTGGTTCATGTCTCTATTGCCTACTCTCTGAAGGATGTGTCTTAATTGCTCTGTAGGGTCTGATGAAGATATTATTTTATTCACCTATCCCTGGTCAGCTTCAGTATCAAGGTCAATGCGATAAGAAAGAAATCTGAGTTAATGACTACACATTCAAAGTGTTCTTTTATGCCAGGATTCATGGTGTTGTTTGTTACTGTCTAATTGCATTAGAAAACTTTGTTCCAGATTATTTAATTAATTCACAATTATTCATTGAATTGATAGGGATGTATGACTATTTCTATCTGCTACATTGGACAGATAATTTGGCCTGAAAGGGACAGCATTCACAGGGAAAGCCGAGATGAGTCTAATAGATCAAGCTGTATTAAATACATGCAAACCCAGGAAGTGAGGGGAAAAGTTACACATTTTAAGTCTCCTAACATTTCTGGAATGCTCTAGCTTTTGGCTCAGTATTCTCCTTTCACTCCATCTCCTCTTCCCTTCAACGTTCTCTCCACAGAAAGTGTAATTTAAGAACATGTTGGAAACTAGCATATTAAAATAGCTCCAACAATGTTTCTTTCCTTTAATGATAGCACTTTGGGGGAAAGAATTAAAGTTATCCTGAAGACTTCCCTCCTGGGAGCACTCTGCGTTCCGGACTAGTTAACTAAGCCTTTGGTCATGAACTGAGAGCCTCCCATCTCTGGGCCAGCTTTTCAACTCTTGGGGCTGTTTTTCTTGCCTCAACCAACATTTACCGAGAAACTGATTCAAGCTGCATGTTAGGTGCTACCCTAAGAATTTTCTATACTAGGAACAGACGTGTGTGCAGAATTCTACAAGAGTACAAAAGGAGAATAAATTCTGTGAAGATGGAGCATTTGAATAAGGGTAGGTAAGACTCTACAATGAAGGAGATATCTGAGCTTGTCCTTAAAGACCTTTATGGGATCTTGATAAGCAGAGGCGGGATGGCAGGGGCGGGGAGGAGGCTTCTGGGTAGAGGCTGTAGTCTCTACAAAGGCCCCAGAGATAGAAAAAGAACAAAAGGTGTTTGAGGCATAGTGAGAAGTCAGCATGATTACAGTACATGACTGAAGTTGAGGAACAGAAAGAGACACACTAGAGATAGCATTTTAAAAGTAGAAACAAACCAGCCAAAAACATCTTGGATATAACTTGTATCAGGGGAAAAACACAATTTATGACCCCTCACTGCTTTCTGAGGAGGGTGGAATCAGCAATAAAAGGGTCTTTATTGTTCTGTTGGATGAGGTGGTGTGGCTATGCATTTTGGATATATCTGCTCCAATACAACATACATAAGAAAGGGAATGGGTAGAGAGAGTTATAAGTACAAAAGAGAGGAACTGGAAAGATTTAGGGCCTTCATGCTGGAAGGGTTAGATAAAAAGCTAATGAATGCTCATACAGCTGAAAAATACTGGAAGAAAATAGAAATTGTGAAGAAGGATTTATTGAGCTGTTTGACATACGGTATGTGACCTTTGCCTCACCAAGGAAATTATAGGTCTCTTCTACATTGCTTGTTAATACTGGGGGAGGGGGGAGGAGGATTATTTACTGAAGAAATCAAAGAAGTGCTGGGTTTACCTATTTTTCAGGGTTGGTGCGTCATGAAAACAGAAACTGTCTATATGGAAATCACATACGTATGTATGCTAAATGATGTTGGACTGTAGGCAACCAGGACCATAAATTTCAAGCAGACAGGTAACATCACACTGGATTTTTAAGACTTTTTAAGACTAGTACCTCTAGATTAAAGCATGCTAAACAAGTGATGGTGTAGCAGAGATTATAAACTGCTCATTATAATCAATGTTCTCAAACTTTTTTTCCTGTCCCTACAGCTAAACTTACATTTTCAAGGCTTTTTTTGCATCTAGATGTCACCATATGATTGAATCCAACCCAACAGTATGTGGCAGAAATGATGGACAGCTCCACAAGGTATAGTCTATTAAAAATATCCTTTCTAGCTGGATGGAATAGAGATGGCCCATGGGCCATGTTGAAAGATTTGTGTAGAAAACAGAAAAGCCTCCATCAGTTTTGGCCCCTGAATGACCGTGTGGAAGGGGGATCTTCATCTACCCATTTATACTAGTGTAATAATGTGAGCAAGAAGAATACTTGTGTTGTGTTTGAAACACTATAAATATTGGACAAATTTTTAATAGCTACTGGGTTACCCTAACTAATACAGATGTGAAAAAATAGGAAGCTTTAAAAACTATACAAGGAGGCAAGATGGAAACATGCACTGAGGCAGCAACATTGGAAACAGAAAGGAAGAGTCTAGCAGTTCATAACCTAACCATTTCTCACAATATGCATTAGTCAGCTATTGCTGCAATAATGCCAAGTAACAGAGAACCTCCAAATGCAATGGATTATATCAACAGATATTTATATTTCTTACTCACAAGTTGGTTGATCAGTTGTCTGATGGGCTCAGGTAGGTTTGTCTTCAGGTTGCCAGGTGGCTCATGTCTGTCCTAGATACTTCCATCAGGGGCCTTCAGTGAACTGGGCAGAAGCACAAAAGAATAAAAAGAAACACATGACTTCGCTTAAGGTCTAGTTCAGAAGTAGCACTCAATCACTTCTGCACACATTTCATAGCAAAAGCAAGTCACATGACCAAGCCCAACATCAATGAGACATGTAAGTAGAATCTTGCCATAGAGGAGGGCAGGATTAATGGCAAGGGGAAGGAAGGCAGGGAGAACTGTGAACAAAAGATACAAAGTACCCCAAAGTGTATCTCAAAATTGCTCTACTTTGTGGAGCTTTTCACAATTAGTTCAACCTTTAGTGCTCCTTTTATATTTATTGTCAGTTATCACATTGCTCAGTTCATTTTAGATAAAGGAATTTGCTTCATTCTATTGACTGAAATGATGAAGAAGACTGCCATATAATTAGACATAGAAATGATTAGCTGAAGCCTTGAGGTGAACACTTCTAACATATTATCAAAACACTGCTACTTGTTTTGTGTGGCTATGTTCGTTAAGGGAGGTGGTGATGGGCCAGCTGAGCTCAACAAATATATGATGAACAAATATGTGAAGTACGTAAATGATAAAGCCAGGGTGGGTTCAGCTGGTACTACTCTTGGAAAAGGGAAGCTAATATTAGATTAGGTGCACGAAGGAAGTTATCAGCAGATGTTCTGTAACTATCATATAAAGAAAATCTGATTCTATGAATAGACACTTCTCCAAAGAGGACATACAGATGGCCAATAGGCATATGAAAAAATGCTCAACATCACTAATCATTAGAGAAATGCAAATTAAAGCCACAATGAGATATCACCTCACACCAGTCAGAATGGCGCTTATCAACAAAACAACACAGAATAAGTGCTGGCGAGGATGTGGAGAAAAGGGAACCCTCCTGCACTGCTGGTGGGAATGCAGACTGGTGCAGCCACTGTGGAAAACAGTATGGAGATTCCTCAAAAATCTGAAAATCAAACTGCCTTTTGACCCAGCTATCCCACTTTTAGGAATATACCCCAAGGACACCATAGAATGGCTCAAAAAGGAGAAATGCACCCGCATGTTTGTGGCAGCATTGTTCACAATAGTGAAGATCTGGAAACAGCCCAAGTGTCCGTCAGAGGACGAGTGGATTAAAAAGCTTTGGTACATATATACTATGGAATACTACTCAGCCATAAGAAATGATGACATCGGATCATTTACAATAACATGGATGGACCTTGACAACATTATACGGAGTGAAATAAGTAAATCAGAAAAAAAAAAAAACTAAGATGAATCCATACATAGAAGAGACATAAAAATGAGACTCAGAGACATGAACAAGAATGTGATGGCAACAGGGGTGGGAGGTTGGGGGAGGGGGGAGGGGGTGAAGAAGGAGAGAGGGGTTAGGGGAGGGGAGGGACACAAAGAAAACCAGATAGAAGATGACAGAAGACAATTTAACTTTGGGGGAGGGGTATACAGCACAATCAAATGTCAAAATAATCTAGAGATATTTTCTCTCAACATATGTACCCTGATTTATCAATGTCACTGCATTAAATTTAATAAAAAAAAAAGAAAAAAAGAAAATCTGATTCTAAAAAGTGAGTGTGTAACTATGAATGTTGTGATTTAAAGACAACAAGTTTAGAGTGTATACCTGCCAAGGTAGAAAGACAGTGGCGCTCTTTGCTGGGAGCATGAAGGGGAAAACTTGATGTCATTTGATAAGTTGGGCCGTAACAGAGAAGGAACAACGAAGCCTCACCACCTATACTCAGCCTCATATAACTGTAAATGGCACTGTTTGAGAAAGAAAGACAATAAAAGCAGATGCAAATATTACTGCCAAGAATAACAGAACCCAAGAGAGGTCCCAATCTGGAACCCACACAGCAAGACCACATGATCAGGATCTCCCATAAATCTAAAACAAGAAGCATATGTCTAGATTCTTAGCAAAAGTAATCATAATAGTTTCTTTTAAATAGTAAAGCTTCTGTGAGTCTTCATCCTACAGAATAGGTTTAATCCATGTTGTAACATATTAATACAATAAAATTAATTAATTCAAAAACATCTTCTTAGCCCTACAAGCAGCTCTCTCAATACTTCATTACCACCTAATTTTAAAAATCCCCAGTTACATTGCCCAACTACAATATTGATCTTATTCTCAATATTAGTATTAAATTCCTTTTTGTCATTTCCTTTAATATGAAATCTACCTGTTTAAAGGATCAAAAAAGTATTTGATAATAGTAAAATAAGATTAAAATAATTATTTAAAATTAATTTAATATTAATCATTAACAAATATTATAAAAAGGTAAATAAAATTAGGAAAAGTAGTTATAATGCAGGTATACTTTGCAAACTATGTATTCTTTGTATATTATGTGTATTTTGTATATGTATACTAGCTTTTACATCTAAAATCTTTTTTTTTTTTAATAAATTTTTATTAATGTTAATGGGATGACATTAATATTTCAGGGTACATATATTCAAAGAAAACATGTCTAGGTTATCTTGTCATTAAATTATGTTGCATACCCCTCACCCAGAGTCAGATTGTCCTCCGTCACCCTCTGTCTAGTTTTCTCTGTGCCCCTCCCCCTCCCCCTAACTCTCTCCCTCCCTCCCTCCTGCGTCCTCCCTCCCCCCACCCCTGGTAACCACCACTCTCTTGTCCATGTCTCTTAGTCTCGTTTTTATATTCCACCAATGTATGGAATCATGTAGTTCTTGTTTTTTTCTGATTTACTTATTTCACTCCGTATGATGTTATCAAGATCCCACCATTTTGCTGTAAATGATCTGATGTCATCATTTCTTATGGCTGAGTAGTATTCCATAGTGTATATGTGCCACATCTTCTTTATCCAGTCTTCTATTGAAGGGTTTTTTGGTTGTTTCCATGTCTTGGCCACTGTGAACAGTGCTGCAATGAACATAGGGCTACATGTGTCTTTACGTATCAATGTAAAATCTTCCTATAAATAAAGAAAAAAGAGAATATCAGTAGAAACATGGGTAAAGATGCTAATAGGCAACTGATGAAAGAAATAAAAGGAAAATATAAGTGTAACCCCATTAGTAATAAAAGAAAATGATTTTAAAAGTTAAATAACATTTTTTACTTTATAAATTGAAAAACAATTTTAAAATAACATTAAATTTAGCAAGAGTTTTGGAAATCAGGAACACATGCTGAGGTGGTGAATGTGTATCCTCTTTGGTTAGCCAATTTTACTTTTAGTAAGTCAGTTTCAGGAAGTCATTTTGGATGGAAATGAAGATTTAGCTATAAGCATGTTCCTCATAGTGCTAATTTATTTTTAAACAGGAAAAAAATATACAACATGTGTCCAACAATAAATAGTTAATTAGATGGGTACATTTTATTCATGGAAAGAGATTCACACAACATTTTTGAATGAAATTATTTCAAAACAAAATGATAATATAATCCTATTTAAAAATGACCTTTTCTTAAAAAGCAGATGAGAAATTTAAATGTTAAAAGTTATAATTTATAGAAGATGGAAATATAGATGGTTCAAATTTTCTTTTTTATTTTGGCTTATCTATGTTTCAAATATTCTATAATGTATTTATATTTTTGTACCACTAGAAATATGTGAAATGTATTTTTAAATAAAAACTTTCAAAAAGATGACTTCACAAATTACTTTGAAAAGTGAAATAAGGGTAAAACCTCTTAAAAATCATTATCTTAAAAGAAAACCTTTATTTAAAAGCATAAAGTTCTGAGATGATAAATAAGATTATATAACTTGAGAATCAAAATTTCTGTTTAATTGTCTATCTTATTAAAAACTGGATATTGATGAGGTGCAGTAGTTTCCTTGCTGAGGAAAAGAAAAAACACACTGGTTATTGTGTCAGAAAAAAATAGCTTAGAAAGCAGGGTATTCCCAGAAACATGTTTATATTTAAAATTACATAATTCTTGCCTGAATGTGTCTATTAAGTTTGGTCCCTGTTGTCCATCTCTGGAAAAAATGGCAAAGTCTGCCAAAATCAGGTTAGCATTGTTTTGTTCAAACGTGGAATAAATAATGCTTGCATATGCTGATTATGCCATATATCTGCATCATGCTTTACAAATTATAAAGCACTTTTATAGACATTTCATATCCCCAAAGCACTTTTAATTTTAAGCCTGAAAGTATAAGAAAAAAATAACAAATTTCAACCAGTGTTTCAATATCACAAGCATCTATAAGTGATTATTGACTATTTTCTGTAAATAAGATAAACTTCCAAAGAAATTATTTCTCTTCCTTCCCCCCTCCTCCTCCCCCTCCTCCTCCTCCTCCTCCTCCTCCTCCTCCTCCTCTTCTTCTTCTTCTTTTTCTTCTTCTTCTTCTTCTTCTTCTTCTTCTTCTTCTTCTTCTTCTTCTTCTTCTTCTTCTTCTTCTTCTTCTTCTTCTTCTTCCTTAGCAAGAGAGATACAGACAGAGAGAGGGAAAGACAGGCAGGAAGGGAGAGAGATGAGAAGCATTAATTCTTTGTTGGGCACCTTAGTTGTTCATTAATTGCTTTCTCATATGTGCCTTGACCAGGGGGTTGCCGTAAAGCCAGTGACTCTTTGCTCAAGCCAATGACCTTGGACTTCAAGCCAGCGACCTTTGGGCTCAAGCAAGCGACAATGGGGTCATGTCTATGATTCCACATTCAAGCCAGTGACCCCGCGCTCAAGCTGGTGACCTCGGAGTTTCTAACATGGGTCCTCTGTGTCCCAGTCTGATGCTCTATCCACTGCACCATTGCCTGGTCTGGCTAAACTGATTCTTCTGTGTGAAATAAAACTCAACCTTTAGTCTTCTGGGCAAGGCTTCCTCACTGTATCTTATTATAATTATTTTCTACAGGGATTGGCAAAAGTTGTTTGTATGGAAAAAGAATGACTTTTTTCCATAAGAGTTTTTTGTACAGCAAAAGTTGTTTGTATAGAAAATAATACAGTAATTAGAAAATAATACATGAATAAACTGTTTTGTGTACTCACAACTGTAAAACCCACTATTGCCCTACCCCTGAATTTCTTCTTCTGGAGTATGAGCTCAGTAAATCTTATTCATGTTTGTTTCTTAACACTTAGCAGAGTACCTGGCCCATACAGTAAGCACAAAATCAATGGTTTTCTGAATGATGAAGGAATAACACTTGTTTTGAAAAGTTAAATCAATGTTTTTATGTAGTATGACAATTATATCTCAATAAAGCTGGAAAAAATCAGTGTTTTAGCAAATGGTATTAAATTGATTGAGTAATTAATTGTTACTCCTTTTCTACTAATTTGAAACACGTTCCAAATACTAGCTAATATGTGACAACAGAGGTCAGCAGAAAAGCTTCTAATAACATAAATGCAGAGATGTTTTAATAAGATCTTTCTTTCTGTTTCATAAGATTTGTTTTTTCCAGGCCTAAAAGCATGGAAAATTGTTTCAACTCTGTGACCTTCTGATCCTTCAGAGATGGGCTGTGTTTTCTCTCCGGTATTGAATTTCAGCTCTGAACACCCTTTCTAGGCTACTCATTATAAGATGTCTCCATAGGTTCATTTGCCAAAATAGTCAGTCAAAGTTGTTCTCATCAACTCTATGAGCTCCTTTTTCTTAATCATCTCTTGCCTAAAGAAGGATTATTGCCCAAATAAGCTGCCATATTCACATGAGAATCCCATTTTTTGAGAATTATGGATAAATCTTAAATATTACAAATTTGGAGGCATACTTATCAGCTAAGGGAGACTGTAGGCACTTCTCTCATGTACAAATTTTACTTCAGTTTAAACTAAAGATGTTGATTCTTTTTCAAGTAAAACTTCTTTAGCCATTAGCAATCATTTGGGTTTCAGTTTGTTGAATGACTTTCATATCCTTCCAAGGAACAATTTTTATTTTTTTAAAGATTTTATTTATTCATTTTAAGGGGGTTGGGTAGAGAGAAAGAGGAGGAGGAGGAGCAGGAATCATCAACTCTCATATGTGTCTTGACCAGGCAAGCCCAGGCTTTTGAACTGGTGACTTCAGCATTCCAGATCGACACTTTATCCACTGGGCCACCACAGGTGAGGAGGAACAATTTTTAATAAAGAAATGACTGGACTCTAATTATTCAACCTATGGAAAATATGAAAGGAGATGCCTATGTAATCAAATTTGTAGGTGTGTCCAGGACAGGTTAAATTTCTTCAATGTCAAATAGCCATGTTTTAATCATTTGTAATTGAGTCTTTACTAATCTCCATCTCACATAATGAGAGGAACAAATTCTTCTCATCCTTTGGTAGGAAATTCAAGTACAATCCACAATATTCAAGATATTTCTCTATAGAAATAAAGTTTTCAATTTGAAAAAATCCATGGTGGCCAGCCTGTCCTGATCAAAATCAAGCGAGAACTTCTGACACTCTCCAGTGACTCTACTGACAATAAGAGGAATGAACACAGAACTTCAGTTATCTGCAGAAAGGTTTATTGGATCTCTAATTGACCTCATCTATTCCTAGGGGACAGAGGATTCAACTTCCCCGGCCAATAGCATGGAAAGCCAGTTCTTCCTCTTTACAAGATGGGATCCTTGTATCTGATGTAAATATGAATTCAGATTGTAATCTAATTGCACAGAATAAATAAGATCTGTTAGAATGGTTTTGATACAGAAAATGTATTCCTGTTCTGACTTCATATGCATACTCCAGAAATAAGACTTCTTTAAAAAAATCAAATGAACTACTTGCTACAATAGTTCAATCTTAAATGGAATGTGTTATGTTGAAAACTGCTGCTTTCCTGCTTGGTGCAGTTTAGCATAAAAAAAGGGGATGTCAAGTATGATCTTTTCCATGAAGTACTTTACTGTGGACCATGGCTGTCATCCAAATTATTTAAGGAAAAAAAAAAAAAGAACCTTAACGAGCTAACACTGAGGGAAGGATGTTTCCATGGCAATTGAACTATCAGAAAACCCAAAGCACAGAGATTCTTTCTCCTGCTCGTTTACGTAGTTCCATTTTTAACTCCTTGCTGCTGGCAGTCAGAATCACAGGAGCTTAAGCTATCCAAGGAAATGTTTACTTTCCAAACACCAAGAAATAAATCATGATCCAGTTATTATTTCTTGAAAAGATGACCATTACCCCCTGAGAGAGGGAAGGAAAAAGAAGAGATGAGAGAGATGTTTATGGAGAGCTTGGGTGGAGGGCAATAAAAATTAGAGAAGACACACATGACTCCTCAGTTGTGTTTAACAAACATGTCCTGACTGTCAACTATTTAGGGAACACCAAGATGAGAAGAGAGCTGGTCTTGACCTCAAGAAATTCAGAGCCTTACCACAGGAGGCCATCAAGTAAAGAGAAAATTCCTATACACTCTTGTAAAACCTACCATAGTGATGTAATCAGGGTACTGGGGAGCAGTGAAGAGGGGCACTGATCCCTCCTGGGAAGGGGCTGGGAGTTGCCAGAGAGTAAAGCCTAAGCAGGTTTTAAAGGATGGGTCAGAGCTGGATATGTCACTAAGAACAGAAAGGGCACTGTAGGGATCAGGATAGATATGAGCAAAGGGGATGCGGAATGGTTGGGATGGGGAAGAACTCCAAGCAGTTGGTTTCCACTAAAGCAGTCAGTCGTTCCTGTATCGAGTCTGAAAAAACAGCCAGAGATGAGACTGAACAGAAAATGAAAGAGAAGGGGATCTGTGACTTTGGATTTTATCTACATGAGGGTCTACACAGGGTTTTCTTACCTTTCTTGGTAATGGTAATAACAACATAAGAAATGACAGTGATAATTATAGCTGCCTTTTATTAAGTACTTCTTATTTAATAGGTACAGAATTAGCATTTTTATAATAGTATCTAATTTAATATTTATCTAACCTCTGAGGTAGATTTTAATATTCTCCTTTGTAACATAAATATTTGATTTACCAACTTTTGAACTCCCATCGGAAGAACTAACTGCTTGCTTTCCCAAACACCTTGGGTAGGGGTGGTCATATGACAGACACAATTCCGATCAATGAGGCGGACATAGAGATCTGGGTTCCAAGAGAAGATTCAGCTTTTCTAATCACAAAAGACACGAGAAAAAGAGCAGTGAGTATCACCACTTCCATCTTTCTCCTGCCTTAAATACAATGAAATGTCTGGAGTCATGGCCACAAACTCCTTACCCTGAAGTGAAAGAACAGAGCAAGTGCTTAGAGAATGGCGGGAAAGCTGGATGTAATTGCCACGTGCCTGCTCCCAAATCAGCTGCTGCTTACCATTGGACTTCTTGATGGGTGGGAATCAGCCCAGTGACAGTCGGGAGTTTTGTCACATAGGGCTACAGGTGTTCCCATTTGATATATCTATCTTATAGAAAAGGAAAATAAGGTCCCAAGTCATTGGTAACCTGCCCAAGGTCATGCTTTTAGCAAATGGTCGACTCAGAAGTCTAAATTAAGGTTGACTTTTAAGCTTGGGCTCTTAAACATTTCAATATATAAGCACTTTTTCCTCACTTTTTTGGCTAGAAAGAGGGCAAGGTAGAAGGTAAGTTCAATCCTAGGTGAGAGAAAAATAGTTTTTATGGCAAAGAAAGGGAAATTTCAGGACTACAAAAACTGAGCATTCACTTTAATAACCCAATCTTGTTTTGACCTCAATAAAAGGGAAAATAAGACAAAACTGAATAGAGGAATATCTCTCCTACTCTGGAATGTCCTCTCTAACAAATCTGAAGACTTTTCCACCAAGTTTCTCTCCATTGTTCTCTCAATGAGAAATGTATGATTGCTAGTTTAAGGTACTGTGCCTCTCTGGGAAATAAGAATTTAATGATCATGTTGGCAATGTCTTATACTCAGGACATAAACCACCACCTTGATGCTGAAGTTATTTATTCATTCAAACATTTATTCTTATTTTAAACATGAATTCTTATTTTATTTTTACAGTGATAAAGGAAGGAGAACTAAGGAGTTTGGTGAAGGAGCAGAAGAACTTTGTATCATATTACATTATTTTATATACCTATAGTATATACATCGTTATTAACATTACAACTCCTTCGGTAAATTGACTATAGATGCTGGGCCAACTATTCCAGGCCATGCACTGAGTTCTAAGGCATGATATACATGCAAAAAAAATTTGATATAAATGAAGTAGAGGATGGTGGTTAAGAATTCAGGCATTAGTGTCAGACTGTTTGGATTGAAATCTCAACAACTTACAAATAATGGAACTTAGGGAAAGTGACTTAATCTCTCTGGGTTTCAGCTGCCATCTCTTTCAGATAGAAGGTAAGAACAGTACCTACCCCAAAGGGTTGTTGGGGTGGGGTAAAGATGATAACCCATCTAAAGAGCTTAGAAATTCCTGGAATATAAAAGACACTCAAGAAACATTAGCTAATATCATTTTATTTGTCTTTGGAACATCCAGCTATTCTTTATCACATCTTCCAAATCCTCTCCCGCTTCACGGGTCTGGTAGTCATGTGATTTATCCTTCTTGCCAATCTCTATCAAGAAAACTTGCTTTTATAATGAATTTACAGCCCAATGTATTAAATATATAATGCCATAATGCCTCCTCTAGGGGCATATTAAGTATAAAATGTTTTACCTAGGGGTATTTGTACTTTAAACTTCATCGCTAATTGTAGAATGAGTTGTATACCTATATATACCAATAAATAGCTAAACTATAATATATATATTATATATATTGCTATATATATAACTATATATATATTGCTTGGCAGGAAGTTCTTTGTAGCACTTTTAAAATCACAATAGGTAAACAGTTTTCTAATTAGGGGTAAGCAAAGTTCCAGTTTGAATCATCATTTGAGTCTACGGCCATACCATCCTAAATGTACCTGACCTCGTCTGAATCATCATTTGAGAATCAGTAGAGTATTTCATATTCAGTATAAGAGATTACTATACTATGACATCATCTCTGTGATTCCAACATGGCTACCAACAGTTTAATTTTGGAAGATATGCCTTGTCCTACTTGTTCATAGATTTTTCCTTTACTTAATAGTATTTCCAGAGTAACAGAAAGAGTCAAAAGGTTAGCAGCTATGACACCTGCCTTGCATTTGTAAATTCCAATAACAGCAAAAGACAGTGTCTCACTCTTCAACATACTTGGCAATGCCTGAGCAAATACCAGGAATGTTTTCACACACGTATTCCCTGGGTTTCCAGCACCCGGCTCTACCTCACTACAAGGAAAACCCTATTCTACAGGAGAAAGGTACCCACCACATCTTGAAGGAATATGTAAACATTTTTTTTGAACCACCAAGTTAAATTTAACCTACGTAACATACACAGATGACACACTTACTTTTCACATGGGCTGCCAACTGTTATTTCAATTTAAGTCTTTTCAGAAATATTATTGGAAGGAATCCAAATATATTTTATTAGAAAAGTATACAAAAATTAAATTTAAAAAGTCAGTCTTCCGAAGAGAAAAAATTATCATATAAATAGTAAAGACCATACCTCTTTTGAAAAAAGAATTAATGTAATTATAGCTTAATGAAACCTCACAACTTTTCTCACTAGCATTAGGTCTAACAAACACAACTCCCTTTTGAGAATAAAGTTCTGTTGTAGCTTGGCTAGCTAGCTTCAATTTCAATACTGGCTTAAATATTCACTTAGGAGCAATATACAATATTACAGAGAATTCACTTAATGAGAAGAAAAAAATAATTCTCAACATCAATAAAAGAATGACCTTATACAAAAAGGAAGGTGAGCAAAGTTATTGTTCTAAGAAAAGTAAGATTTGCTTTTCAAAATCCTCTTGAGAGTCTTATAACCATAAATTTTATTATTATGATTTTTTAAGTTCACCTAAATAGTCCTGCATGAATAAAACCTACAGAATAAAACCACAGTCCTCTGTGCGGCGTATAGAAACCTTCACAGTGTACTTACTACTTGCCTCTCAAGTCACTCTTTCCCCATTCTCCTCTGCCTTCTTGCACGTAAAACTTCTGTCATGCTGATCAACTTGTAGTTCCCCAAACAGGCCATATCTCAGGGTTTTTTTATTCAGGATTTTTTCTCTGCCCAGAAGTCTTATCCTCACATTGACTATCTGGTGAATTTGTATTCACCTCATATTTCAATTAAAATAATATCTCCTCAGTGTAAAGACTCTCCAGGGGATTAGGCTACTCTTACTCCTTAAGGTCTGGTTCTGATACTGTACTGTAATTGTTGTTTCTCTATATGTTTTGCAACTAGACTATAAGTGACCTGAGGACAGAGGCCATGTCCTTTCATCTTTATATTCTCTAATACTTGATACCATAGCTCAGACCTACTGAGCACATGACTGATATTTGTTAAATGAATGAAACTTTAGAGTTCTTATCAACCAGTTTTGTTTATATATTAGATGTGTTTATCATATACATTTGTCAAGAATCATGAACTGTCTGAAATTTTACCCTTCTTATAAGGTGATAAGTTCACCCATCAGTCTCACAGATGCTGGTGGAAGAAAATAAAACCCCTAGACAGAGAACAAGGACAGAATATTAATCACAAAATTGGCAGTAGCCAGAAGGCCAGCATTTTTGCAACAGTTTCCTTTCCCTCAAATCCCACAAAGGCAACACAAATAGCCCCAGGTGTATGTCCATGGACTGCAATAGAGAATGGAACCCTGACCATTCGGGAACCCAAGTCTTTCATATTGGAAAGTACACATACCCGCCTGCCCTTTGCACCAGAGTATGACACATCTTTCCAAGGCTATTCACTACACAAACACCTTTGGGAGAGATAGTCTAGAATAGTGGTACCCAACCCTCGGGCTGTGGACTGGTACCAGTCCGTGGGCCATTTGGTACCAGTCCGCAGAGAAAGAATAAATAACTTACATTATTTCCGTTTTATTTATATTTAAGTCTGAACGATGTTTTATTTTTTAAAAATGACCAGATTCCCTCTGTTACATTCGTCTAAGACTCACTCTTGACACTTGTCTCGGTCACGTGATACATTTATCCGTCCCACCCTAAAGGCTGGTCCGTGAAAATATTTTCTGACATTAAACCGGTCCATGGCCCAAAAAAGGTTGGGGACCACTGATCTAGAACAAAAGAAGTTAGTTCTTCTACTTGCAAGATGTGCAGAAACATAAGAAATCCAAGGAGAATTGTCTCCCAGCAACATTCATGAGATAGATAGATGTACTTCTAGAAACAGGATTCATCTAAAGTCACTTAAATATTCAGAGGACCTCCTACCACATTCCAAGAATGTTGAAACTTAAAAGTAAATTCCTTGACTTACATAACTTTTTATATCTCTTAAAATCTTGGGCGAGTCTAGATTCTGTTACAACTGTGGGAGAAATAATTACAGCTCACTTAATTTCCATGTTCTTCCCATATTTCCCTGTACGATTGCAATTAGATGGGGAATCTTCTTTTACACTTTACCACTTCAAAGAGAGAACAAACAAGGGAGGGCACGAATTCTCCATTCCCTCACTTTATCTGATGTAGGAAGTATGGAGACACTGAGAGGCTAGTGTCTGTTAGCTTGGGACTCTGAGTGACTATGTGGATCAGAGTTCCTTTGCCAATCAGTGCTAGACACATACGTGAATGAGAAATAAAACTGTATTGTGTTAAACCACTGAGACTTCAATGTTCATCTGTTTTCACAGCATAGCAGTGTATCTCAAATAATACAGTAGTTCTTTATCTTATAATGGTGCACGTATTTGAAGAACAAAGATTTTACTTTGAATTCTAATAAGCTCTCCACTGCTAAAATTAAATAAGCTTCCACTGAGTTATGAAAATTCTGATGAAATATAATTAATTTGTGGGGGGGAAGGGAGTAAAGAGGGACAAATAAACAGTGACAGAAGGTGATTTGGCTTTGAGTGATGAGCATTCAATACAATCAACAGTTCAGGTGTTGTGGAGATATTCACCTGAAACTTATGTACTCTTGTTGATCAATGTCACTCCATTATATTTGATTTCTAAATAAAAAAATAAATTATTTTTTTTAAAAAATATAACTACTTCTTTCACATACATCTGCCTTCAATAAGAAGCTATAAGCATGAGTTCACAGGAGCTGAGCAGGGCTGTCAAGGACAGGACATTGTGGACGCCTCTCATTCATAGGGCTGCCAGGAGTCAGTGCTGACTCGGTGGCACATAAAAACAACCTGAATAGGTTTTAACTGTGTAAAAGATGTTGAAATGCCTTAAAAAAAGGTTTCTGT
Organism: Saccopteryx bilineata; assembly: GCF_036850765.1. Classification (NCBI taxonomy): domain Eukaryota; kingdom Metazoa; phylum Chordata; class Mammalia; order Chiroptera; family Emballonuridae; genus Saccopteryx; species Saccopteryx bilineata. The sequence continues at coordinate 297,394,091 of NC_089490.1, forward strand.
ATACTACAAGCATTCTAATGTGAAATAATGAGCAGTTTTCTTTTCCATGTGATTCATAAACTTCACAGATAAAGGTCTCTGTTCTCAATGTATTCATCAATATTTCACTCAATTTTCATTCATTCACTCAGCCCCTTCAATTAAGAAATTATACTGTGTGTTTACAGAAAAAGGGCCTATTAATTTTACCAGGAATGGATGTTGGAACTTGTAAAATGCATTTTCTGCATTTATTTAGATGATCATATGATTTTTAATTTAATTTTAAAGATTTTATTTATTGATTTTAGAAAGAGGAGAGAGAGAGAGAAAGAGGTGGAGGTAGTAGGAGCAGGAAGCAGCAACTTGTAGTAGTTGCTTCTCATATGTGCTTTGACCAAGCAAGCCTGGGTTTTGAACTGGTGACCTCAGCATTCCAGGTCAACACTTTATTCACTGTGCCAGCAAAGGTCAGTTGATTTAAAATTTTTTAATGTTCTAATGAGCTGTTTAAAATGTTAATATCATAAATTATATTTCCTGATTTTCTGAAATCTTGCATTTTGAAATCAACTTCTCTTGATTATAATGTATTAACTTTTCAATATATTGTTGGGTTCCATTTGTTAAAACTTTAAAAAATTTGCATTTATGTTAATGAGAGATATTGGTCTGATGTTTTCTCAAGATACTTTTGATGTTGCTCCACTGATTTCTGGCTTGCATTGTTTCCCATGTGAAATCTGCTGTTATTTTCATCTGTATTCCTTAGTATATAATGTGTCTCTTTTCCTTTGGCTGTTTTTAAGATTTTCTCTTTATCTCTGGCTTTAAGCAATTCGATGATAATATTCTGGTTTTTTTCTACTTGGATTTTTTTGAATTTGTTTCTGTGGATTTACAGTTTGTATCAAATTTGGAAAGATTTCCTCCATGATTTCTTTTTTTTTTTTTTTTTTTTTTTTTCATTTTTCTGAAGCTGGAAACAGGGAGAGACAGTCAGACAGACTCCCGCATGCGCCCGACCGGGATCCACCCGGCCCGCCCACCAGGGGCGGTGCTATGCCCCCCAGGGGGGGATGCTCTGCCCATCCTAGGCGTCGCCATGTTGCGACCAGAGCCACTCTAGCACCTGAGGCAGAGGCCACAGAGCCATCCCCAGCGCCCGGGCCATCTTTGCTCCAATGGAGCCTCGGCTGCGGGAGGGGAAGAGAGAGACAGAGAGGAAAGCGCGGCGGAGGGGTGGAGAAGCAAATGGGCGCTTCTCCTGTGTGCCCTGGCCGGGAATCGAACCTGGGTCCTCCGCACGCTAGGCCGACGCTCTACCGCTGAGCCAACCGGCCAGGGCTCCTCCATGATTTCTTTAAATATTTTTTCTGTCATCCTTCCCACTCATCTTCTAGGACTCAAATTATACATACTCAGCAAAAGGGAAAATGGACTTGGGGTACACAGAAATCTGTCGTGAATATTCTAAATCAACAACAGATTCTGCTCCAACGTTTGCACTGGCTTTTTCTAATTCTGTAGTTCACAATAGGCACTTGAAATCATATTTGTTTTTCAAATATTAAGAAGTATTAAAAAAATTCCCAAATTTCCTCATTCAGAGAGACCTTATTTCAGAACCAAAGCTATTTCAGTGTAAACGAGTGCCCAATAACTATTGTCTAACTGGTTGGCTCTCTAATTTCAGATGTCTGCTTTCTTAAGCAAATAGTACTTCCCTTCACCTGGCAGACTGTACTGTACCTTCTTGGGTACTTCCTTGAAATAACTATCACATTCCCATGTGAAGTCACAATATAGTAAGATACATGTAATAATAGAATTATAGCTAGCAAATAGAATAAATACAGAGGAGGAAGCAATTAGCTCAGTCACAGATGAAAGGAAATTACAGAAGGCTATCAATAGAAAGAAAATCTTGAGTAGGAGTCTGAAGGATGCTAACCAGGTAGAAAAGAAGAGAAAGAATATATTAGACAAAATCATAGAAGCACCAGAGAGTTTTCCGTAATAAGATTATTGAGAGCCTTCCAGTACTGTGGAAGAACATAATGGGAGAAGTAGAAAGAAGATTAAGGTTGGAAAGGAGGATGTCTTGTGTACCATGATGGGGAGTTTGAATATAAATAGAGGACTGACATGGTCATATTTACATTTCAAAAAAATTTACTCTGGTAACTATGTAGCATAAAGAAATAGTAAAGGTTAGGAAATTTGTGAAGAGAATTGTAATCCAGAAAAAATTTAACAAAATCTTAGATTAAAGGAGCAAAAGAAATAAGATAAGACAGATTCAGGAGATAATTGGTTTATTTTTATTACCTACTGGCTGCTAGGCACTGATCTAAATACCTAACATATATGAACACATTTCTTTCTTCCTATCACCCTTAGAAAGTACATATAAAGCTACATATAAAAATTCTGAGATCACATACATGTGTAACCAGCAGGTATTTTGACCTATTTTTTTTAAAGCCCACATTTTTATTTCCTGTTAAGGCTTGTTAAGTATGGAATACAAAAGGAAGGTTATTTCATTATTTCATACTGTATTTTGATTTTATATTTTTTATTTAGAAATTAAATTTAATGGGGTGACTTTGATCAATAAGAGCACATAGGTTTCAGGTGAACATCTCTACAGCATTTGAATTGTTGATTGTGTTGTGTGCTGATCACCCAAAGTCAAATCATTTTTCATCACTATTTGTCCCTCTTTACTTCCTTCCTCCCCACCCCCTCCCTGGCCCATGTTTTGACCTTAGGAAGCACAACAAACAGAATTTGGGAACTGGGTATAGGAATAGTGGAATTCTATTAGTACCTAGTAAGTATTAAGTAAAAGGTAATGAATGAAGACATGACTATGTCTTCATCAAACAGGGTCATTCCTTGCATTGATTTCTATAGGAAATGTCAAGTTCTGTAAAAATTTTGGTTTGTATTATTAAAATTTTTTTTTTAACAAACCACAGAGCTAGAATGAACAGTAAGTTAAGTTTGCATACTCTGGAGTATAATGCTCTCATTCCTCAGAACATGAGTTTGACTTCCAACCCAGAACACACATATACTCACGAGCATTCCTTGATGAAAGGAATAAAAAAAATGGCTTTCTCCCTTGCTCTCTACTTCTTCTTGTTAGCTCTGACCAATATGTGGCTTCTCTAATTATTAAATAGACCTAACAGTTGGGCTGATTATCCAGGAAAGTGTGGGCTCTTCACAGACAGGGCTGAAGTTGGCTGACAACATCACCTACTGGTCCTTTAGCACAAGGGGTAGTATTCATTTCTAGCCTCTAGCAGCACATTCACAAGTTGGCCCCATAATTAACTAAATAGGCCCCTTCATTTAGGAGTGCCCCCGTCCTGAAGTCTCATTCCTGTCAGAGAGTCATCTCTTCAAGCCTATTTACTGGGAAGAGAAGGACTATTTATAAAAGTAAACTTACCTTTGACGTGAATCAGCACATTAACATGCATTTGAAATTAGGATCAATGGACCACATTCTAGACTCTCAGCCTCCACTGGCTCTGAAAAGATAGCCACGCCCATACAGTTTCATTTGCATTCTGTCAGGCACTTCATTACCTGCCACAGGCTGGGGGAGCCAGCTGCTGAGGGGGGATTCCTGCTGGCTCCCGAATTCTCCAATGAAGCAATACGCTGAGTCAGCTCTAAGGTTACACAGACACATATCTCAGGAGAAAAGCCCAAGTATATAATGAGAGTTTAATAATACCAGAATACCTCCTCTCCTTATGCGTAATGTGTTATATTAGTGTGTGTGTGGGTGGGGGGGAGTGAGGAGATAGGTTAACTCCTAACAGAGGCTTGTGGATTAATTCAGTCTAATTAATTAAATATTTGTTGATTGTGCTGTACAGTGGTAATACCAAGAAAACTAACATATGGTGTTTGCCTTTAAGATACTTACTATCAACCCAGCAATTCTAGGTATATATCCAAAGAAAACAAAATCACTATCTCAAAAAGGTATCTGCACACCATGTTCTTGATGGCATTAACAAAATAGCCAAGACACGGAAACAACCCAAGTGTCTGTCAGCAGATGAATGGATAAAGAAAAGGAAATGAATTTTATACACACACATACACATAAATATTATCTAGCCATAAAAAGAAGAAAATCTTCAAGGATGAACCTTGAAGGCATTGTGCACATGAAACAAGTCAAAGACAAATACTGTTTTATCTCAGTTATAGGGGAATCTTTACAAAAACCACACTCAGAAACAGAGTACACCTTGGTGGTTACCAGAGGTGGGGAAAGGTAGTTCAAAAGCTACAAACTGCCAGTTATAAGATAAATATACTCCGAGGATGCAATGTACACCATGGTGACTATAGTTAATAATACTGCATTGTATATTTGAAAGTTGCTAAGAGAGTAGGTAGAGGCAGGATCTATTTATCCACTGCAACAGGACTTTACACAGGGAATATTGGCCTATTTGAATAGGTTGGTATATTTGCTGTAGGGAGTAGATAGGAATTCATATCTAATTACTTATAGTTTCTTCAGTTAAATAAGATATAAAGTCATCCATTAGGAGTGAAAAGGGAGGTGTTTTGTTGAGGTTTGAAGTACTGTTTGAGTATTAAGAGTTTGTAAAATCTTTTGACCACTTTCTATTTCTAGGTGCTCTGGAAATACCTTTTATTTCTTATTAAAAAATCAAAATATCGTCTAGCCCAGAGAATGCTCATAGATAACAATGGAAGATTGCAAAACATCATTTATTCTTTATTATTGAGTTTGAATTTATCTACATGTATACTTATGCCGTTATATTATAAGACTATAAATATTGAGATTTTATAAAGATTATAAAATTATAAATATTGACTGTGTGAGAGGCATTGGAGATTATCTACTCACAGCCCTTTGTTACAGATAAAGTTGAGACTCAGAGAATTTCAGCAGTTTGCATAATATGAAACCTAGCTACAAAGGACTCAAAAGGACAGTTCCCATGTGTCTTCATTGTCATTCCAATGATATTCCAGGACTCTCATGTTTCAGTAACTTATGAAATAATTTTCTAGTTGGCATTGAGCTATGTATTATTTTTGTAGGCCAAATGACTGCTAATAAATACAGTGTCTACTTTTACATCTGTTATAAATCCCAGACCTGTCTTCACGAGGTGTTCCCTTAGCTCTTCAAGTCTTGGCTCGTTCTCATTATTCAGGTGTTACTTTCTCAGAAAGGTCTTTCCCAAGCAACTCCACATCGTCACCTCTGGGACTGCCACTTTCACATCACCTTATTTTATTTCCTTCATAAAAATATTCATAAGAAACCATGACACGTGTTTCCTTTTATATTATTTTTGTCCCCCATGACACACTATGCCTTCACAAATATAAGCTCCATCAGCATAAACGGACATGTCTGTCTCGATTATAACTATAAGCTCGGCGCCTTCAACTGAGCACCAGTGGCATTTAGTAAATATTTGAAAGAATAAACAAATGCATGAACAACTCAGAGTTTTAAAACACCTGGAGAAATATATTTACCTTCGGCTTTAGCAAAATTTCAAATCCCTACAACATATTTTAATACTGATTTTGAAAGCATATGGTACTATTTTGTATGTTAACATTTTACTTAGAAGTAATTTTACACTTACAGAAAAATTACAAAACTATTACTAAGAATTCTTACATGTTCTTTACCCATTTCCCTCAAATGTAAAAATTTTATCATATTTGTTTTATCATTTTCCCCTCATCTCCCTCCCAGCAGAAATATTGCCTCTTTACCCCTAAATATGTCAATGTGTACATCACAAAATTAAGCACTTTTCAGACATAATTAGGTCAGTTATCAAAACTAAGAAACTTAGGCCCTGGCTGGTCGGCCTGGTGTGCGGGGAACCTGGGTTCGATTCCCGGCCAGGGCACATAGGAGAAGCGCCCATTTGCTTCTCCACCCCCGCCCTTCCTCTCTGTCTCTCTCTTCCCCTCCCGCAGCCAAGGCTCCATTGGAACAAAGATGGCCCCGGCGCTGGGGACAGCTCCTTGGCCTCTGACCCAGGCGCTAGAGTGGCTCTGGTCACAGCAAAGAGATGCCCCGGAGGGGCAGAACATTGCCCCCTGGTGGGCAGAGCGTCGCCCCTGATGGTCGTGCCGGGTGGATCCCGGTCGGGCGCATGCGGGAGTCTGTCTGACTGTCTCTTCCCTTTTCCAGCTTCAGAAAAATACAAAAAAAATAAATAAAAATTAAGAAACTTACATTGATACAATAATATTATCTAATCTATAGACATTCAAATATTACCAACTGTCTCACTGATGTCTTCTACAGAAAAATTTTTTTCCTGCTTTGAGTTCCAATCCAAGATCACACACTGGATTTAGTAGTAGTCAGGTCTGCTTTATTCCAGAACAGTTTCTCAGTCTTCAATGACTTTGATATTTTGTAGAATATTCCTCAATTTACGTTCCTCAGATATTTCTTCAAGATTAGATTCACTTTTCTCTTTTTGGCAGGAATAACACAGAAGAGATGTTGTGTCTTCTAGGTACATCATATCAGGAAGCACCTGATATTTGTCCCATTACTGACAATGTTAACTTGATTATGGAAGTATCTGGTTTGTCCCTCATAAAGTTGCTAAGTTTTCTTTTTGTAATTAACAAATGTTTTCTGGAGAAATACTTTGACATTATGTAAAAATTAAATTTTTCACTAGGATATTTTGGACCACTGTTTTTATTGATGATTCTTAATTAAAACATTTATGGCCCTGGCAAGTGGCTCAACTGTAGAGCGGCCTGGTGTGTGGAAGTTCCGGGTTCAATTTCTGGTCACACAGGAGATGTGACTATCTGCTTCTCCACCCCTCCTCTCACCCCTCCCCCCTTTTCCTTCTGCAGCCATGGGCTTGAATAGTTTGAGCATAGTTGGCCCTTGACACTGAGAATGACTCCATGGCTTCATCTCAGGTGCTAAAATAGCTCAGTTGCTGAGCAGCAGAGCAGCAGCCAAGACTGGTATTGCCTGGTAGGGGGCTTGCCAGTTGGATTCAGGTCCAAGCATATGCAGAGTCTGTCTATCTTCCTTCCTGCCTCTCACTTAATTAAAGGAAAAAAAGAAAGAAAGAGAGAGAGAGAGAGAGAGAGAGAGAGAGAGAGAGAGAGGAAGGAAGGAAGGAAGGAAGGAAGGAAGGAAAGAAGGAAGGAAGGAAGAGGAAGGAAGGAAGGAAGGAAGGAAGGAAGGAAGGAAGGAAGGAAGGAAGGAAGGAAGGAAGGAAGGAGAAAGATTGATTTACTACTATGGTGATGATTCAAATTTTTTTCAATTCCATCATTCTTCTAAATGTACCATTTGATATTTTACTGTTGGCAACTGTTCCTTTACTCCCCTTTCATTTATATATTCATTTATGTATTTATATAAGTAAAAACTCATGGGTTTCAATCTATCACTTCTTTTGATGCTCAATTGTCCAAGATTTGGCTAGTGGGAACCCTTCATATGAATTCCTGGTCCTTTTTGCTGTTTCCATCCCTATTTTGGCACTTCCTTGCTTACTGGCACACACACAAAAAGGATGTTCTAATCTCAGCTTGAACTTTTGCTACACTAGCTCTGGAATTAGTCATTTTTCTGAGGAGTCCTGGTTCTTTTTAGTTAAGAATGATATTTGGAAAACATTATCCAGGTGCTAGAGATGCTTCTTTTTGTTAGAGTGCATTAGTCAAGGTCATCTCAGCAAACAGAGATGGGAAATATATAAATACATATGTATCTATACTTATTTCAATATCTATTATTATATTTTTAAAGCCACGAATTCATACTGACACCTCCACTTCTTGCGTAACATCAAAGGCTTCGTACTCATCTTCATTCTTCCTTAACATATCTATAACTTGCTTCTCTAACAAATAGGAAACTGGCTTTCACAATCTACAATATATTTTCTTATTTCCTCAGTATGAGGATATACAACAAATACACTTCTCACAAAAATTAGGGAATATTTTGTTGACTCATATTTATTTTGAAATAACACCTTAATTTTTGTGAGCTGTATATTTCAGAATTGCTAAGCTACACCCCTGTGGAAAACAAACCTACTAACTATAGTCAATATTTGTTTACATTTTTTTGGGGGGGGTATGTAACCTGAAGGTATATAATCAAAATACAGTGCTCAGAAGTTCCTTAAATTAGTTCACCTCCCTCATACTCAGTGTAGTTGTTATTCATTTGGAATACAAATAGGCTCATTTGCTTCTGTTGGTTTCATTTTTGTTTTCTCCCAACCTTGCTGATTTTATTCTTTCATTAATTTTAGAAAATAAATCATCTCGGTATAAAATTCAGAATGAAAATAAATTGGTCTAATTAGAGAACTGTCTCACCCCCAACCCACACATCGTACCCCATTCCTGTATCTCTTTTATTCCTGCACCACTCCCAAGCACCTCTGGTAGTAACTCTCTCAATTTGGGGTTTATGTTTATGTTTCCTGTCTTTTGTTTTGCACAAATAAGCAATATTTTTATATTTCTATTACTTTTTATTTTTCTTAAAGAAAAGTTAATAAATGCCAGACACTCTTTTCTGTTCTGATTTTTTGAAAATCATGTATACCCAAATCATTCTATGTCAGTTTAAAGATCTCCCTCATTCTTTTTTATAGCCACATAGAACTCCATTGGATGGAAGTACCGTAATCTGTTCAATCTCTCTCCCGAGCAGGGGCATTAAATTGTTTCCAATATTTTGTCATTACGGAGAATGCTGGCATGAATAACCTTGTGCATATACATTTTAGAATTGTTTGTATACCTTCAGGATAAATTACTAGAAAGTGTTGGGGGGGTTGAAAGGTAAATGCAAAAGTACTTTTTGTTAAATGCTGCCAAATTTCCTTCTCCAAAGCTTGTACCAATATTCATGTTTGAGGTTGTCCCACTAGCAATGTGTAGGAGGTTGCACACAACCTCCTTATCAAATGTGTTGTCATACTTTTTAATTTTGCCATCTAAAAGATGAAAATAGTCTATCTGTGCAATATCAATTTATATTTCACCTTTTATAAATGAGGTTGAATGACTTTTCAACCTCATTTGGGTGATTTTTACATATTTTTTTTTCTTTTTGCAAATGGTTCATATCTTTTATTTTTCTATCAGGCCTTTGGTGTTTCTTTGCTCTCAGCTTTTAAGAATTCTTTATCTATTAGAGATATTAGCCCTTTATCTCTCTATATAGAGCAAATATTATTTCTGTTTTTCAGTTGTCTGTTACCATCTGATCTGTCAGTTTTTAATGGTTCCTTCAACTCCTACAGACTATACTATGAAGAGCTTATTCTTCTTCCTTATATAGTTTTACTTCTTTATCCTTTATTTTTTTATTCACATAATTTTTACATTGTCAAAACATGTAATATTTTAAATTATACATACACCTTTGTACCCACATTTGTTTTAGTCTTAGATCTACAATAGAATGTATTAAATGTTTGGCCCTGGTTGGGTAGGTCAGTTTGTTAAAGTCTAACCTTGTTAGGCCAAGGTTACAAGGTTGATCCTTGGTCAGTGTTTCTTTCTCTCCACCTTCCACTCTCTCTCTCTAAAATCCATGAAATAAAAAGAAAATTTAAGACACATTTAAAAATGTTAAATGTTTACTATAAACCACATTGTAGAAATTTTCTCAGTCATCTCTTTATTTAGATAAACCCATCCTCCAGTAGATTATGCATTTCCATTGTCTTAAGAGCTGGATACAAAATATTTTCCTGGTTTTTTGTTTTGTTTTGCTTTTACATTGTCCTTCATTGCTCTATTATTTTATAAGTTGTTTTGAAGAAGTCTGACTCTAGTTCATTTTTTCCTCTTGTATATCATTGGATATCTTTGCTGGGAGGCCTTGAGAACATTTTTTTCTAGATCTTGAAATCAAAGAGTTTACTAGGATATGTGTCAAAGCTGGCCATTCTAGGACCATTATCTCAGGTACCCCCAGAATGCTTTCAATCTCTTCATTTGATTCTGGAATCTGTTCTTGGATTATAGTTTTAAATATCAGTTCTGTCCCATTGTTTTCTTTTTCTGCCTCAAGGACTCCAATTAATGCATGTTTTCTCTTCTTTGCCTGTCTTCCATTTCAACCACTTTCTCTCCAGTCCTTTTTACTTCTTTGTGTCACTTTACATTATCTTTTCTATTTTCCCATGTCAATGCATCATAATATTTTACTTGTGTCTGTTTTCTTTTGAGTATTTGTAATTTGGTTGCCATAGTTATTATTTTCTTTTTCTTCATTCTTTCTTGAGTTTAGTAAATCTCTTGATTTTTACCATTTCTTGTCTGTATTTGTTTTTAATATTTCCATATCTGCAAATGTTTATTTAAAATTCTAAACTTATGCTGAGGTCGCTGGTTCAAAACCCTGGGCTTGCCTGGTCAAGGCACATATGGGAGTTGATGCTTCCTGCTCCTCCCTTCTCTCTCTCTCTCTCTCTCTCTCTCTCTCTCTCTCTCTCTCCCCCTCCCTCCTCTCTAAAATGAATAAATAAAGTCTTTAAAAAATAAAATAAAATTCTAAACTTGATTTGGAGTTTTTTATTACATTTTTCTTCTGCTTCATGAGGTTCTCTAGTGACAATTGTCATCAAGTGAGATATTTTTATTTGATTTTGTTATTTTATATGAGCCTTGTATAGATTTATTCACTTTTGTCCTTTTCATTTTGTGGCATTGTGGTGGCTTACAAAATTTTTAGTTCAATAGTGCCCTCTTCTGTTAGTGTAGCAGAGACTAGGTTGTTTAATGGATTACGTGGGGAGTTAGGGTTGAGGTAAGAAGAGAGATTGAGTGTCTTCCAGTTTTGAGTTATTTTTGGATTGCCGAACCGTAGTATTTTCTTCTTTCTTTTCTTATACTTCATCACACAATCTTCAAAGGTACCTCTCTTTCCCTTTTTGTCTTCTTCCCAGAAGCACTGTCTTTCAAAGACTGCCACCTGGAGTTGTGTGACTTTTAAATCTCCTCCTATAGTCAGTGTTCTGTTCAATCAGCACACTTTTCTCATATGTTCAACCTAGAAATAAACTTTTTCTGTGTGGTAGTGGTTTTAACCCATTGCCAGCACTCTTTTACTCCCTTTTCACTGTACTGATTAGCACAGACTTATAAGCGGGCATGAGAGACAGCTCACTAGACAATTTAAACTATAGATATAATTTGAAGTTTGGATGTTTTTGTCTTCTTGTTATGCTTAGAATGTGGTCCTGTTCTTTTGTTGTTCTGTATTATAATTGGAGGAATATGGGGAAATGCAGATTAGAACAGCTGTAAATATATATAGTGACAAGAAATTTGATTTATCCCATTCTAAAATTAATTTCCATTTAATTTTTGAATAGGTGATGTATTCTTATGGTACAAAATAGAAAAAGTACAAAAGAAGTAAAAAGGTTCCTGCTTATTCTTATCTCCTAATCTTTTTCTTTACTAATATTTAGTACTTATATATCTTTCCAGAAACTGTGATGTAATAGATAAAGTTATTTGTCCACCCCTTATATTTATATACATTGTAGCATACCATACATACTGTTTCACAGTAGGATTTTTTAAATTTATCAATACATCATATATATGTATTTTTTATTTCAGTACATGAAGTATTTCTTTATTATTTTTACATAGTTTATTATTCTATGAGTGTGTCTTAATGTATTGGTTCAGTACTTATTGATAAAAATTGAATACATTTTGCCAAATTAATCTCCATAGACGATGTACTAATAAATATTCCCACTAGAAATGTAAAAAGAGGTCCATTTCCTCACAGACTCACTAACACAATGTATTATCTGATATATCTAACATTTAATTCTTAATCCTACAGGTGAAAAATGGCATTATATTGTAGATATATATTTATATATATACACACACACACATCCATATGTATATGTATATATGAAAAACCTTACTCATTTTATATACAAATATATATTTATATATAAAATTTTTATGATTTAATTCTTATATAAAACATATAATACTTGTATTATATAGACATATAGACTTATATATAAAAATATATGTATATATTATATATACTTGTATATAAAATACTTGTAACATACATATATAAAATGAGTAATATATATAATGAGTATATATCATATATATATAATGAGTATATATAATATCTATATAATGAGTATATATATAATATATATATAATGAGTAAGTTCTTTCCTATGTCTAAGAATTGTTTACATTTCCTTTTCCATGAATTGTATTTTTATAGACTTTCTCCTGATCTGGTATATTTTCAAATAACTATTTTGCCTGGATCAAGATTCTATAATAAATACAATGTTGGCTCTTGACTACAAGTATGTAAGGAATAGAATAATTCCATGAGATTGAACATCTGACCTAGCAGAAGGAAAGTAATAGGCTGAACTCATCCAAGCAGATTTCCTCCCCTCAAAATTTGAATTAGTCCACGACTGTGTCACTTCCATGTTCATAAGCCCTTAAAATAAAACATCTTATGAATATAGGATATCAGTTTTTTCTGGAGCTGGTACCATGATAAACCAACATGTTCTGCTGGTTGAAGTTCTTGGTAAAGGGAGAAACAGAGAAAGATGGTGGGCAAGGAAGAAACAGAAAAGATGTCAGAGAAATAGAAAAGAGGGATGATATGACTCTGAAAATGTAAGAAAGAGGCATAACTTGCCTCAGTGTGATGGAGATTTTCTTTTCACTATGTCTTTGAGATGGCTTCTTGGAGCCTTTCACATTTCTTTTTTTTTTTCTTTGAACTAATTTGTATGAGTTTTTTTTTCTTTGATTAGAATACCTTTCTTACGAATATTAGTTTTGTTCTCTATTGCTTCAAGGCATACAAGAACAGCCAATGGATACAAGATACAAGGAATCAGATAGTAAGCTCAATTGATTGACATACAAAATGAACTGTCTTGGGTAGGTAAGTGTTGTTGTTCTTTTCAATTGGAATTATTCCAGATTAGGCTGGGCAACTCCTAGGCAAGGATGCCAGAGAGGATGCCAGTACCCAATGAGTCACAGATTTAGGTGCTAATTAAGCTTTCTTTAAAATTCTATAAATATGTTCTTATTACCCATTTAATGTTTGTTTATTGAATGAATTAAAGACTATAAATCAAAAATCTTTTATTACAATAATTTTTTATTATTATTATTGGAAGAAGGCATTCTTCCAAAATATCTTTCTAGTTAGTAAAAAAGAAGAAACCAGGAATGAGAATCAGGGAACTGATCTGGCACCTCCAGCCGGGCGTCACTGCTGTAAAGAAGCTGGCCTTGTGCTCACAGCTCAGTCATGTGTTCCCCTGTTGGACATAAATAATCTCACACAATACCAACATCAGATTAGGCCAGTCTCAGACCATGACCATGTGAGACCAAACAAGGTCATTTTATAATTTTATCTAAGCATAAACACAATCAAGGTCACTGGGCCACCCACAGAATACCTAACATCCTTCTTTCCTGGCTAATATGAATGATTAATGTTTCTTTACCAATTAAAGCTTTATTTATTCTCTTGTCTGCCTTACCTACTTATTAAGATATTCAATTATGGGGTTGTCTCTACTTTCTGTTTAGAGCGAATGCCTGTATTTTTAGATCTTCCCTCAAATCACCCAACCAAATGCTGTAACAGATTATTCCCAATACCCTATTCTGCTCAGGCTGCCATAACAAAATATCATAGACGGGGTGACTTAAACAGAAGAAAGTTATTTTTTTATGTTTTATGGTTCTAGAGCAGTGGTAGTCAACCTGGTCCCTACCGCCCACTAGTGGGCATTCCAGCTTTCATGGTGGGCGGTAGCGGAGCAACCAAAGTATAAATAGAAAGATAAATTTAACTATAGTAAGTTGTTTTACAAAGATTTATTCTGTCAAACTTAGCAAAAATCCAACATAAAGTTGGTAATTATTATTATATGCTTTAACTTGCTATAACTCTGCTTTTTAAATTTTATAAAGTAAAGTTACTTCCCTACTTTATAAATCACCATTACGGTGGAACCGGTGGGCGGTCAGAAAATTTTACTACTGACAGAGATACAAAAGTGGGCAGTAGGTATGAAAAGGTTGACTACCCTTGTTCTAGAGGATAAAAGTGTAAGATTAGGATCAATTTCTGGTGAGGACCCTCTTCTTGACTTGCAGTTGGCTGTCTTCTTACTATGTCTTAAGATAGTATAGAGCAGAAAGCAGCTCTCTGGTATCTCTTCTTATAAAGGCAATAATTTCATAAAGATCCCACTTTCATGACATTGCCTTACCCTAATTACTTCCCAAAAGGTTCTACCTCCAATTACCATAACATTGGGAATTAGGACTTCAACATATGAATTTAAGAGTGCAGCACATTCAGTCCATAACAACCTTCTTACTGAGATGTCCCATGATTCCATGGTGTGCATTTTTTCTCACTGTGTCAAGTAATAAAACCAAGTAGTTTAGTTAAAGATGAGTTTTGGCTGGGAAGTATTTGTATTAGAAAATACTGTTTGCAAAAATTACTGCCATTTTATTTCATTAAGTTTAGAATATTAGGCAGGTGGAAAGGTTGTAAAAGAGAATAGATATTCCTTTGAAGAGAATTAAACCAGATTTTTGAGAAAATTGCTCCAATTGCACTACTAAGACCAACACCCTGATACTTGCATTTGTCTCCTATTCTTTATTCACATCACACACACTACCAATGAGATGGGATTTGGGAGGATAAATTTGTCATTTAATTAATTAAAACTATTTGATGTAATCACAAATTACATCAATAAATTTCAACTTGTTAGCTGCCTAATTCACACTGACATAAATTCAATCTGCTAATGCGTCTAGAATATTTAGGTTAATACATTCTCTGTGTTACTGCATTTAGTGACTATTATACCTTTTAAACATATCAACAGTTCTTCAAGTGTCCTCAGGCAATGGTAATAAAATGCATAATTCTCAAACTTATAGAAGCATAATTTAAAGGTTTACTTTAAAGCTTGTCTTTTCTATCATGGGTTTATAACAAATTACTAGCAGAGTAACCTTATGCAGTCTCAACAAACAATCTTGCTACACAAATTTTTTTCGGCCAAAGCTGCCAGATTTCAGGGGTATGCCCTTTCCCACTGACAGAGAAGTGTATTCATTCTTGGGAGACAAATGTCAATCAAAACTGGCATTCCCCCCTAAGATCCATTCAAAATTGTATGATGACTTTTATGCCCATAACCTGTAACAAGCTACTAAATCCAAGATCCAACAAATTTAAATTTCTTTGTTCTGTGTAACTGAAGACATTGGCTTATGTACATGTGGACCACCCCTATGGTTCAATTTTAGGGGAAATAGAGGCGCTGGTGCTACATACATCTTTCTCTTTTATCCAAAAATTGCTTAAATTGCATAAACATCCTGTGTTTTTTTTATTCATTTTTTAGAGAGGAGAGGGAGAGACAGAGAGAGAGAGAGAGGAGAGACACAGAGAGAGAAGTGGGGGAGGAGCTGGAAGCATCAATTCCCATATGTGCCTTGATCAGGCAAGCCCAGGGTTTCGAACCGGCGACCTCAGCATTTCCAGGTCGACGCTTTATCCACTGCACCATCACAGGTCAGGCCCATCCTGTGTTTTTATAGTATTAAAAAAAGCCCTTTATCAAATACTAGGCTATTAGGCTTTAAACTAACATGATTTCATAGATGTAGAAAGCGCTGGTAAACAATGTAGAAAAGGCGTAACTCAACTAGAGCTACTCAAACTTAAATATACATAAGAATCATTCTGATTCATTAGGTCTGCGGTGGTGGTATCTGAGATTCTGCCTTTTCAGCAAGCTCCCAGATGGTGTCCATCTTCATGCTACTGTTTCATCATTTATTCTTCTTTTTGTGATAGTAATGCCATAAGTTTTCTATTTCATTGTATAAATGAAAACATCCCTTTGGGATACCCTCCTCTTGTCCCCTTCTCATCTACTCCATCCCTTGTTTAAGCACACTTATGTAGTATAAAGCACAATGTAGGTAACTGAATAATTGTACCTCCTAGAATATATAAGATTTAAAAAAAAAAAACCAATATAGTTTATATGGCATACCAAGTCAAATGCTTTTTATTTAAAAATTAGAAACAATTTGTCTGATGTTTAAAAACCAGACACATGCTTACTGGGGGGGGGGGAGAGAAATTTACAAATTTACAAAAACTGTAATACACAAATAGTACTAAATTGTATTCAACCCAAATCTGTTATTATTCATATGTAGTACTCCTATAAGTTACTATTGTTATGTTTTTTATTATAAAATAAAGAACAATTGTTATCATCTATAATTGTTCATCTGTTTCTGTAACATTTGTCATTCTTCTCAAGTAAGAATAATTAATATTTGTACATTGTTCCATACAATTCAAGTCCTGGAGTCAATAATGAGTCCTACTTGGGAAAAAAGGCAATGAATTACCAATAGCTGCAAGTAATTCTAAACCTAAGTACTATTATAAAACCCATGCACAGAATGGAAAAGGTTAAAAGTCAATTATGGTTTGATTAATCTTTTTTCTCCTTGAATTTCCCAAATTAACTGAAGGTGTTGATATTATCCTAAGCTCACTTCCTGAGTATATTTAACTAAATTTTAAAGTTAAAAATTAGAGGAGACTTTACCAAAATGACGTTTGTCTCTTCTCCAATTCTAATGATAATGGTAGGGAGGGTATCTTTTCAATCACTGTACCACAAAAACTGTATTGCCTTTCAGTTCAAATAATCTTGTTATTTGACCACTGGCTGTAAAAGCCTTAGGGTACTTATGTTTTTCCTCTACTTTATATTAATGTTTTCTCAAGGAAATTCAATTTTATATAACATGTTTTTCTAGCTAAAAGCAAGCACGAGTGATTCACAGAACAAATGTTTCTGGTGCAAATTCAATGTTTCTTACAACTACTAGAGGCCTAATGGAAAAACAAAGGAGTTACGGCCATTTCTGCCTTATGGTGCTCATCCGGACTCTGATTGTCACCACCACGACCACTAAGATGAAACAGCCTTGATGCACAGCACCCATGAGTGTTCAGCACCACAGCTTTGCCTGTCATATGTTTCTTGATTAGTCCTTATCATTGGTAGCCATCTCCTACGTTCCTCCCAGTTTCCATATTTCCTTATTACTGAGTTTGTTAACAAGATATTATCATTGTTATAAACAAGGGAAGCTGCCATCAATTAATCCAGAACTTTTATAATAAAACCATTTCTTAACATGATTATGTACTCCAGAAAGCTTCTTGAAAAGTTCATACTACTATATATGTCAGTGGGTCCAGAGAGCCTTATGGATTGGTTGAGTGATCTCAATGAACTTTGAGTGGGTAGATTAATAAATAAATAAATTGCATCTGCCAGGACATAAGGAGGGAAGATCATAGACTATTATTCAAATATCATATATTTTCTCTCTCTTTTTTTTAATATATTTTCTCTTTTGAATGATGTTGCTTTCATTCTTTTTATTATCTTTTCATGTATTGTTTTTATTATCCTATGAACATCATTATGCCCTTTTTATTTAAGAGAAAAGTTATACACGTATTTACCAGGGTTCTTCAGAGAAACAGAAACAATAAGATGTATGGGCAATGAAGGAGAAAGGTACCTGAGTATGAGAGGATAAACTCTCTCTTACTCAGAGGAGGGTCAGCCTTTTTGTTTCATTCAGTCTTTCAACTGATTGGATGAGGTCCCTCCACAGGAGGGAGAACAATCTACTTTACTCAGTCTATTGACTTAAATGTTACTCTCAACCAAAAACAAACTCATAGACATACCCACAATATGCTTGACCAAGTATCTGGGCACCCATGGCTCAGTCAAGTTGACACAAAATTAAACATCAGAGCTATTATTCAAACTTGCCTATCTCATAGTACCGTTAAAAAAGGAGTTGCCTTTTCTGGATTTTCTGCCTTTTTTTGGGGGGGGGGGCTGCTAGTTCTTTTAATTGTGTTATTATTTTTCTTCACATACTTCTTTAAGGCTCTGTATATCCTAATACACAGGTCCAGCTACTAGCTGAGGTTTAAACAGCACCAATGCTATTGGTGCCGCAAAATATTAGTTTGCTGTCTGGCAAGTTTTCAGTCTCCTGTCCGGGCTTCAGGAGAAAGTGTCTCTGTTCCCAAGCCTCCTTGGCTGCAAAGACCAGTGCTTTATTAGTGTCAGGGAAGGGAAGCTCACCCCAGCTGTTCAACACCCCTAAATCTTTGGATCTAGGAAGATGAAAAAAAATCCTCTCTAGAATATTTTCACAAGCTAGGACTGTCTCTCCAGGATCCAAGATGTTCTGTCCTTATACCTGGGCTCTCCTACCCTGTTCTCATAAAAATGCTAGTACACATGAAGGCACTAAACCTTTGCCTTCTGAAGAAACAGTTGATAACTTTATTGTTGGTCAGAGAAACTTTATAAGAAGTCATGTGGCGCATGTGGTTAAGAATGGTGGTTACAACTATTCAACTTTTTATTCCCATTTTTTATTATCCACTGAGACAGTTGGACAGGAAATTAAAGATTTTGGGTCTAAAAGCAAGAGTAACAATGAATTTTTAAGTTTCTATCCTACCTCATCCAACTCCTATACAACTTAAACCCACAATTTGGGGTATAAGAAAAAGATCTCTGGGCTAGTATGTAGAAACGTGGTTTTTAGACTAAACTCTAACTGAGTTGTGTGGTTTTAAGACTGAAATGTGTGATATAGAACAACTCATTTTATCCTTTCATCTCTCTGCCTTTCTGTCTCTGCTTCTGTGTCTCTTTCTCTCATATATAGATACATACATATAGATATATAGATGTAGATATATGTATGTATCTGTCAGTTTCACTTCTATAAAATGGAAAAAATTATGTTTATGTACATGTTTCTCTGAAATGTTATATAGCTAAAATAACATAATAGACAAAGGAAATTTAAGTGGTGAAAGTGATATTCAAATGAACAGATTTTTTTTTTTTTGCTACATTTTGGTTCATACACCTAAAACAATGGAACTCCAAGCCCTTTCTGTCAAGTAAACATCAGCAATTTGGGAATATAATTTTTCATTATTGTCAGGCCTCTGCTCAAAACTCCTTAACAACTTCTGAATGGTCTATGCTCCATACCCTCTTGCTAGGCATTTTAACTATCCATTATTTGGTCTTGTTTTAATTATTTCTCCATGTTTTATTTACTATTCCCAATTACTAAGGCTTCTACTTTAGTTGGAACAGTCTACTCAGATGTCTCTAAATTCTGAAATTCTCAACATTGTCTACCCTATTTTAAAAGCTTTAGAAGTTCCAACTACTGTTGTTCCTTCTGAGATCAGTGTAAGACCCACATTCATCATTAGATTTTCTTTGATTGTTCCAGTCACCAACAAATAGCACACGCAAAGCTCAGAAAAGTTAATAACTATACTTTTTTTTAGGGCAGCAATTTCCTTATAATATTTTTTTTCTTTTTTTTATTAATTTTTTTTTTTTTTTAGAGAGGAGAGAGAGAGAGAGAGAGAGAGAGAGAGAGAGAGAGAGAGAGAAGGGGGAGGAGCAGGAAGCATCAACTCCCATATGTACCTTGACCAGGCAAGCCCAGAGTTTTTTTTGAACCGGTGACCTCAGCGTTCCAGGCCGACGCTTTATCCACTGCGCCACCACAGGCCAGGCTCCTTATAATATTTTTGATAGTGCCATGTTAAGTTTTCATTTAACTCTAAATATGATTGGCTTTTCAGATATGTATGTACAGGTTTGTCTGTCTTATTATAATTTATATGTTTGGAGTTAGAAATGGTGGTTATTTTTTATCCCATCCTTCTATATTTTTCTCTATTCCTAGAATGCTTCAGACATTCAATACTTGACAGTAAGCAGAAATGAAAAATTCCCAATGTGTTGCATTGTTCTTAATTAATATTTAATTGTGGCCGAGTCCTAGTTTTTAAAAATAATTCTAAAAATCATAAAATCATCCAGATGCTAAGAAAAAAATCTAATAGTGTAATGTGCATCAGTATTCACAATACTTTGACTCCTTCACTTCTTAGTTTCATTTATTCTTTCTCAGGAGCGTAGCCAGTCTCAGGGTTGATATTCAGCCCAATACACTAGAATTGGGCGAAACCAGTTGTTAAAATATTTGAACACTTTTGTATAAGTTAGTGTATAACGGCTACCTGGAACCTTCCAGGTGACCCACCACCACCCTAATTGTTTCAGGCCTCTCCCCCAGAATTCTCGTGATCCCTACTATTCAACAGAGGCAGAGCACTTGTCATAGCGTGTACTCTCCAGGACAGTTTCAGTGCTGTGGCTGTGTCCCTTCTGGTTGGTCAGTGTCCATGTCCTACAGGCTGTTAAATATTTCAAATACCACTTCTGGATATATCCTACTGAATCAGAATGTATAATTTATAAGCGAGAAAACTAAAATATAGCCCTATAAACCCTTTGTAAGCACAAGGCAGAATGCCTGGACAGATATTTACTATTAATTTCCAGGCACAGTATTGTTCCTCTGACTCCTCTTTCTGTTTCCACCACTAATTAAATAAGAGTGTCTTCTTTAGGCAATAAGCATTATTCTTTCTGTGAAATGGGGATAAGCTCAACTATTTCAAAGGCTTATAGGGGCATTTGTACCTTATGAATGTTCTTTGTTTACGTGTATGTCTTACCTACTAGACTGTGGGTCCTTGAAGTCAGAGGTGGTATTTCAATTATCTGTGCATAACCAAATTCTAACACAGTGGTAGGCACACTGCTGATTATTAATAGATTATTTGTGAATAATTGACTGACAATTATTCAGTAGATTAATATTGGAAATGTTTAGCATATGTATTCCATTATTCCATTTCTCCTAGAAATAATATCCTTCTAATAATTGTTTTAATGACTGATTTTACTATCTCCCGTATGATCCTCTGTATTTTTAAGGGAGATTTTTAGAGATAAAAAGCCTCAGCCTAAAAAACTCAATTTCAAGCACACAAATTAGCCAATGATGGAAAAAGGGCCTTTGTACAATGCATCAAAGCTAACCGTCTTCTCCTCAGAGAGAATTCCTGGTTATTCTAATCTAATTCCGAAACTTTATACTTTCAAACAGCATAATCTTTCCCTGACTTCATAGGGAAAGACTTTCCATTGCTTTCCAAGATACAATAAATATGGCGTGAGAATAAATGTTTCATTGAGCCTCTCTCATTATCTATCACAGTCCGAGGACTGAGAATTGTCCAATGCTCACAAATCCTCCACTGGAAAGAATAAAATAGGATGCTTTCTTTCTTGAAACTTAGCAATCAATCCTAATACATAAGATCTGCCAATATTATCAGGATAGCAAACACTAAAGAAGGTGGAAGAAAGAAAAACATTAGTCATAGATTTAGAGGAATAATCTGATATTTTCCCTGAAAACAAATATTTTAAAAATGAAAATGCCTATCTCTCTTATCCATTATTCTATCAATACCTTATCCCTTGAAACCAAATCCAACGAGAAAAAAAGAAACAAAGGATAAATTAGAACAGATAAACAGAAAATTCCTGATTCCCGAGAAGCAAGTAGGACTGCAGGCTAAGCCAAAAGCTTCTCGAGATAGAAATAAAAATTTTAACCCTGCTTCCTTGAACTAATGTCTGAGAAAATCAGGTCTGTCCTGATACATGACAGGAGGTAGTCCTGGGGACAATTCCTGCCACGGGTCTTCATTCACAGCTCATTGACATCAGGGTACTGAAAACTACTTAGAGCAAATAGTTGGTCCCTGGAAGAACAGTGTGATTGTGATGGACAGCATTTTACAGATTGACAATTTTAAAACTCTTTTTAAAACTATGTTAAATATTTAAATTTTTCTGTCCTTTCTCTCTTTTAGGACAGGCATATTTAATTCATAAATAACACTTGGAAGTTTTAGAACAAATATGATGAAAATCAAGTGTTCTGGAATCCCCTCATCAGGTATTCAGGCCCAAATAATCAAGAGTTGATTTTTTTTTTAATTTTTTTTTACAGAGACAGAGAGCCAGAGAGAGGGATAGATGGAGACAGAGAGAGATGAGAAGCATCAATCATTAGTTTATCGTTGCAACACCTTAGTTGTTCATTGATTGCTCTCTCATATGTGCCTTGACTGTGGAGCTATAGCAGACTGAGTAATCCCTTGCTCAAGCCAGCGACCTTGGGTCTAAGATGGTGAGCTTTGCTCAAACCAGATGAGCCTGTGGTCAAGCTGGTGACCTCGGGGTCTTGAACCTGGGTCCTCTGCATCCCAGTTTGACGCTCTACCCACTGCGCCACCACCTGGTCAAGCAAAAGTTGGTTTTTAAAAAGCACTTTCCCTAGCATTGTTTCTCTTAAGTTTTCTGGTAAATTGTTTTCCTCTTACAAGTTTTTTACAATGGACCCACATATTGAACAAAATCAAGTATTGTTTTAAAGTGATACACTTGCTGTGTGAAATCCTCTCAAAATATTTTGTGTTGACTTTCATTTCAATAGAGAAAAAGATTATCAATCTAATTTTAATTTTCCTTCAGATATTGAATGAATTCAATCAGCAAAAGATTGAATCTATGTTTATATTTATTCACAGATGCATATATATCCGCGATTTTCAACCTTTCTCATCTCATGGCACACATAAACTAATAATTAAAATTCTGCAGCATGGCAAATATATAATATATTTTTTGCTGATTTGAAAAAAAATAGGTATAATTTTGATTATTCACACTGGACAGCTGTTGTTGTGTGGGCCGTTGTCATTTTTTATTTGACAAGCTAAGGGAAGAGAGATCATATCCTCTGACTAAATAGGTATTGCATGTCTTAAAAATTATTGTAGCACACCAGTTGAAAGTCACATATACATACACACACACACACACATGTACTATGTATATATAAGTATCTTGTTTGACATTTTCAATAAATTTGGAGGGTATGTCTGGGGTATTGCTGTGTGGCCTGCGCATAATTGATTCTGAGACAGAGAGAGCTAGCGCTCACTATTATCTATATTGTTCTCTTATTCTGGGATATACAGCTAGGATACCTTTTCCAGTCTCCAGTGAAGTTAAGCTAACCACGTGACTGATTTCAGGTCAATGGAATGTGCACACAAGAGATGTGCCTAACTCTAGGCCTTGCTTATAAAATCCAGGCTTTTGTGATTCTCTCTCTATTCTGCCACGTGCTGTCTGAATGGGCAGGACTCCGAGAAATGAGAGATAAAGCCACAAATGGAAGGAGCCTGGTTTTTGGAAGGCACAGCACAAGCACCTAGAAAACTGTAATAATTTAGAAGCAAGAAATAAGATGATACTGTGATATGCTAGTGAGAGTTTGGAGATAGTCAAAGAAGCTCAAATGACCAAACTGACTAAAACAAGTTTGGCTATTTTCTTTTTTTGTTGTTGTTTTTGTTTTACAAAGAATACTGTGGCACATCATTTTAAAGACTTCAACAAGTTTATTTTCAGAAATTTCTCTTCTTTGAATTCTTTTCTAATTTTATAAATCTGATTCCCATTAGTTTCTCATACTCTGAATGCTGTCCAAGGACACGCAAATTTTAGTTTCATGGGCATGAGAACTAAACAAGAAGGGGACAGGAGAGAGGAAGAAGGTATTTGAAAGCCAGTCTAATGAGACAGGCTCTTTCAGAAGCCAGTTGTAGTGAAGTCTTTGTGAAGAGCACTTGGAGACCCATTTGTGAGAGGTATATTCCCATGCAGAGCAAAGGAGATTAAGAACCAACATGAAAAATATTTTGGCACAAGGAGACAGATAGTAATTCTTTTAAACAGCTATAGCCAAAGCATAATATGCTATGGCAGAGAGCAGTTGAAACCAGCTCAAGGGACAGTGAAAGACCTCTTCAAAGAGACATGCTGTAAAGAATTAAAACGTAAAATGTTATAAACAAAGCAAGAAATTATTTCAAATTTATGACTTCAAAAATAAGTATGCTGCCTGACCAGGCGGTGGCGCAGTGGATAGAGCGTCGGACTGGGATGCGGAAGACCCAGGTTCGAGACCCCGAGGTCGCTGGCTTGAGCGCGGGCTTATCTGGTTTGAGCAAAAGCTCACCAGCTTGGACCTAAGGTCACTGGCTCGAGCAAGGGGTTACTCAGTCTACTGAAGGCCCATGGTCAAGGCACATATGAGAAAGCAATCAATGAACAACTAAGGTGTCGCAACAAAAAACTGATGATTGATGCTTCTCATCTCTCTCCATTCCTGTCTCTCTGTCCCTATCTATCCCTCTCTCTGGTTCTCTGTCTCTGTAAAAAAAAAAAAAAAAAAAAAAAAATTAAAAAAAGTATGCTGAAGAAATTAAAAATCTGTTGCATGTAATTATATATAATTCATGGTTAAATCATGGTATCACCATTGACTTTTATTGATGGAACAACATGCATTATAGTAGAAAAACTACAATTGTGTTCTTCAATGCAGTATAATAAAGGAGAAAAAAACCCTTTGACTTATTTCTAAATTTTCTGAATCCCTAGAACTACCCTTA
Source organism: Saccopteryx bilineata (assembly GCF_036850765.1). Classification (NCBI taxonomy): domain Eukaryota; kingdom Metazoa; phylum Chordata; class Mammalia; order Chiroptera; family Emballonuridae; genus Saccopteryx; species Saccopteryx bilineata. The sequence continues at coordinate 297,418,752 of NC_089490.1, forward strand.
CCCGTTTGCTTTCATACGTCAGCAATTCTCAGGACACATCTATGCCACAACCCTTTATTTATTTATGTTTATATGACAAGTGTCCACTTGTAGGAGCTCCAAAGAGTATGGTGACAATTGTTGCATGTAATTATGCAATTACAGAAAAAGTTGGCAATATTACTACCATACTCATTAATTTTAAAGTACACATTTTTCTGTGTTTCAACATTTCTGAAATCAGGATCTCTTACAACAGATGATATAATCTGTCAGGCAGGGACTGGTTGTTGTCCAAAAACCTTTTCCTGAAAACTTCTGAAAGAAGAGACAGTACCAACTTCAAAATTGGAAGATTAAGTGCTTGTGACTTGGAAGAAAACACCAGAGATGATACTGGAATGCTAGATTAAGAAAGGCTATGCTAACATTGTTCTTTTTTTTTTTTTTTTTTCTGAAGCTGGAAACGGGGAGAGAGTCAGACAGACTCCTGCATGCGCCCGACCGGGATCCACCCGGCGACGCTCTGCCCACCAGGGGGCGATGCTCTGCCCCTCCGGGGCGCCGCCCTGCCGCGACCAGAGCCACTCCAGCGCCCGGGGCAGAGGCCAAGGAGCCATCCCCAGCGCCCGGGCCATCTTTGCTTCAATGGAGCCCCGGCTGCGGGAGGGGAAGAGAGAGACAGAGAGGAAGGGGGGGGCGGAGAAGCAAATGGGCGCCTCCCCTATGCGCCCCGGCCGGGAACCGAACCCCAGTCCTCCGAGTCCCCCGCATGCCAGGCCGACGCTCCACTCGGCCAGGGCCGCTACCATTGTTCTTGAGGACAAAATAGATGGGGAAAAAGGTAGCAGCAATTCTGTGCCTAAAGGGGATTCAGAAAAATTGGTCTTTGAATGCAAAGATGTTTGAGGAGTGTAATAAAGGTATTTTACTGTATTTTCTTTTTATATGAATGCCTAAATTTTAAAAATATCTATGTATAAGGGGGATGACGTCAGAGTAATGGCGGAGTAGGAAGCGATACCGATAAATCTCCCCCAAAACTCAACAAGATCTTCAACCAGAAACAGAAAAACCTATACTTGGAGCTTCCAGATTCTTCGCAATACACCCAAAGGTATGATTGAGTGAAAAATTGGCTAAATATATAACCAAACCCCGAAGGAAATAGGGAGTAAGAAATGCTCCGCCTTCCTCACTAACCTAAACAGGGCGGCTTTCTCTGGTAACTGTGAATATAGAAACTGAGGCAGGCAAAGGGGGTGAATAGATCCAGGCCCCCGCAGCAAAAACGGCCGAACCAGGCTGTGGCTCAGAGATCCAAGCCGAGGAAAATCTGATCCTGTGGCAACCCGGGCAATACAAGCTAACACTCGCGCCAAACCCAAACAAAGAAAGACAAGCGGAGCAGCCATTTTACCCGGTCTCCTGGTCGGTGCGCAGTTAGTGGAAGAGAGATTTCTTCCAAAGCCGCGGAAGTGGGTGCCCGTGTTGCCCCACGGAGAGGCAGGGTCAGAGGCCTTTCTGTGGGCTGAGGGCAGAGTCTCTGGGCAGCCCCAGCGCCCTGGGAAAGCCACGCACGGGAGGGAGTGAGAACTAATCCCAAGGGTGGAGATTTTCCGTGCTGGAGGCTGTTTCACTCAGAGGGAACCGCAGCCGGCCTCATATCCTGGTTTGCGCGCGCAGATAAGGAGTGAGCGATTCCTCCGAGTGCCTCGGCAGTGCGTGCCCGTGTTATCGCAGAGAGGGGCAGAGTCAGGGGCCTTTGTGTGGGCCAAAGCGGAATCTCGGGACGCCCCAGCGCCTTGCAAAAGCCGCACACGGGGACGGAGCGAGACTCAATTCCAACGCTGCAACTTTTCCCTGCGGTTGGGGGTTTCACTCAGAGCGTGAGACTGCTGGCCGGATATCCTGGTTGCAGACAGTGAGTGAGAGTTTCCTCCAAGCGCCCCGGAAGTGGGCGCCCGCTTGTGTTACCGGATAGAGTGGCAGAGCCAGAGGTCTTCGAGTGGGCGGAAAGCCCGCCTGATTATGCTAGCAGCTCTGACTGACTGAGCCTTACCCAGAGCCCTGTGCTGAGTGGAAATAGAGTGGGGAGTTGCCAGCAATTTGAGCCTCTTACTATCCAGGCAGAGGCAGCAGCAACCCCATACCTGGACTATCAGGCTACTAATTGAGGAAGGAAAGATTAGGAGAAAGGCTCCAGGAACACGGACTCTCTCACTGTCGGAGCCTATAAATGCTAATGAGCCTCGACTCCCAACGAGAATAAAGCACAATACATGACATTGCCATAGAGACTTATCAACTGCAAACCTCTACCTGAGCGTGCCAAAGGGGCAGAACCCGGGGTACAGAGTCACCGACCAGGAAGAGGGAGAGAAAAGAAAAAGCAAGAAGATAACCTCTCAAAATCAAGAATAATCTGCAGACCTTATAACCTATCCCATTTTATTATATTTGTTCGTTTGTTTCTCTTATCTTCATTCTTGAGACTTTTTTTTCCTCCTCCAATTTGGCCGATTAACTCTCTACCGGTCTTACTCTCTCCTCTCCTTGAACTACACTACCCATAAGTGTTACATCTCCCATTATCATTTCTCTTCTCTTCCTTTCTCTCTATGAGGGTTGCACTCCAAAACCCTTAACTCTCTCTCTCTCTCTCCTTTCTTTTTTCTTCTTTTAGTGGTTCCCTCTTTTTTTCTCTCTCTCTCTTTCTTTTCTCCCTCTATATTAGTTTCTTCCTTTCTCCTTTACATCTCCTCTCATTCAAACCTCAATAACAAACAAATTATCTTATCTGGGACTCAAACCTAGGTTTGTGGCATTTTGGGGGGTTTTTACTTCACCTTTTTAACTCACTAGCAGTGCTCCCATCCCTGGCTCTCCATATTATCTAGTTCTTGTTCCACTAAATACAATAGTAAGTTTTTAATTTGTCCCCCCATTTTTCCATTTTCCTCTTATTCCTCTCATCATAACTCTTAGAAAACCAACACCTAAAAGCAAATCATTTTATTCTTGACCCAAATTTTTTCCTTATTTGCTTTTTGTGGGTCCATACGCTCTTTTTTTTTCTTTTTTCTTTTATTTTTTTTCCTTTTTTTTTTTTTCTTTCTCTCTTTTTTGCCCCTTTATTACTTTTCCCCAATTCAGGCCCTCCATCACAGGCATTGTTTGTTATAACTCACAGTCCACCACAAGATTTTCTCAAGAAAGAGGGGAGAGGAGAGGAGAGGAAAAAAAGAGAGGGGGAATAATTTCCTTTTTTAAAAATTTTTATTTTATTTTATTTTTCTTTATTTCATTATTAATTTTTTTAAAAAAAAAACAACTCTTTTCGATTTGTTATTTTTTTATTTTTTTTAAACTTTTTATTCTTTATTAAATCTCATTAATACTATCAACAAAACCACCCTCAGATGCCATTAAGGAAGAGAAAATAGAATATCATGGATACAAAAGAAAGAGAGGTAACACAGCTAGATGAGGAAATATCTATGGAGAAAAAATTTAATATATTGGAAACCTTGGAGCTAAATGACAGAGAATTCAAGATAGAAATCCTAAAAATCCTCCGAGATATACAAGAAAACACAGAAAGGCAATATAGGGAAATCAGAAAACAACTCCATGAACACAAAGAATATATGTCCAAGGAAATTGAAACTATAAAAACAAATCAAACAGAGATGAAAAACTCAATTCACGAGCTGAAAAACGAAGTAACAAGCTTAGCTAATAGAACAGGTCAGATAGAAGAGAGGATTAGTGAAATAGAAGACAAGCAACTTGAGGCACAACAGAGAGAAGAAGAAAGAGACTCAAAAATTAAAAAAAATGAGATAGCCCTACAAGAATTATCTGACTCCATCAAAAAGAATAACATAAGAATAATAGGTATATCAGAGGGAGAAGAGAGAGAAAATGGAATGGAGAACATACTTAAACAAATAATTGATGAGAACTTCCCAAGCCTGTGGAAAGAACTAAAGCCTCAAGTTCAAGAAGCAAACAGAACTCCAAGTTTTCTTAACCCCAACAAACCTACTCCAAGGCATATCATAATGAAATTGACACAAACCAACAGCAAAGAAAAAATTCTCAAGGCAGCCAGGGAAAAGAAGAATACAACATATAAAGGAAGGCCCATTAGATTATCATCAGATTTCTCAGCAGAAACTCTACAAGCTAGAAGAGAGTGGACCCCAATATTTAAAGTCCTGAAAGAGAGGAACTTTCAGCCATGAATACTATACCCATCAAAGCTATCCTTCAAATACGAAGGAGAAATAAAAACATTCACAGATACAGAAAAGATGAGGGAATTTATCATCAGAAAACCCCCACTCCAGGAATTACTAAAGGGGGTTCTCCAATCAGATACAAAGAACAAAAAAAAACAGAGCCACAAGTAAAAGCTCCAAGAAGAACACAATAAAACCAAATTTAAACTGTGACAACAACAAAAAGAAAGAGGGGGAGAAGACGGAGATTAACAGTAGCAAAGGACGATGGAGTGCAAAAGTACTCACAAAATAGTTCGCTACAATGAACAGGGTAGGGACCCTTTTCATTACTCAAAGGTAACCACCATTGAAAAAACCACCACAGAAGCACATGAGATAAAAAAGATAGCAACAGAGGAAAGATGTATGGAATACAACCAAATAAAAACAAAAGATAGAAAAACGAAAGAGAAGGATCAAACAAGACACAAAACTAACAGAAAGCAAGATATAAAATGGCAATAGGGAACTCACAAGTATCAATAATTACACTAAATGTAAATGGATTAAACTCACCAATAAAAAGGCACAGAGTAGCAGAATGGATTAAAAAAGAAAATCCAACTGTATGCTGCCTACAGGAAACTCATCTAAGTAACAAGGATAAAAACAAATTCAAAGTGAAAGGCTGGAAAACAGTACTCCAAGCAAATAACATCCAAAAAAAAGCAGGTGTAGCAATACTCATATCGGATAATGCTGACTACAAGACAGGAAAAGTACTTAGAGACAAAAATGGCCATTTCATAATGGCTAAGGGGACACTGAATCAAGAAGACATAACAATTCTTAATATATATGCACCAAACCAAGGAGCACCAAAATATATAAGACAGCTACTTATTGATCTTAAAACAAAAACTGACAAAAATACAATCATACTTGGAGACCTCAATACACCGCTGACGGCTCTAGATCGGTCATCCAAACAGAGAATCAACAAAGACATAGTGGCCTTAAACAAAACACTAGAGCACCTGGATATGATAGACATCTACAGGACATTTCATCCCAAAGTGACTGAGTATACATTTTTCTCCAGTGTACATGGATCATTCTCAAGAATTGACCATATGTTGGGCCACAAAAACAATATCAGCAAATTCAGAAAAATTGAAGTTGTACCAAGCATATTTTCTGATCATAAAGCCTTGAAACTAGAATTCAACTGCAAAAAAGAGGAAAAAAATCCCACAAAAATGTGGAAACTAAACAACATACTTTTAAAAAATGAATGGGTCAAAGAAGAAATAAGTGCAGAGATCAAAAGATATATACAGACTAATGAAAATGACAATACGACATATCAGAATCTATGGGATGCAGCAAAAGCAGTGATAAGAGGGAAGTTCATATCGCTTCAGGCATATATGAACAAACAAGAGAGAGCCCAAGTGAACCACTTAACTTCCCACCTTAAGGAACTAGAAAAAGAAGAACAAAGACAACCCAAAACCAGCCGAAGAAAGGAGATAATAAAAATCAGAGCAGAAATAAATGAATTAGAGAACAGAAAAACTATAGAAAAAATTAATAGAACAAGGAGCTGGTTCTTTGAAAAGATCAACAAAATTGACAAACCCTTGGCAAGACTTACCAAGGAAAAAAGAGAAAGAACTCATATAAACAAAATACAAAATGAAAGAGGAGAAATCACCACGGACACCGTAGAGATACAAAGAATTATTGTAGAATACTATGAAAAACTTTATGCCACTAAATTCAACAACCTAGAAGAAATGGATAAATTCCTAGAACAATACAACCTTCCTAGACTGAGTCAAGAAGAAGCAGAAAGCCTAAACAGACCTATCAGTAGAGAAGAAATAGAAAAAACCATTAAAAACCTCCCCAAAAATAAAAGTCCAGGCCCTGACGGCTATACCAGCGAATTTTATCAAACATTCAAAGAAGACTTGGTTCCTATTCTACTCAAAGTCTTCCAAAAAATTGAAGAAGAAGCAATACTTCCAAACACATTTTATGAGGCCAACATAACCCTCATACCAAAACCTGGCAAGGATGGCACAAAAAAAGAAAACTACAGACCAATATCTCTAATGAATACAGATGCTAAAATACTAAACAAAATACTAGCAAATCGAATACAACAACATATTAAGAAAATAATACATCATGATCAAGTGGGATTCATCCCAGAATCTCAAGGATGGTTCAACATACGTAAAACGGTTAATGTAATACACCATATCAACAAAACAAAGAACAAAAACCACATGATCTTATCAATAGACGCAGAAAAGGCTTTCGATAAAATACAACCCAATTTTATGTTTAAGACTCTCAACAAAATGGGTATAGAAGGAAAATATCTCAACATGATAAAGGCCATATATGATAAACCATCAGCTAACATCATATTAAATGGCACTAAACTGAAGGCTTTCCCCCTTAAATCAGGAACAAGACAGGGTTGTCCACTCTCTCCACTCTTATTTAATGTGGTACTAGAGGTTCTAGCCAGAGCAATCAGACAAGACAAAGAAATAAAAGGCATCCATATCGGAAAAGAAGAAGTAAAGGTATCACTTTTTGCAGATGATATGATCCTATACATCGAAAACCCCAAAGAATCCACAAAAAGACTACTAGAAACAATAAACCAATACAGTAAGGTCGCAGGATACAAAATTAACATACAGAAGTCAATAGCCTTTCTATATGCCAACAATGAAACAACTGAGAAGGAACTCAAAAGAATAATCCCCTTCACGATTGCAACAAAAAAAATAAAATACTTAGGAATAAACATAACAAAGAATGTAAAGGACTTATATAATGAAAACTATAAACCATTGTTAAGGGAAATCGAAAAAGATATAATGAGATGGAAGAATATACCTTGTTCTTGGCTAGGAAGAATAAATATAATCAAGATGGCTATATTACCCAAAGCAATATACAAATTTAATGCAATTCCCATCAAAATTCCAATGACATTTTTTAAAGAAATAGAGCAAAAAATCATCAGATTTATATGGAACTATAAAAAACCCCGAATAGCCAAAGCAATCCTAAAGAAAAAGAATGAAGCTGGGGGCATAACAATACCTGACTTCAAACTCTATTATAGGGCCACGACAATCAAAACAGCATGGTATTGGCAGAAAAATAGACACTCAGACCAATGGAACAGAATAGAAAGTCCAGAAATAAAACCACATATATATAGTCAAATAATTTTTGATAAAGGGGCCAACAACACACAATGGAGAAAAGAAAGCCTCTTCAATAAATGGTGCTGGGAAAACTGGAAAGCCACATGCAAAAGAATGAAACTGGACTACAGTCTCTCCCCCTGTACAAAAATTAACTCAAAATGGATCAAAGATCTAAACATAAGACCTGAAACAATTAAGTACATAGAAGAAGACATAGGTACTCAACTCATGGACCTGGGTTTTAAAGAGCATTTTATGAATTTGACTCCAATGGCAAGAGAAGTGAAGGCAAAAATTAATGAATGGGACTACATCAGACTAAGAAGTTTTTGCTCTGCAAGGGAAACTGATAACAAAATAAACAGAAAGCCAACTAAATGGGAAATGATATTTTCAAACAACAGCTCAGATAAGGGCCTAATATCCAAAATATACAAAGAACTCATAAAACTCAACAACAAACAAACAAACAATCCAATAAAAAAATGGGAAGAGGATATGAATAGACACTTCTCCCAGGAAGAAATACAAATGGCCAACAGATATATGAAAAGATGCTCATCTTCTTTAGCTATTAGAGAAATGCAAATCAAAACGGCAATGAGATACCACCTCACACCTGTTCGATTAGCTGTTATTAGCAAGTCAGGTAATAGCAAATGTTGGAGAGGCTGTGGAGAAAAAGGAACCCTCATACACTGTTGGTGGGAATGTAAAGTAGTACAACCATTATGGAAGAAAGTATGGTGGTTCCTCAAAAAACTGCAAATAGAACTACCTTATGACCCAGCAATCCCTCTACTGGGTATATATCCCCAAAACTCAGAAACATTGATACGTAAAGACACATGCAGCCCCATGTTTATTGCAGCATTGTTCACAGTGGCCAGGACATGGAAACAACCAAAAAGCCCATCAATAGATGACTGGATAAAGAAGATGTGGCACATATACACTATGGAATACTACTCAGCCATAAGAAATGATGACATCGGAACATTTACGGCAAAATGGTGGGATCTTGATAACATGATACGAAGCGGGGTAAGTAAATCAGAAAAAAACAGGAACTGTATTATTCCATACGTAGGTGGGACATAATGGTGAAACTAAGAGACATTGATAAGAGTGTGGTGGTTACGGGGGGGAGGGGGGAATGGGAGAGGGATAGGGGGTGGGAGGGGCACAAAGAAAACAAGATAGAAGGTGACGGAGGACAATCTGACTTTGGGTGGTGGGTATGCAACATAATTGAACGACAAGATAACCTGGACTTGTTATCTTTGAATATATGTATCCTGATTTATTGATGTCACCCCATTAAAAAAATAAAATTATAAAAAAAAAAAAAAAAAAAGATATTTAAGGAGTGTAATGAAGGTATTTTACTGTATTTTCTTTTTATATGAATGCCTAAATTTTAAAAATATCTATGTATAAATGTGTCTAAAATAGCTCTTAAGTATAAAATTAAAATTCAAAGCAATAAAAAAATATTATGTCACAGCTTGATTTAAATATATTTTCTTCTTGGTAGCATGTAAGCTGTATCTTCCAATAGAAAGAATCTGAGATTCAGTGAAAACTGAAAAGAAAGTTACTCCTTCAGTGTAACAGACTAGGTTAGCTCATTGGTTAGTATAGTATATATTTTATTAAAATTTAAATCCACATTGAAGTTACATACACATGATGTAACTAGAAAATAATGATATTAAACAACTCTAGCACTGGTCTAAATACTTGCATCAAAATAGCAACAGTTCTAACCTTACAAATTCATGGGTAAAATAGCTCTCATTTTCCTAGTTGCAGTTAAAGTAGTAAAATTTAATATTCATCCAAACCTCTGAGTCAATAGAATTCAACACAGAATCATTCTTTCCATGAATGTCTATAATAGATGTTTGATGAGCATATTATTACTATATGCAATAAACAGTTGAGTAAGCACTTCTTGAAAAAATACTATAAAAGAAAATATTTGATTTTTAGTGGCAAGAATTTGAGATTTTTCACATCAGAGATGGCCAGTATATGGAATAACTTCATATGAAAACATTTTAATATGTTCAGAATATTCATAAAATAATCCCATGAATGGGGTGCATGTGTTAGAGTCACTTTGGGGAAAATTAACAATTTTGGCTATCTAACAAAATCAACTAAAATGAGGTGGGAAATTATGTTTATAGGCAAGGAGAAGAGTTATCTAAGATTAGAGCTCATGTTTAACTTGGAAAAATGTTCAGGCTGCCTTTAAACATCAACTAAAATTAATTTATTGTCTACATGCTTTTTTTCTAGGATTTAGATGGAAATAAACATAGCCCAAGGAACAACTGCATGTTTATTCCATGGTCTTTGATTTATACCGATTATTGGGTAAAACTAGTCTTCAAATGTCTTTACTGTCAGTGGTGCATTTCTGTAAATGGAATCTATTAGATGCTTTCTGTTATTTCTCATTCCAGTTGTTATTACTATTTCTCAGAAAACTGTTCTCAGATTGAGAACATCTCTTCAGTTAACTCATCTCCACTATCTATAAATGCAATGGAGCTTGAAACCTGATTGCTCAAATGAAGACATTCAAGATGGTTGAAATTCTAGACAGAGAGTCAGGGTTGAACTGACACTCTATTATATATACTTTTGTTGCTGTTGTTATTGTCTATATTTTCATCACTGGGAGATAATGCATCTAAAATCTGTTAAGAAAATGTTTCCTTCTCTACTCTATAGTATAACACATTTAAACAGAGATATTTTTAAAACTATTTTTTAAGAACCATTTTAATAAACAGATCTGTAATTGGTACCTTTGCATTGGCAATAATAAAGTAAACACGGATGAATATTGTTTTATAATTATGCATATGCCCCAGTCTTAGGGTTTTTTTTCTGTTTTCCAAATATGAATTTCTTCCTGTCATTTCATGTACAATGGTATGAAAAATAAAGAGTCCTAGGTAGAAGGAAGCTCAAATGGCTTCAGTTAAAGCATAAGAACAAAAATGAAGTTACTATTGAAAAACAGCTACAGCCCTGGCCGGTTTGCTCAGTGGTAGAGCGTCGGCCTGGCATGCAGGAATCCCAGGTTCGATTCCTGGCCAGGGCACACAGGAGAAGTGCCCATCTGCTTCTCCATCCCTCCCTTCTCCTTTCTCTCTGTCTCTCTCTTCCCCTCCCGCAGCCAAGGCTCCATTGGAGCAAAGATGGACCGGGCGCTGAGGATGGCTCTGTGGCCTCTGCCTCAGGTGCTAGGATGGCTCTGGATGCAAAAGAGCGACGCCCCAGATGGGCAGATCATCGCCCCCTGGTGGGCATGCCGGGTGGATCTCAGGTGGGCGCATGCGGGAGTCTGTCAGACTGCCTCCCTGTTTCCAGCTTTGGAAAAATGCAAAAAAAGAAAAACAGCTACAGAAAACAGACCTTCTCTTGAACTGAGTCTAAGAAAAAGCCATGAAGGAAAAATTGTCTATCGCAGTCCCATGTAAAATAATGACTAATTTACTAAATACAGACTAGTCCTTCACAGACACTATTAGGAGCTCCAAGGAACTAAGTGATCTCAAAAAGAAAATTGTTACTCTAATGCATTTGTTTAGGACACATTCATTCTTTATATAACGTGGCTATTTCTGCCTTACCATGTTAGTGACATATGGCTTTACAGAAAGCAAAGCACAGAGTAAATTCAGGGTCATTGCAAAACTAACCACATTGTTGGATGCCCTTTCAACGAAATGGGTTAAAGGAGAGAAAATGCCCGTGGTTTTCAATAGAATATTTATGTGCGCGCAGACACAGAAAGATAAATTCATCCTGAAAGCATGCAGTCTCAGGGAATATAATTAAGTTTCTTCACTATGCTTTCAAATAGGCAACAGTCATAAATGGCAACAAGGCCTAAAAAGCTAAAACAACAAGTCTGACAGAGCTGAATCAAGTGCTGTTGATTTACAAGGATTTTCTGCCGAGACTTCCTTTCAGAATGATAAATTTATGAGAACCCCATTTTCTTAATTATGAGAAAGATGGTCATGACATTAGAAACTATTCCCATCTCCCTCAGTATTTAGCGACTCTAAGAAAATTTATTGAATAGAATTCCTTTTCATTCCACAATGCCACCAAATCTGGTCTCTTGTCTATCATAACAGTGCATATCGGTGGTTTCCTGTTCAATTCCTCATGCAAGAGAGTAAAATTCTGTACATGATGCATTTATCTGGCTAGACCAGGCCAGACTGTGTATCTGCAGAAAAGATCACTTTTAAGCAGAGAAGCTTCTCAGCACCTTTGAACTTGTGCATTTCAGCTGGTGTTTACATAAAGAGGCAGCTCAGAGTGAAAGTACCTCAAAATCACAGGTACTGCATGACTTTGCTTTGCATTTGTATGACCTGCACTGTCCAAATGAGGCCCATGTGAATTGAACTGTGATTGCAGGAATTGGAAATGGCTCAAACTGCTTTTCTTTACCTTTTAATTGTGCTCAATGTCAAACTCTATCATAGAATAGAGGTTTTATTTATGTAATTAAAATAAATTCTGGAATAGGTTTTTATTCAGAAAACAAGAGTGAGTTCAGAATTAGGTAGAGATATATATGGAAATTTAAGAGGAAAAGATTATTAAACAAATGGTGTAGGCATGAATGGTTAGCCAATTAAAAGAAAATGAAGGCAGGCCTCCACCTCATATTACTGATAAAAATAAATTTCACAACAGATTGATTTTTTAAAATGAAACATAAAATAAGTAATAAAAGAAAAATTAGCAGGATAGTTCTAGTGTTGAAATTGGGGAGAACTTTCTCAACAACATAGGAAATTAGAAATGTAAGAAGTATAGTCTACTTAAAAAATAAAGATACTGAAAGCAAAAGACACTGTAACAAAGACATGAGTAACACAGAGGGCCTTTTGTGGTACCACAGTATCCGAGTGGCAGGAGAGAACAGGCAGAACGGATTGTCCTCCATTATCTTTCCATGCTGATGACTGCTGAGAAGTCTATCATCCTGCTCTCAAGTGTAGCCCCTTGCTCTTTAGGACTGCACTGCTACTCGAGGGGACAGCAAGGTCTGACGGCCTTACTTTCAGCGACTGCCACACAATCTAAATGTGGTAAGCAGACTAATGACCCCCACATATGTCTATATCCTAATCCCTGGCACCTGTGAATATGTTATCTTATATAGCAAAAAGGACTTTGCAAATACAATTAGGTCATAGATTTAAAAAAATTAAGATATAATTTACATACCATAACAGTCATCATTTTGAAGTATACAATTCAGTGGTTTTTAGTATATTCACAGAATTGTGCAGCCACCGTAACAGTCAGCTTTGGCACATTTTCAGTAGCCCCAAAAGAAATCTATATTCACTTAAAGTCACTTCCTGTTTCTCTCCGACTCTCTCAGTCCTGGGAAATCATTAATTGACTCTGTCTCTGTGGCTTTCCCTGTACTGGACTTACATATAAGTAGAATACAACATGTGGTCTCTTTTGAAAGGTGCCTTTTTTAAAAAAAAAATATTTATTCATTTTAGAGAGGAGAGAGAAAGAGAGAGTTGGGAGGAGCAGGAGGCATCAACTCCCATATGTGCCTTTACCAGGCAAGCCTAGGGTCTTGAACTGGCAACCTCAGCGTTCCAGGTCGACACTTTATCCACTGCACCACCACAGGTCAGGCTGAAAGGTGCCTTTTTTCATGCAGCATGATGCTTTCAGTGTCTATCCACATACTTCACTCCTTTTATTGCCAAATAATATTCTATTGTTTCATTATGCCATATTTTATTTATTCATTTAACAGTTATCCATTTGAGTTGTTCCTACTTTGCAGTTATAATGACTAATGCTATTATGAGCATTCATGAACAAGTTTTTATATGATGTATTCCCATTTACCTGTGGTTTAACCTAGGTGTAGAATGGCAGGTTATATGCTAACTCTATGTTCATACCAATCTGTTCTCCAAAGAGGCTGCATCATTTTACATTACCACCACCAAATTCTCCACATCATCTTCAACAGTTGTTATTACTCGTCTTCTTGATTATAGCTAACCTATCAGCTGTGAAAAGGTATTTCATTTTATTTTAATATGCAATTAACAATGTTGAGCATTTTTCATGTACTTATTGGACATTTGTATATCCTCTTTGGCTCAATGTCTATTCAGATTCTTTGCCCATTTTTATTGGGTTGTCCTTTTACTGTTGTGCAAGCATTAATATATTCTGGATACAAGTACCATATCAGATATATGTTATGCAAATATCCCCCCCCCCATTCTGGGTTGTCCAATTCACATTACTGATGAGTCCTTTGAAATATAAAAGTCTTCAATTTTAGGGCAGTCCAATTTATCTGGTTTTTGTTGTTGTTTTTTGGACACTTGTGTTTTTGGTGTCTTACTTAACAAGGCTTTACTTAACCCAAGGTCACAAAAGTTTATTCCCATGTTCTTTCTTCCAATTTTAGTTTTTATATTTAATTTTTGCCTATGACTCACTTGGAATAATTTTTGTATATGATATATGAAGGTGACACAAATTCACTCTTTTGTATATGTATATCCAGTTTTTCATTTGTTGAAAACAATGCTCTTTCCTTTTTGAATTGTCTTGGCACCCTGTTGAAAGTCAAATGAATCACATGCATATATTAAGAAATTGTTTTCAGCCCTGGCCAACTTGCTCAGCAGCGGAGCATTGGCCAGGCATGTGGATATCTCAGGTTTGATTCCAGGTCAGAGCACACAAGAGAAACACCCATCTGACCTCTCACACATTTCCTTTTGCATGAGCTCTTGCCCCCAGCCAATGAAAATCATTTTCAAAAATTATGATATACTCTCTTTAGCACTCTCATTGTATTTCTAGCCTGGTCACTTGTATGTTTTAATCAGGCATCACGGGCCTTAACTTTTCACCTTAACTTAAATTAGTGGCAGAAAGAGAGACTATGTTGAGATAAATAGGCAGGTTTAAAAATGTAGAATGAAAAAGAATTGGCTTAGTGACCATTATTGGCCATTATGCAAACTGAAAAAAGCATGGGATGGGGCAATAGTATTTATAGGCCTAAAGCTAGAGAACAGTAAGGACCAGTCACTTTTATTGGCTGTAATTCTTTGATCATGTCCTCAGATTACACTGGATTACCCCACCATGAGAGGGAAAAAAAAAATTATATATATATATATATATATATATATATATATATATATATATATATATCTTTTTGTATTGTAGGGGATCTGTTTATCTAGGTGCTAACCTACTTTGGGAAATGACCAACTTTATAAATCATTTGAATGTAATAAGACTTGGGCTGTGTTGGTCTGGAAATCTCAAACTTCTTAATGATTACCTAAGTCATATTAGCTCTTCCATAAACTATTTAATTATTGGGCAAATGGTCCTTATAATATCCATACAATTAATTAACCATCTTTTGGAAAGTCACACATATAATACCCAACATATAATGCATAAATTGTTTGTGCATAAACTAAGATTATGCATATTGATTATTCCTCCCTACCACCAAAACAGGAAACTCTTCCTCATTAAGTAGTTTCCATTAAAAATAAACCAATTTATAACATATTTCTAACTCAGAGAGTATTTTGTAGGAATTTAGTTATATATTCAAAATAACATTCTGCTTCCATTCAGTCATCTTTCCCCACAATAATGTTGCCAGGTAATTGTCTACAAGTAAAAAAGATGTTCAAGTAAATTTGTCCACTTTGCACACTCACAAATACATACATACATACATACATACACACACACACACACTTTTGGGTTAGTACTTAGCTTCTAGGATATAAATAATTCATCATAATATTCTCCAAATCTCCCATTTTATAATATATTAAGTTAAAAAAAAACCCACATATCTAAGGAAGACAGTTTTACCTGCTTAGCCTTCACTAATATTGCTTACTGGTTATCAACAAATCTCTTAGATTTGTTAGAGCAGAAGTCAACAAAACTCATAGCTTGAGTTAATATTAAAATTTGCTGGGCATGCATTAGGTGACGGGAAACACAAAAGCAAAGATATGCTCTCTACTGTCAAGTAATTTGAAGAGACAGATTTGCACACACTGAGATCTGGATCAGTGGGGTGAACCGGGCGACACATATCAATAGGGAGGAGGGGACTTACACTATCTAAGGTGGGGTCAGGGATTGGGTGGGAGGTTGGAGTCATGGAAGGTAACCAGGATAGATAGCATTTAAGCTAGACCTTGTCTTTCCAGGTAAGATTTCACCAGGAGGAGAATGAACAAAAGGGCATTTCAAAGACAGAAGACTATCATGAAAAAATAGAAATTAATATAAATATTTATAATGGATATAAACTTACATGGTATAATCACACAATCCTGAGTGGAGAGCCAGTACTTATTTATAAAAATTTTGTGTTGTAAAAAAAAAAAAAAAATTGTGTTGTAAAAGATGATAGAGCTCTTCTGGGAAGTTACTTAATCCATCATTAGAATGTTCAATCTGCTCAATGTATCTTTGACCTGGTCCTTGTGCACTAGTGGAATTGGCAAAGGCAGGAATGAGACAGGGAGCAAAACTAGCGCAGCAGGCAAACTCTGGATACACTGAGTGTATGACGGGACCAAGAGAACCTAGAGAGTGACCCTGGTGGGAGGCCTGTAGAGGCAATGGAGGGAAAAACACATAGGAAAAGGACAGAACAAAATGGATCTTAGGGGTTCGTGGAGGGTAACACAAGCAGTCTTTTGGCCACTTGCCCTACTAAAAATAGAAGCAGCACCAGAGACATTTGGCAACATGCCAGTGACTCTCAGCTCAGAGTTCGGGAAGATTTCTTCAGTTAGAAATGCTTCAAGTCAAGGGTGAATGACGTGATTATATGATAAGAGGCCATATAATTTAGTGTTTAAAAGTTCAAGCTCAGGTCACCCCCTTCTGTTGGACTCTGAACAAGCAACCTAGTCTCTATTTATTTTGCTTTCTTTATTTTTAAAATGGGGGAAATAATAGTATTTACTTCATAGAATTGTTATATACAATAGATTAGATAGTTGTATTAATGAAGTACTAAAATAACTGAGATCAAGGCAAAGAAACCAAACCCTGGGAATCTATATCCAAATACGTTGGAAATGCCGAAAGGTTAAACAGAGGGTCATGAAGCAATGCAGAGATTAACAAGAACAGAAAGTCCCTACGCTCTCCCACCCCCACCCCCACTCAACACCCCGCACAGGACTGGAAGGCAAAGAGAGGAGGTAGGCAAACAGAGCCTACAAACTAGAGCTTTCTGTAAGAAACAAACAAAAAACAAAACAAAAACACCCTGAAACCATGAGAAGGTCATAGCCACTTGTGGAGATCCCACTGGGAACATGCAAAGATGGGAGACACACCCTGGCTCTAGCCCTCCAATTTCTGCCAATGCCACCATATTCTGAAACTTGCTAGGAGCCAGTTGGCAAGAGAGTCTGGGAAATGAAGTTAGTTGGGGAAGGGTCAGGGTAGGAAATAGGTCTGATACTATATAGACAATAATGATTGGCAGTACCATGGTCCACAATTGCCCACCTGGTTCTCTCCACTGAGGAGGAGCAGGAGAACAGAGAGGAAGGATAAGTCTAGTATAACTGGTTAGGAACACTAAAAAATACATGTAAATCTTTTAAACACAGGGCATTCCATATATAAATGCTGTTTTATTCATTTTAGATTGTGGAGGAAGAGAACTTACCATAAACTTAGAAAATAACTTTTATTT
Organism: Saccopteryx bilineata; assembly: GCF_036850765.1. NCBI lineage: Eukaryota > Metazoa > Chordata > Mammalia > Chiroptera > Emballonuridae > Saccopteryx > Saccopteryx bilineata. Next base: position 297,436,007 of record NC_089490.1, read on the forward strand.
AATATATTTCATTGACATAGAAGGTGCTTAAATTCTAAGCAAATTTTTAAAAAATAATCATATGTCCCTAAATTTTATTAATAGTTTCAACTTGTTGAGTAAAATTTTTTTATATATAAAGAGGCAACCATAATAGAATAAACTGAATTATCAGTGTTAGGAAACACAGTCAATATTATAACAAATCATATTATCTAGGAAACAAACGTACTTTCCCTAAACCAAGTGTAGCAAATACCTCTGGTGCCCGTCGATACCTGGGGCTTACCCCTGATTTCAGCTGCATCTGTGGTGGACAGTTCCTTGCAAAGGCAGACTTGGCTCATTCTGACAGGGTCCCACTTAGAGTACAGGGTGCAATTTTCCTCTTTCCCTAAGACCTCCTCCAGTGCACAAGAACCCATCAGACTACCTAGAAGCACAGCCTGGATGTGAGGGTACTTAAACCTCCAGAAACATCCCTCAGCCAATGTGGGGTTGAGTTTGGTGGGTAAATACTACTTTTTTCCATCCTTCTTGGGACAATTCAGAAAGCCATCCTGAAGGTTCCTTAGAAGGTCCTGATGGGGTCCAGCCTCTGTTATGCACAATGGCAGCCTCAACAATACCCCTTATCTTGGATCTTCCTCCTTCCAGTGCCAGTCTCTCAACTCCCTCCCTCTTCCTTCCTGCACCCAAATGCTTGTCTCAGGCTCTGCCTTGTGGAAACCCAAACTAAGACAGCATTGCTACAAAGAATCAGAAATACTATCTTTACCTACCCAGGATTGTAAATCTCACCATTACTGACATATTGAGCTAGTTATTTCTTCGCTACAGGGGTTGTGCTGTGTAGTGTAAGATGTTTAGCCACATTCTTGGTATCTGCCATCAGGAATGGCAGTATCACCCCTTCTTCCTCTTATGACAGGCAAAATGTCTCTGGAAATTACCAAATGTCCCGTGGGGGACAAAATTTCCCCCAATTGAAAAATACTGATCTAAGTGCAAATCTACACCATATACCAGTGGAAGCAAAAGCAGATATATTCATATTGTTTTCAGTCATGATGGGCGTTAAGTAAGAAAGACTCAATCAAAGTCTAGTAAGAGGCATTTCAATGTAATCATTAACATGAAAAATAGTATTTTTCTTTTGTTCATCATAGCTAACCTGGGTTAATTATTCAGCAATCTGTTTGTTTGCTAAATTACTAGTGCAGGCTTATCACATGGTAAAAATTGTCCTCAATGACTTTACCTTTTCTTATCTCCACAGTTTCATCTCTCAACACTGCATGACTGGTTCTCAGTAAGTGAATGCCTGAACACAGTCCTGGCAAGCATGGACATATACAAATGCTAAACACACACACACACACACACAAACAAAACAAAAAAACAACAACCAATATTCCAATTCTGAGTGAGAACTAAGTCAACAGCTCTCAGTCTAAGATGCTTCATCTCTAAAAGAGGATAAGATCGCCTACCTCCCAGGGTTCTGCGGGGCATTTGAAGAGGCTCCTGTACATGAAGGGAAAGCACCTGCTGTATGACGTGCTAATACATCTGTGAGATGCTGTTGATGATAATAGGCACAGAGTTTTTCATTCTTAAAAATGCATTTTTGGTCATTTTTCCTTATACTAGAATAGAAACTAGAAGCAACAAGTATAAAACTACACTTCTCTTAAATTAATGATGAGCTGAATATTAAGTTAAAAGAGATGAGAACCAAGGAAATCTAGATGTAATGTTATTTACAAACTAGGTATCATCTGCTGCGGTCATCTGGGTCACCTGCCCCATCAGTTAACCTCAGAGTAAGAAACATCAAGGTTAGATAGCTTTCAGAAACACAGGACCCTCAGCTTGTAATGTATTCTGAACTCATTTAGCCCCTTAATGTATATAGTATATATTTATATACTTATGATACAGTTAGCTCATTTGAGATTTTGAGGGTAGGTGTGGAATTAGATGCTTATTACCTTTACTGTTAGTTAAAATGTTTAAAAATGAATTCTGAAAAGAGGTGGGTACATATTTGTTTCTGCTTATGCATTTCATTTTTTTTTTTAATTTTATAATTTTATTTTTTTAATGGGGTGACATCAATAAATCAGGATACATATATTCAAAGATAACAAGTCCAGGTTATCTTGTCGTTCAATTATGTTGCATACCCACCACCCAAAGTCAGATTGTCCTCTGTCACCTTCTATCTTGTTTTCTTTGTGCCCCTCCCACCCCCTATCCCTCTCCCATTCCCCCCTCCCCCCCGTAACCACCACAATCTTATCAATGTCTCTTAGTTTCACTATTATGTCCCACCTACGTATGGAATAATACAGTTCCTGTTTTTTTCTGATTTACTTATTTCGCTTCGTATCATGTTATCAAGATCCCACCATTTTGCTGTAAATGTTCCGATGTCATCATTTCTTATGGCTGAGTAGTATTCCATAGTGTATATGTGCCACATCTTCTTTATCCAGTCATCTATTGATGGGCTTTTTGGTTGTTTCCATGTCCTGGCCACTGTGAACAATGCTGCAATAAACATGGGGCTGCATGTGTCTTTACGTATCAATGTTTCTGAGTTTTGGGGATATATACCCAGTAGAGGGATTGCTGGGTCATAAGGTAGTTCTATTTGCAGTTTTTTGAGGAACCACCATACTTTCTTCCATAATGGTTGTACTACTTTACATTCCCACCAACAGTGTATGAGGGTTCCTTTTTCTCCACAGCCTCTCCAACATTTGCTATTACCTGACTTGCTAATAACAGCTAATCGAACAGGTGTGAGGTGGTATCTCATTGCCGGTTTGATTTGCATTTCTCTAATAGCTAAAGAAGATGAGCATCTTTTCATATATCTGTTGGCCATTTGTATTTCTTCCTGGGAGAAGTGTCTATTCATATCCTCTTCCCATTTTTTTATTGGATTGTTTGTTTGTTTGTTGTTGAGTTTTATGAGTTCTTTGTATATTTTGGATATTAGGCCCTTATCTGAGCTGTTGTTTGAAAATATCATTTCCCATTTAGTTGGCTTTCTGTTTATTTTGTTATCAGTTTCCCTTGCTGAGCAAAAACTTCTTAGTCTGATGTAGTCCCATTCATTAATTTTTGCCTTCACTTCTCTTGCCATTGGAGTCAAATTCATAAAATGCTCTTTAAAACCCAGGTCCATGAGTTGAGTACCTATGTCTTCTTCTATGTACTTAATTGTTTCAGGTCTTATGTTTAGATCTTTGATCCATTTTGAGTTAATTTTTGTACAGGGGGAGAGACTGTAGTCCAGTTTCATTCTTTTGCATGTGGCTTTCCAGTTTTCCCAGCACCATTTATTGAAGAGTCTTTCTTTTCTCCATTGTGTGTTGTTGGCCCCTTTATCAAAAATTATTTGACTATATATATGTGGTTTTATTTCTGGACTTTCTATTCTGTTCCATTGGTCTGAGTGTCTATTTTTCTGCCAATACCATGCTGTTTTGATTGTCGTGGCCCTATAATAGAGTTTGAAGTCAGGTATTGTTCTGCCTCCAGCTTCATTCTTTTTCTTTAGGATTGCTTTGGCTATTCGGGGTTTTTTATAGTTCCATATAAATCTGATGATTTTTTGCTCTATTTCTTTAAAAAATGTCATTGGAAGTTTGATGGGAATTGCATAAAATTTGTATATTGCTTTGGGTAATATAGCCATCTTGATTATATTTATTCTTCCTAGCCAAGAACAAGGTATATTCTTCCATCTCATTATATCTTTTTCGATTTCCCTTAACAATGGTTTATAGTTTTCATTATATAAGTCCTTTACATTCTTTGTTATGTTTATTCCTAAGTATTTTATTTTTTTTGTTGCAATCGTGAAGGGGATTATTCTTTTGAGTTCCTTCTCAGTTGTTTCATTGTTGGCATATAGAAAGGCTATTGACTTCTGTATGTTAATTTTGTATCCTGCGACCTTACTGTATTGGCTTATTGTTTCTAGTAGTCTTTTTGTGGATTCTTTGGGGTTTTCGATGTATAGGATCATATCATCTGCAAAAAGTGATACCTTTACTTCTTCTTTTCCGATATGGATGCCTTTTATTTCTTTGTCTTGTCTGATTGCTCTGGCTAGAACCTCTAGTACCACATTAAATAAGAGTGGAGAGAGTGGACAACCCTGTCTTGTTCCTGATTTAAGGGGGAAAGCCTTCAGTTTAGTGCCATTTAATATGATGTTAGCTGATGGTTTATCATATATGGCCTTTATCATGTTGAGATATTTTCCTTCTATACCCATTTTGTTGAGAGTCTTAAACATAAAATTGTGTTGTATTTTATCGAAAGCCTTTTCTGCATCTATTGATAAGATCATGTGGTTTTTGTTCTTTGTTTTGTTGATATGGTGTATTACGTTAACCGTTTTACGTATGTTGAACCATCCTTGAGATTCTGGGATGAATCCCACTTGATCATGATGTATTATTTTTTTAATATGTTGTTGTATTCGATTTGCTAGTATTTTGTTTAGTATTTTAGCATCTGTATTCATTAGAGATATTGGTCTGTAGTTTTCTTTTTTTGTGCCATCCTTGCCTGGTTTTGGGATGAGGGTTATGTTGGCCTCATAAAATGTGTTTGGAAGTATTGCTTCTTCTTCAATTTTTTGGAAGACTTTGAGTAGAATAGGAACCAAGTCTTCTTTGAATGTTTGATAAAATTCACTGGTATAGCCATCAGGGCCTGGACTTTTATTTTTGGGGAGGTTTTTAATGGTTTTTTCTATTTCTTCTCTACTGATAGGTCTGTTTAGGCTTTCTGCTTCTTCTTGACTCAGTCTAGGAAGGTTGTATTGTTCTAGGAATTTATCCATTTCTTCTAGGTTGTTGAATTTAGTGGCATAAAGTTTTTCATAGTATTCTACAATAATTCTTTGTATATCTACGGTGTCCGTGGTGATTTCTCCTCTTTCATTTTGGATTTTGTTTATATGAGTTCTTTCTCTTTTTTCCTTGGTAAGTCTTGCCAAGGGTTTGTCAATTTTGTTGATCTTTTCAATGAACCAGCTCCTTGTTCTATTAATTTTTTCTATAGTTTTTCTGTTCTCTAATTCATTTATTTCTGCTCTGATTTTTATTATCTCCTTTCTTCGGCTGCTTTTGGGTTGTCTTTGTTCTTCTTTTTCTAGTTCCTTAAGGTGGGAAGTTAAGTGGTTCACTTGGGCTCTCTCTTGTTTGTTCATATATGCCTGAAGTGATATGAACTTCTTTCTTATCACTGCTTTTGCTGCATCCCATAGATTCTGATATGTCGTATTGTCATTTTCATTAGTCTGTATATATCTTTTGATCTCTGCACTTATTTCTTCTTTGACCCATTCATTTTTTAAAAGTATGTTGTTTAGTTTCCACATTTTTGTGGGATTTTTTTCCTCTTTTTTGCAGTTGAATTCTAGTTTCAAGGCTTTATGATCAGAAAATATGCTTGGTACAACTTCAATTTTTCTGAATTTGCTGATATTGTTTTTGTGGCCCAACATATGGTCAATTCATGAGAATGATCCATGTACACTGGAGAAAAATGTATACTCAGTCACTTTGGGATGAAATGTCCTGTAGATGTCTATCATATCCAGGTGCTCTAGTGTTTTGTTTAAGGCCACTATGTCTTTGTTGATTCTCTGTTTGGATGACCGATCTAGAGCCGTCAGCGGTGTATTGAGGTCTCCAAGTATGATTGTATTTTTGTCAGTTTTTGTTTTAAGATCAATAAGTAGCTGTCTTATATATTTTGGTGCTCCTTGGTTTGGTGCATATATATTAAGAATTGTTATGTCTTCTTGATTCAGTGTCCCCTTAGCCATTATGAAATGGCCATTTTTGTCTCTGAGTACTTTTCCTGTCTTGTAGTCAGCATTATCCGATATGAGTATTGCTACACCTGCTTTTTTTTGGATGTTATTTGCTTGGAGTATTGTTTTCCAGCCTTTCACTTTGAATTTGATTTTATCCTTGTTACTTAGATGAAATTCCTGTAGGCAGCATACAGTTGGATTTTGTTTTTTAATCCATTCTGCTCCTCTGTGCCTTTTTATTGGTGAGTTTAATCCGTTTACATTTAGTGTAATTATTGATACTTGTGAGTTCCCTATTGCCATTTTATATCTTGCTTTCTGTTAGTTTCGTGTCTTGTTTGATCCTTCTCTTTCGTTTTTCTATCTTTTGTTTTTATTTGGTTGTATTCCATACATCTTTCTACTGTTGCTATCTTTTTTATCTCATGTGCTTCTGTGGTGGTTTTTTCAATGGTGGTTACCTTTGAGTAATGAAAAGGGTCCCTACCCTGTTCATTGTAGCGAACTATTTTGTGAGTACTTTTGCACTCCATCGTCCTTTGCTACTGTTAATCTCCGTCTTCTCCCCCTCTTTCTTTTTGTTGTTGTCACAGTTTAAATTTGGTTTTATTGTGTTCTTCTTGGAGCTTTTACTTGTGGCTCTGTTTTTTTTTGTTCTTTGTATCTGATTGGAGAACCCCCTTTAGTAATTCCTGGAGTGGGGGTTTTCTGATGATAAATTCCCTCATCTTTTCTGTATCTGTGAATGTTTTTATTTCTCCTTCGTATTTGAAGGATAGCTTTGATGGGTATAGTATTCGTGGCTGAAAGTTCCTCTCTTTCAGGACTTTAAATATTGGGGTCCACTCTCTTCTAGCTTGTAGAGTTTCTGCTGAGAAATCTGATGATAATCTAATGGGCCTTCCTTTATATGTTGTATTCTTCTTTTCCCTGGCTGCCTTGAGAATTTTTTCTTTGCTGTTGGTTTGTGTCAATTTCATTATGATATGCCTTGGAGTAGGTTTGTTGGGGTTAAGAAAACTTGGAGTTCTGTTTGCTTCTTGAACTTGAGGCTTTAGTTCTTTCCACAGGCTTGGGAAGTTCTCATCAATTATTTGTTTAAGTATGTTCTCCATTCCATTTTCTCTCTCTTCTCCTTCTGATATACCTATTATTCTTATGTTATTCTTTTTTATGGAGTCAGATAATTCTTGTAGGGCTATCTCATTTTTTTTAATTTTTGAGTCTCTTTCTTCTTCTCTCTGTTGTGCCTCAAGTTGCTTGTCTTCTATTTCACTAATCCTCTCTTCTATCTGACCTGTTCTATTAGCTAAGCTTGTTACTTCGTTTTTCAGCTCGTGAATTGAGTTTTTCATCTCTGTTTGATTTGTTTTTATAGTTTCAATTTCCTTGGACATATATTCTTTGTGTTCATGGAGTTGTTTTCTGAGCTCCCTATATTGCCTTTCTGTGTTTTCTTGTATATCTCGGAGGATTTTTAGGATTTCTATCTTGAATTCTCTGTCATTTAGCTCCAAGGTTTCCAATATATTAAATTTTTTCTCCATAGATTTTTCCTCATCTAGCTGTGTTACCTCTCTTTCTTTTGTATCCATGATATTCGATTTTCTCTTCCTTAATGGCATCTGAGGGTGGTTTTGTTGATAGTATTAATGAGATTTAATAAAGAATAAAAAGTTAAAAGAAATAAAAAAATAACAAATCGAAAAGAGTTGTTTTTTTAAAAAAAATTAATAATGAAATAAAGAAAAATAAAATAAAATAAAAATTTTTTAAAAAAGGAAATTATTCCCCCCCTCTTTTTTTCCTCTCCTCTCCTCTCCCCTCTTTCTTGAGAAAATCTTGTGGTGGACTGTGAGTTATATCAAACAATGCCTGTGATGGAGGGCCTGAATTGGGGAAAAGTAATAAAGGGGCAAAAAAGAGAGAAAGAAAAAAAAAAAAAAAAAAAAAAAAAAAAAAGAGCGTATGGACCCACAAAAAGCAAATAAGGAAAAAATTTGGGTCAAGAATAAAATGATTTGCTTTTAGGTGTTGGTTTTCTAAGAGTTATGATGAGAGGAATAAGAGGAAAATGGAAAAATGGGGGGACAAATTAAAAACTTACTATTGTATTTAGTGGAACAAGAACTAGATAATATGGAGAGCCAGGGATGGGAGCACTGCTAGTGAGTTAAAAAGGTGAAGTAAAAACCCCCCAAAATGCCACAAACATAGGTTTGAGTCCCAGATAAGATAATTTGTTTGTTATTGAGGTTTGAATGAGAGGAGATGTAAAGGGGAAAGGAAGAAACTAATATAGAGGGAGAGAAGAAAGAGAGAGAGAGAAAAAAAGAGGGAACCACTAAAAGAAGAAAAAAGAAAGGAGAGAGAGAGAGAGAGTTAAGGGTTTTGGAGTGCAACCCTCATAGAGAGAAAGGAAGAGAAGAGAAATGATAATGGGAGATGTAACACTTATGGGTAGTGTAGTTCAAGGAGAGGAGAAAGTAAGTCCGGTAGAGAGTTAATCGGCCAAATTGGAGGAGGAAAAAAAAGTCTCAAGAATGAAGATAAGAGAAACAAACGAACAAATATAATAAAATGGGATAGGTTATAAAGTCTGCAGATTATTCTTGATTTTGAGAGGTTATCTTCTTGCTTTTTCTTTTCTCTCCCTCTTCCTGGTCGGTGACTCTGTACCCCGGGTTCTGCCCCTTTGGCACGCTCAGGTAGAGGTTTGCAGTTGATAAGTCTCTATGGCAATGTCATGTATTGTGCTTTATTCTCGTTGGGAGTCGAGGCTCATTAGCATTTATAGGCTCCGACAGTGAGAGAGTCCGTGTTCCTGGAGCCTTTCTCCTAGTCTTTCCTTCCTCAATTAGTAGCCTGATAGTCCAGGTATGGGGTTGCTGCTGCCTCTGCCTGGATAGTAAGAGGCTCAAATTGCTGGCAACTCCCCACTCTATTTCCACTCAGCACAGGGCTCTGGGTAAGGCTCAGTCAGTCAGAGCTGCTAGCATAATCAGGCGGGCTTTCCGCCCACTCGAAGACCTCTGGCTCTGCCACTCTATCCGGTAACACAAGCGGGCGCCCACTTCCGGGGCGCTTGGAGGAAACTCTCACTCACTGTCTGCAACCAGGATATCCGGCCAGCAGTCTCACGCTCTGAGTGAAACCCCCAACCGCAGGGAAAAGTTGCAGTGTTGGAATTGAGTCTCGCTCCGTCCCTGTGTGCGGCTTTTGCAAGGCGCTGGGGCGGCCCGAGATTCTGCTTTGGCCCACACAAAGGCCCCTGACTCTGCCCCTCTGTGCGATAACATGGGCGCGCACTGCCGAGGCACTCGGAGGAATCGCTCACTCCTTATCTGCGCGCGCAAACCAGGATATGAGGCCGGCCCCGGTTCCCTCTGAGTGAAACAGCCTCCAGCACGGAAAATCTCCACCGTTGGGATTAGTTCTCACTCCCTCCCGTGCGTGGCTTTCCCAGGGCGCTGGGGCTGCCCAGAGACTCTGCCCTCAGCCCACAGAAAGGCCTCTGACCCTGCCTCTCCGTGGGGCAACACGGGCACCCACTTCCGCGGCTTAGGAAGAAATCTCTCTTCCACTAACTGCACACCGACCAGGAGACCGGGTAAAATGGCCGCTCCGCTTGTCTTTCTTTGTTTGGGTTTGGCGCGAGTGTTAGCTTGTATTGCCCGGCTTGCCACAGGATCAGATTTTCCTCGGCTTGGATCTCTGAGCCACAGCCTGGTTCGGCCGTTTTTGCTGTGGCGGCCTGGATGTATTCACCCCCTTTGCCCGCCTCAGTTTCTATATTCACAGTTACCAGAGAAAGCCGCCCTGTTTAGGTTAGTGAGTTAGGCGGAGCATTTCTTACTCCCTATTTCCTTCGGGGTTTGGTTATATATTTAGCCAATTTTTCACTCAATCATACCTTTGGGTGTATTGCGAAGAATCTGGAAGCTCCAAGTATAGGTTTTTCTGTTTCTGGTTGAAGATCTTGTTGAGTTTTGGGGGAGATTTATCGGTATCGCTTCCTACTCCGCCATTACTCTCGCATTTCATTTTTAATAATAAGTGATAAATGAACAAACACATTCCAATTTCTTATTTCTTTCTCCTCTTCCACGGATTTAATTCTACAAGTTCAATGTCTTTGTTTTAGTCACTTTATTTGGCAAACCATAAATCTTTGATCCCACTGATTCCAGGGGCAATTCATCCTTAGTCCTCTTGTGTAGCCACTATTCTAGCAACCGCCATCTTCAAGAGTGATCTCTTGGCCCATTACAACCCACAAGCTGTTTTACATTGTAGCAAAACCTAAAGCTTGGGTTTAGTAATTCTATGATTGGGTGATAATCAGGAGACCACATGTGGGACACTTCCAGTTTATACCCGTTGTTCCTATATAATTATGTATAGCCTCCCCTTTCATTCTCAAAAGTGTCCTGGTTCTAATAAATTAAATGGTCACACATCATTATGAATTCTCTGACAATATAGTGCCTAGAATTTTATAAACAAAGCTCTATACAAATGTAAACTATTGTTATCATTTTATATGCAATATCTTGGTATTAATTTTACCTGTGGAAAATTAGAATAGCCCTGGCTGGTTGGTCCAGCGGTAGAGTGTCGGCCCAGTGTGTGGAAGTTCTGGGTTCAATTCCTGGTCAGGGCACATAGGAGAAGCGCCCATCTGCTTCTCCACCCTTCCCCCTCTCCTTCCTCTCTATCTCTTCTTTCCCCTCCCACAGACAAGGCTCTACTGGAGCAAAGTTGGCCCAGGCCCTGAGGACAGCTCCATGGCTTCTGCCTTAGGTGCTAGAATGGCTCAGGTTGCAGTGGAGCAACACCCCAGATGGGCAGAGCATTGCCCCCTGGTGGGTATGCCGGGTGGATCCCAGTGGGGCGCATGCGGGAGTCTGTCTGTGTCCCCGTTTCTAACTTTGAAAAAATACAAAAAAAAAATAGAACAGATTGGAGGAGCTCCATATCACATATCTCATTTGCAGCAGGAGGACTGAGAGTCATTAAAGAAATTTAACACTCTAAGGTCTTGTTCTCTTTGTATTTTTTCCTGAAGTTGGAAACAGGGAGGCAGTCAGACAGACTCCCACATGCACCCCAGTGGGATCCACCCATCATGGCCACCAGGGGGTGATGCTCTGTCCATCTGGGGCATTGCTCTGTTGCAACCAGAGCCATTCTAGTGCCTGAGGCAGAGGCCATAGAGCCATCCTCAGCACCCGGGTTAACTTTGCTCCAGTGGAGCCTTGGCTGCAGGAGGGGAAGAGAGGGACAGAGAGGAAGGAAAGGGGGAGGGGTGGAGAAGTAGATGGGCACCTCTCCTGTGTGCCCTGGCTGGGAATCGAACCCAGGACTCCTGCACGCCAGGCCAACACTCTACCACTGAGCCAACGGCCAGGGCCCCTCTAAGGTCTTGTTAAACTTATCCACAAAATAAGGGGGCCGAATTAAATTATTTTTATGGTCCATTTCAACAGAAAAAAGCCTGCCCTTCACCCCTTCCTGTTTCTTATGCAGCATCTCTAAAGTTCTCCAGAGATATCCACTTCCTTCCAAATTGTCTAATTCTTTACCCTATCCTTAACATATAGCCTAAAGGGCCTCCTACATACACACAGAGGAATCTTGACCACAAAACCATATTCCAAGAAGAGCTCTAAGCTTGAGACTGTATATTTTTGCCTACTTTTCCGTAACACTCTAGATTTAATTTTACTTTTAACATATTACGTATCTCAGGAATAATCAGCCTCATCTGAGCTTTGGCAAGCTCTTCTCCTGCAGTCATCCAGCTAAGGACGTACATTACTTGTAGACTATGGCATGTGTGCCAGACTAGAGGGAGTTTTAACAGGCCATTCAATCTCAGTATCCACTCCTATTTCTTGTTCTTTTGTTCTTTCTACACTCTCTTCGCCATTTCTTCTCACATGGCCTTCTCGCCCCTGGGAAAATAAATTTTATGATTTAAGCCTTACTAATGTGTATAAGACTTACTTTACTTTCCTCAAAATGTTTATATTTTTAAAGAAGGTAAAAAAAAGAGTAAATTGTTTAGTATGAGGAAACTTACTGATAGCATGAAGATGGCATGTTAGTGACCAAAGTTCATTGTACATGCTGGGCTCTCGGTAAATAGTAGTTAGTACACAAGTGAAACTGCTTGAGCTCAAGCAGCACATTGTCAGCGCCTGAGCTCTTTCTTCATCTTGACTGTCTCCAGTGCGTGTGGCTGTGCCCGCCCACTCCACGCACCTGCGCACTGCATCACTCAGGCTCCTCCCTCTTCATACGACAGCCAGGACCACCAGGGCTCTCCAACCTCTTCTTTCCCATCTGAAAATGCTCAGATTAATGCAGGATAAAACGCGTCTGACTACTCCAATACAATGGGCCTTGCCCAAGCCCTCAGCGCTGTGACTCAAGTCCATGTCCCTGTTACTAAATATGCTATGAGGCAGTACTGAAACTTGATTGTGTTCACTTCTATTTCTTTCTTTTTTTTTTTCCTTTAAGAAACATGCTGAAAGCAACACCCTTCCCTCTGGATGGACCCAGCAGGCAGCACCGCTGCATCCGGACTCTTTCTCACACCTTGTGCTCCATGCTTTCCTCCCACACCCTGCGGCAAACACCAGCAGGAGGCCGCCTTGCTCCCTCCAGACAGGCAGGCTTGTCGCCCAGCTCACCGCCTGTCTCCACGCAGAAATAAGGACACAGTTCCTGGAAGTAAGATTTTCTCTGCCTGTGCAGCAACAGCATGGTCTAGTGTTTGGAAACCTAAAGCCATCTTGTTTTCTTGTCTATAATTAGGGCACGAGCCAGTCCATGCCACTAACTCACTTGTCTACCCACGTGCTGTGGCCAGACTGTCTCTGTTCCAGAACTGGGTACTAAGTGCCTTTGTCTAGGCCTGTGGCATAAATAGAACAAAGGAAAAAATTTTTCCTGAGGGAAAACCTTGAAAACCATGGAATAACCTTTTCTCACACTAAAGTGTGTGTGTGTGGGGGGGGGGGGGGTGTAAAACAGCAAACAAACCCACATCCTTCCTTGGGTTTTCCTGTCTTCAAAGAGATTCGGAGCCCACGTGAATTCCTTCCCAGGCACTGCCAGACAATGTCAAATTACCCAGCAAGCTCCTCAAACAACAGGGCATCAGGCTCTGAGTTTACTTCCCTCATGGACAACAAACATCCTAAGCTGGGACCTCTTCGCTCCTGTATCAACTAGGAGCAACCTTGTGAAGAGTTTACGGACCACAAAGAGCCATGTGCAGATCCTGGACGTTACTGCTCACCTGACAAGGGGCGGCTTGGACAGAGAAGCTTCCATCTGCCAGGAAGCAGGACACTCAGGAATCAGTCATGCTCCCCTTTGTATTCAGTGGGGGCCACGTTTTCCTTCCAGCCCCTCTGAAGCTTTCCTTGATTAGGCTCAAATGCTCTCATCACTTAACTGTTGCTGTCCTTTAGCTAATGAGTGACACAGTCACATAGTCACCTCTATAGTTTGTACTTCGTTCTCTACTCTGCTTACTCGGAAGTGCTTTGCTTCTCTGTTGCTGTGCTCAGAACCCTCGGCCTTGTAGCATTGCTTAGGGTGACCACACAACTATCTCTCACTAGATGGTAAATCCTTTAACGTAAGCAGTCCTGGGCCCCTCCCTATACAGGGTCTTGTTTCTTGCTCAAAAGTGGTTGTTGAACCAAAATTTTCTGATGCCTTCATAAGCCTTTTTCATCTAATATGTTCATATACTCTTCACAAATCAGACTCTACTATTTCTTTGTAAACATCTCTCCTCAGTATGTATTCCCTTCTTCTTATTGACCAACACATCCAGAAACACATATACACGTGCACGCACACATGTGCACACACACCTTGTGCTTTAAGCGGCTATTAACCAATTAAGAAATATTTCATGAGATACACTAAGTAAGACTCAGCTCTATCTTACTGAGCTCATCATTGTGTGCTGTCTTTCTGATCTATATGCATGTATGAATTGAAATAATAAATAAAGCAAGAACAACAACAACAGAAATACCAAGTGGGGAAGAAGATAAAGACCTCTATTCTCTCATACCTGGGACTCTAGGAAGTAACCCTAATATTATCGCCATATAAGAATAAGGGAATATAAATAAATATTCCAACCAGGTTCTCAGTTAAATTCATCCTGCATGGGTATTTTTTAAAAAATATCTATTGAATGCCTACTATGAACCACAGAGCACTCTAGAAGTTAGAAATAAAGACCTTGTACCTTTGAAGCTCATATTCTGTAATCAGTGGAAACAGAGCATAAATAAATGAATCAATACATACATAAAAGAAGTCAGGTAGGGAACAGTGTATGAAGGAGAATGCAGGAGGTCAGGGGCTAGAGGAGGGAGCGCGCTGGGTGCCGGGGCCGGCTTCCGTGATGACAGGACACCTGAGCAGAGACCTGACAAAGTGAAAGCTGAGTCATGGGGGCATATGGTGGAAAGGCATCTTAGGATTAAACAGCAAATGTGGAGTCCTTCAAATGGGAGCATGTTTAGTACATTTCAGTGACAGCAATGGAGCCAGCATGGCTGAAGAGACGTGAGAATGGGAACCAGATAAATGGAAAGCAAGTGGCATGGGGCCTTGCATAGTGAATGACACTTTCAAAATTGGCATTAAGGTTATACCTCTGCAAAAGGAAAAGGCTTGAAAGAAAGGAAGGCCAAACAAAGAAGGGATGTGAGAAGAGGAAGAAAAAATTCATTAGACTATATGTAGTTTTGTTTCTTTGTTGTTAGTGGCTGTGCTCATTTAATTTCAGGAAGACACTTGCTAGAGTCACCGACTCTTCTAAGAAAATATATTATCATTCTTTTTTCTGTCACCACCTGAATGATCCACACAACCTGCTTCTATCCCCTCATTTTCCCTTCATTCCTCAATCTAGAACTGTCTAAATTCTGCTATTATCATAACACCAAACTTCTCACAAAGCCAACAAAATGAAACCCTCAACAGTCAAATCTAAGAGTCCACTTCCAGTGTCACTCAACGGCACGAACTACCCCATGGGGACAATCACTTATTGGCTGCTACAGCATCATTCTACTGTTTAGTTTTGTTTTTATTTATTTCTCCTGTTACTTCTCGCCCTCTTTTTCTGAGTCCTCCTTGTCTACCTATTCAACTGTTGATACTGCTCAGAGTGCTATCCTGGAGAATCTCCTTGTTCTAAATATTCTTCCTGGCAACTAACGATTCCTTTTCCTTCTTCTTCCTGCACATCAAACTTATATATCAAACAGCTCACCGGACATTCCAGCTGGGTAACTAACATGTTTCTCCATTTTATCATGCCAAAATAAACAAGCAAACAAACAAAACCAACAATATATTAGCCACTACATGTCATGGTTGCCCAAACAAGAAACCTCAAAGTCAGCTTCTCCATAATTCATGAAAGCTAGTCATCCCATTCCAGAAATTTTACTCCTGAGAATCTCTGTTATACACCCCCCTTCCTCTCCAACCCTAAAGTTACCATCTTATTTCTGATTCTCTTCATCTATGACCATAGTTACTTACAACTCTCCTGACTGGTCTCCCTCTCCATTCTATCCCCTTTCAACACGACCACATCTCCGACATGGCAGTCTTCCAAAAATTCAAATCTTCTCATGTTTGTCTATCCTTACCCAAGTTTTCTCTTCCCCAAATACCCCACATTCTATACCAAACTGTAGTCCCCACTCTAGATTTACTGGTCCTTTACTGAACATACTAAGCACTTTTACAGTTTGATCCATACTTCACCTGGCATGTGCTTACCAATAACTCTAACTCATTCTACATATCCAACTCAAACTCCCCTACTTCTATAAACTGTCAACAATGTCACCTAGTGTGTTTTATCCTCATGAAAGACTCTTTCCTCCCACACGCTTGCATGACACTTTGCATATGTCACTATTGTAACCCTTACCATATATTATTGTAATGTACTTCCCAGCTATAATGCAAGTTCTTCAAGACCAGGAACTCTGTAGTCTTCACTTTTATACCCAAGTACTGGCAGAGTAACATATATAAAAAGAGGCTTAATAAGTATTTTTTGGTAAAAAAAAAGGACAGTAAATGAGAAAAGAATGGGAAAATCTCAAAGCACAGTCAGAAAACAGGAGAAATCAAGATAGTAGAAAGATCTGCAAAGTCAGCAGAGAGCAAAACATCACAAAATATTAAAGCCAGAACAAAATTTTGTAATCCTTTTTAATCATCTAACTTCACAACTGGTAGAATTGGAATTCAGAATACTCAAGCAGCAAATAATTAGAAGAGTTTGAACTCGAGTTTCAACGTTTGGTCAACAGTTCTTAGAGAACAACACAAACCACCATGTAGCTAGAGATCATCCTGCTCACTTGTACACCATGTTTTGTCAACTGATACGGAGAAAGGTTCGAGCAATGTTAATGCACCATCGAGTTCAGTTAAAGTGTTATTTTCCTCTTACATAAATTTTTTTCATCTCATGAGTTTACTCCCTTGCATAGACCTTATTATATGTACATTAGTAGACCTCTTTATAGTTTATAAAACATTAATCTATCATTTACCCAGTTATTCATAAGAGTCTTTTGAATCTTTGGATACAATTATATATCTTTCCTTCACTATTCCACTTTGCTTCCTATAACTACAAAAGGTCACTTAAAATATCAACTAGGCAGCTGAAAATACTGTCTGTGCTTCTGTGGTTTAGTACCAATGCACCGAAGACCATACATTAAGAGCATTGGGCTCTGATGCTGGTTCTGCCCATCTCTACTTGAGTGTCACTTCATCTCTGAGCCTCAATTAATGGATCCGAAAATCGGGAAAGCTAGGCCACATCCATGGTTTCCAAACCTGGCTAGGCATCAAATTATCCACAGGATTAAATAAAACTAATTATCCGATGCCCCTCCTAGAACATCTCAGGGAAGTGGACCAGAAATCTGCACTTTAAAAGCTGTCCAGGTAATTCTGATGAGCAGTCAGGTCTGGAAATCCCTAAACCAGATTAGATCTCAAATCCCTGCTGACTCTAAAACTATGAATAAACTGTTTCCTTCTGTATCCATTGCTACTTATACAAATCAGTCTTTAGACCCAGGCACTGAGTTTCTGTCTGTGGTCTGGAGAAAACAGGCTTAAAATGGTCAAGACTAGGAAGACTTTATAGAATTAATGGGTTTGTCTATGTTCTGGGCCAACAGGACTACGTGAGAGCATGGTTTTCTTTTCTTTATTTTCTAAAGTAGTTTCTTAAGTGAAAGAACTCACATATTTTCCAAAAGATTCTGACTGTTCTCAACAATGTAAGGGTTTATTATCATTTTCAGCTGCTAGCATTTCCCTTTGGACTCCAAAAGCCAGCTGAAATATTGTAAAAACTCAATGTTTTATGTCTTACTTAACAAAATACACTAAATAAAAAGATAAAATAAAGACCTGTGAGAGTTTAGTGTTTCTCAGATTGTGTTAATGAGAAAACAATAAAAGAGGATACCTCACCAAGGTAAAATTCTTTTTCCTTCAAAATTCAAACTAATAACCCACTTTAAAAATAAGCAAGGTATAAAACACAAAGCTAATTTATTGGTTGGTATAGCAAGGTGCATAACATACATTAGGACCTTCAGAACTTGAAGACTTTAAAGACTACCAGGTGTTAAATGAATTCAATGAATAATTCTAGTTTCTTTTATTTCTTCCTTAAAGTCACTGATTATGCAGCATAGGATTAACTTCAGACAAAGCTTTAAAGTCTTTCACTGGAGACTTCCCTCCAGACTCAAACTGCCCCATCACCCTTTGGGTGAGTGATTTAACCAATCATAAGCCCAGTATTACTTAATCCAGACTGTACTTCATCTTGTTCACAATTATAATATGAAAAAACAAGCACATATCGTTCTGAAGTAATAGCATCCAATATTCACTTGTTTAACAAGAATTTATTGAACTCTGACTATGAGTTGGGCATATAAAAACATGACTAAAACAGTCATTACCTGTTTTGAACATTCTAGAAGAGAAGATACATAAACAAATAATTTTGACAGTGTGATTAGTACAATACACAGTAAAATTTTGCAAGAGGTCAGAGAGGGCTTCCAAAAGAGATGTATTAAGTCTTGAAAAGTAAGTAGAGTTTACCCAGCAATCAAAGGAAGAAGAGCTTCCAAGCAGAGAAAGTATGGAATAAAAAGGTACTTGCTGTTACATTCAGGGAACTCTAAGTGGTTCAGTGTGGTTGGTGATGGGCGCTTTAGAAGGAGTATTGGAGGACACGTGGGGAGATGTGTGACAGCTGAGAATAGCTGGCTAGCATTTCCACCATAGCCTGTGTTACATTTAACTCTATCTTCTTTTCTCTCTGGCCTCATGAAAAAAAAGTTTAAAGCCTCTAAAACATATAAAAAAATCCCCTGAAACATTTATTTTTATTTTTGGTGTCCAGAAATATGTACTGTATCCACTTGCCATTCCTTAGTATTCTTGTCAAGCACTACAGTCCAAAAAAATACAATTTTTATTAATCCCTCTACATACAGTGATCACACTCATATATCACTTCTTTCAAATCCTTGCCTATCTCCAACACTCCTCTGCACAAGTTCTTTGTTTTCCTACAGAGAGTTTAAAAGTCAGTTAAGATATATTTTAGGTTTCTTATTGACTGCATTAACATTCTGAGAAGAATCAGGGCCAAGTAGGTAGCCTTTGCTAAATTTTACGAATATCAAGTTCTAGACATACATTTAGAAAGAGTTGTGCTTTCATATTTAGTTAGACTTTGGCCTTCAACAGAAAATAAATTGAGTAAAAAAAAAAATGCTTTCACTCAGTTGATTATATCTCTTTGAAGTGTAGCTCTGTTCAAACCTTAAGCCCCTCTAAAGGTACTAAAAACCTTAGTTTATACAAATTATATAATTTTAGAAAGAAGTAAATACAGTAGTCTTGGAAATGCTAGGATTTTATAAAACCAAATGTAATGTAACATTAATTTTTTTACTCAATGTTTCAACACACACACACACACACACACACACACACACACACACACGGTCTTGGTACTGAATGAATGTATCTGCTCTGTTGCCCAAATCAAAGATGGCAGACCCAAGCAAGCAAGAGAGCACATTCATCCCCTCAACCTCATACATGCTCAATTAAGAATGGCTGCAGCTCTTCTGTTCCAAGTTAAAAATATCTAGAGAACTGAGGCTGAATGCCTGCCTCACCTCGCACGAGCTGGGCAACTTCTATGTTCTAAGACTCTCCAGGTCTGCTTGTTCCACTTTCACGACAGAGTTCAGGAAATCGAGCAAGCCTGGGTAAGAGGGCAGTGACGGCAGACCTGGATTCACCTTGCTTCTGATCTTGGTTTATTTGCCTGCTGCCTTCTTGGTGGTCATCTATTTGTATGTGCTTTACAATAAGCCTCTTTTTATTGGGTAGCTAAAAGGTTTTAGTCAAGGGCGTCTATAAAATTCATATGTATCATTTTAAATAATGTATTAACTTTTTTAAAAAATTAACTTTAGATACAGAAGCTATGAAATTCCTGATTTGAAAATAGCAAATATCTTGTTTGTTTCCTAGCACCCTCTGTCTCATAACAGCTCCCTACTGCCAATAGAAAGTGATCACATCAGACCCAGATCCATCTATCCTCAAGTAACAGACATTGGCAGACGCACTACATTCTGAGACTATTTGTCAGACTTTGGCTGGTAGAGTTTAAATTCTGCTTCACACTGGTTGCTCCAGAGATAAAACTACTCCACAGTCACTAAGACGGGCTCTAAATCTTATCATATAGACAGACAGACAAACAGAAATGTGAGAGAATAGTAGGACAAAGAATGGGAAAAACAGTTCAAAATTCAATGAAAAAAAGATATATGTATATATATCTTCTCTACTTATTCAAATTACCTTAAATTATCTAGTTTTACTATCCCATAATGAAGTCACAGTATAATGTAGATTCCACGGGTCTAGCAGAAGTACAGAATTTGACTATTTTTTATAAGACTTTGAAAGACTATTTTCTGCATCTAGAATTTAGGTAGAATTAATTTTGTGAAAGGAGGAGATCATAAACTCACTTCAGTATGTTCTGGTTGCCACGGAAGGACACTGTAGGGTTCTCCAGGAAATAAGGCTTCTCATATAGGGCCAGGAATTAACAGAAAAGAGACAACTGCAGAGTGAGTACAAAACGATCCAAATTTAAAGAGGCAGAACCTTAGAGCAGATACCTGGAGTAAAGAAAGGAGGCAACTATGTTGTATTTAGTGAAAATGAAAGAAACGGTGAAAGATTTACGCTTTAGCTATGGGTCAAGGATGTTTTTATGGAGTGAGCTGAGAGTCCTAATCTAACCGTAACCCTAATAGTTGGTGAGATATCCTGGAAACAGATTGTGACAGAGACCATGGTCAGACAGTAGTCATCTTAGGGTCTCTTACTTCTAAGCATAGTCTCATTATAAACAGGAGAAGCCTTTAATGTAGTACCTTTGAAGCCCTATTGCTTTTATATATCTATTTTTTTTCCTTTTCTAACCAAGTGGCAAAATAGAAGGGTAATTGAACTACTGGGGGTCTAATACAAAGAAGAAGAAGTTAATACATTTGATGGATGAAGTGGACTGATTTCCCAATATAAAAGTTGTAAATGAGTGGTTGAGACCACAGTGAGAGCAATAGTACAATATATATATACTACTCACAAAAATTAAGAGATATTTCAAAATGAATATGAAGCAATAAAATATTCCCTAATTTTTGTGAGCAGTATACTTGCTGGCACCTTGATCTTGTTCTTCCTAACCTCCAGAATTGTGAGAAATAAATTTCTTCTTTTTTCTTAAGTGCCACTAAATGGTAAAATGTTGTCCAAAAGATGGGATGTTTCTGACATGAATCTTTGTTTAAGCCACTGAGTCTATGGCATTGTTATAGCTCCCTGAGCAGACTAAGATAGTCCCATCATTCTCTCTATTCAGAACACCTCGAATGACTGCTCTCTCCACCTCATCAGCACTGAACATCTGGAGGACTGACTCTCAATGCCCAGGAGTCTATGTGTATCAGGAGAACAAAGGAGAGAAGACTTCCTTATATCACCTCTCTACTTTTTATGAAATGGGAAGAGGACATGAACAGACACCTCTCCCAGGAAGAAATACAAATGGCCAACAGATAAATGAAAAGATGCTCATCTTCATTAGCTATGCAAATCAAAACTACAATGAGCCTGACCAGGTGGTGGTGCAGTGGATAGAGCATCAGAGTGGGATGTGGAGGACCCAGGTTCGAGACCCTGAGGTCGCCAGCTTGGGCGCAGGCTCATCTGGTTTAAGCAAAAGCTCATCAGCTTGGACCTAAGGTCTCTGGCTCAAGCAAGGGGTTACTTGGTCTGCTGTGGTCCCACGGTCAAGGCACATATGAGAAAGCGATCAACGAACAACTAAGGTGTCACAATGAAAACTAATGATTGATGCTTCTCATCTCTCTCCGTTTCTGTCTGTCTGTCCTGTCTATCCCTCTCTCTGACTCTCTCTCTGTCTCTGTAAAAGCAAACAAACAAACAAACAAAAAACCTACAAGAGATACCACTTCACACCTGTTAGATTAGCTATTATCAACAAGACAGGTAATAACAAGTGTTGGAGAGGCTGTGGAGAAAAAGGAACCCTTATCCACTGTTGGTGGGAATGTAAAGTAGTACAACCATTATGGAAGAACGTATGGTGGTTCCTCAAAAAATTAAAAATAGAATTACCATATGACCTAGCAATCCTTCTACTGGGTATATACCCCCAAAACTCAAACACACTGGTACATAAAGACACATGCAGCCCTATGTTCACTACAGCATTGTTCACAGTGGCCAAGACATGGAAACAACCAAAAAGCCCTTCAATAGATGATGGGATAAAGAAGATGTGGTACGTATATATATATACTATGGAATACTACTCAGCCATAAGAAATGATGACATCGGATCATTTATAACAGGGGACCCCAAACTACGGCCCAAGGGCCACATGCGGCCCCCTGAGGCCATCTATCTGGCCCCCGCCACACTTCCAGAAGGGGCACCTCTTTCATTGGTGGTCAGTGAGAGGAGCCTAGTTCCTATTGAAATACTGGTCAGGAGAGATGACGTCAGAGTAATGGCGGAGTAGGAAGCGATACCGATAAATCTCCCCCAAAACTCAACAAGATCTTCAACCAGAAACAGAAAAACCTATACTTGGAGCCTCCAGATGCTTCACAATACACCCGAAGGTATGGTCGAGTGAAAAATTGGCTAAATATATAACCAAATCCTGAAGGAAATAGGGAGTAAGAAATGCTCCGCCTTCCTCACTAACCTAAACAGGGCGGCTTTCTCTGGTAACTGTGAATATAGAAACTGAGGCGGGCAAAGGGGGTGAATACATCCAGGCCGCGCACAAAAGGCCGAACCAGGCTGTGGCACAGAGATCCTAGCGGAGGAAAAACTGATCCTGTGGCAAGCCGGGCAATACAAGCTAACACTCGCGCCAAACCCAAAGAAAGAAAGACAAGCGGGGCAGCCATTTTACCCGTTCTCCTGGTTGGTGCGCAGTTAGTGGGCGAGAGATCTCTTCCTAAGCCCCAGAAGTGGGTGTCCGTGTTACCCCACAGAGAGGTAGGGTCAGAGGCCTTTCTGTGGGCCGAAAGCAGAATCTCTGGGCAGCCCCAGCGCCCTGGGAAAGCCGCGCACGGGAGGGAGCGAGAACAAATTCCAACGGTGGAAATTTTCCGTGCTGGTGAGGGTTTCACTCAGGGAAACGCGGCCGGCCTCATATCCTGGTGTGCGCGTGCAGATAGGTAGAGAGCGATTCCTCCGAGTGCCTCGGCAGGGCGCGCCCGTGTTATTGCACAGAGGGTCAGAGTCAGGGGCCTTTGTGTGGGCAAAAGCGGAATCTCGGGCCGCCCCAGCGCCTTGCAAAAGCCGCGCACGGGGACGGAGTGAGAGCAAATTCCAGCGCTGCAAATTTCCATGCGGTTGGGGGTTTCACTCAGAGCGTGAGACTACTGGCCGGATATCCTGGTCTGCGCGCGCAGATAGTGAATGAGAGTTTCCTCCAAGCACCCCGGAAGTGGGTGCCCGCCTGTGTTACTGGACAGAGTGGCAGAGCCAGAGGCCTTTGAGTGGGCGGAAAGCCCGCCTGATTATGCTAGCAGCTCTGACAGACTGAGCCTTACCCAGAGCCCTGTGCTGAGTGGAAATAGAGTGGGGAGTTGCCAGCTCTTTGAACCTCTTACTATCCAGGCAGAGGCAGCAACAACCCCATAGCTGGATTATCAGGCTACTAATTGAGGAAGGAAAGACTAGGAGAAAGGCTCCAGGAACACGGACTCTCTCACTGTCGGAGCCTATGAAAGCTAATGAGCCTTGACTCCCAACGAGACTAAAGCACAATACATGACATTGCCATAGAGACTTATCAACTGCAAACCTCTACCTGAGCGTGCCAAAGGGGCAGAACCTGGGGTACAGAGTCACCGACCAGGAAGAGGGAGAGAAAAGAAAAAACAAGAAGATAACCTCTCAAAATCAAGAATAATCTGCAGACTTTATAACCTATCCCATTTTATTATATTTGTTCATTTGTTTCTCTTATCTTCATTCTTGATACTTTTTTTCCTCCTCCAATTTGGCCGATTAACTCTCTGCTGGTCTTACTCTCTCCTCTCCTTGAAATACACTACCCAAAGTGTTACATCTCCCATTATCTTTTTTCTCCTCTTCCTTTCTCTCTATGAGGGTTGCACTCCAAAACCCTTAACTCTCTCTCTCTCCTTTCTTTCTTCTTCTTTTACTGGTTCCCTCTTTTTTTCTCTCTCTCTCTTTCTTTTCTCCCTCTATATTAGTTTCTTCCTTTCTCCTTTACATCTCCTCTCATTCAAACCTCAATAACAAACAAATTATCTTATCTGGGACTCAAACTTATGTTTGTGGCATTTTGGGGGTTTTTTACTTCACCTTTTTAACTCACTAGCAGTGCTCCCATCCCTGGCTCTCCATTTTATCTAGTTCTTGTTCCACTAAATACAATAGTATTTTTTTAATTTGTCCCCCCATTTTTCTGTTCTCTTATTCCTCTCATCATAACTCTTAGACAACACCAACACCTAAAAGCAAATCATTTTATTCTTGACCCAAATTTTTTCCTTATTTGCTTTTTGTGGGTCCATACCGCCCCCCCCTTTTTTTTTTCCTTTTTTTTTTTTTTTTTTTTGCCCCTTTATTACTTTTCCCCAATTCAGGACCTCCATCACAGGCATTGGTTGTTATAATTCACAGTTCACCACAAGATTTTCTCAAGAAAAAGGGGAGAGGAGAGGAAAAAAGGAGGGGGGGAATAATTTCCTTTTTTAAAAAATTATTATTTTATTTTTCTTTATTTCATTATTAATTTTTTAAAAAAAAAACAACTCTTTTTGATTTTTTTTAACTTTTTATTCTTTATTAAATCTCATTAATACTATCAACAAAACCACCCTCAGATGCCATTAAGGAAGAGAAAATCGAATATCATGGATACAAAAGAAAGAGAGGTAACACAGCTAGATGAGGAAAAATCTATGGAGAAAAAATTTAATATATTGGAAACCTTAGAGCTAAATGACAGAGAATTCAAGATAGAAATCCTAAAAATCCTCCGAGATATACAAGAAAACACAGAAAGGCAATATAGGGAGCTCAGAAAACAACTCAATGAACACAAAGAATATATGTCCAAAGAAATTGAAATTATAAAAACAAATCAAACAGAGATGAAAAACTCAATTCACGAGCTGAAAAACGAAGTAACAAGCTTAGCTAATAGAACAGGTCAGATAGAAGAGAGGATTAGTGAAATAGAAGACAAGCAACTTGAGGCACAACAGAGAGAAGAAGAAAGAGACTCAAAAATTAAAAAAAATGAGATAGCCCTACAAGAATTATCTGACTCCATAAAAAAGAATAACATAAGAATAATAGGTATATCAGAGGGAGAAGAGAGAGAAAATGGAATGGAGAACATACTCAAACAAATAATAGATGAGAACTTCCCAAGCCTGTGGAAAGAACTAAAGCCTCAAATTCAAGAAGCAAACAGAACACCGAGTTTTCTTAACCCCAACAAACCTACTCCAAGGCATATCATAATGAAATTGACACAAACCAACAGCAAAGAAAAAATTCTCAAGGCAGCCAGGGAAAAGAAGAATACAACATATAAAGGAAGGCCCATTAGATTATCATCAGATTTCTCAGCAGAAACTCTACAAGCTAGAAGAGAGTGGACCCCAATATTTAAAGTCCTGAAAGAGAGAAACTTTCAGCCACGAATATTATACCCATCAAAGCTATCCTTCAAATACGAAGGAGAAATAAAAACATTCACAGATACAGAAAAGATGAGGGAATTTATCATCAGAAAACCCCCACTCCAGGAATTACTAAAGGGGGTTCTCCAATCAGATACAAAGAACAAAAAAAAGAAACAGAGCCACAAGTAAAAGCTCCAAGAAGAACACAATAAAACCAAATTTAAACTGTGACAACAACAAAAAGAAAGAGGGGGAGAAGATGGAGATTAACAGTAGCAAAGGACGATGGAGTGCAAAAGTACTCACAAAATAGTTCACTACAATGAACAGGGTAGGGACCCTTTTCATTACTCAAAGGTAACCACCATTGAAAAAACCACCACAGAAGCACATGAGATAAAAAAGATAGCAACAGAGGAAAGATGTATGGAATACAACCAAATAAAAACAAAAGATAGAAAAACGAAAGAGAAGGATCAAACAAGACACAAAACTAACAGAAAGCAAGATATAAAATGGCAATAGGGAACTCACAAGTATCAATAATTACACTAAATGTAAACGGATTAAACTCACCAATAAAAAGGCACAGAGTAGCAGAATGGATTAAAAAAGAAAATCCAACTATATGCTGCCTACAGGAAACTCATCTAAGTAACAAGGATAAAAACAAATTCAAAGTGAAAGGCTGGAAAACAATACTCCAAGCAAATAACATCCAAAAAAAAGCAGGTGTAGCAATACTCATATCGGATAATGCTGACTACAAGACAGGAAATGTACTCAGAGATAAAAATGGCCATTTCATAATGGCTAAGGGGACACTGAATCAAGAAGACATAACAATTCTTAATATATATGCACCAAACCAAGGAGCACCAAAATATATAAGACAGCTACTTATTGACCTTAAAACAAAAACTGACAAAAATACAATCATACTTGGAGACCTCAATACACCGCTGACGGCTCTAGATCGGTCATCCAAACAGAGAATCAACAAAGACATAGTGGCCTTAAACAAAACACTAGAGCACCTGGATATGATAGATATCTACAGGACATTTCATCCCAAAGTGACTGAGTATACATTTTTCTCCAGTGTACATGGATCATTCTCAAGAATTGACCATATGTTGGGCCACAAAAACAACATCAGCAAATTCAGAAAAATTGAAGTTGTACCAAGCATATTTTCTGATCATAAAGCCTTGAAACTAGAATTCAACTGCAAAAAAGAGGAAAAAAATCCCACAAAAATGTGGAAACTAAACAACATACTTTTAAAAAATGAATGGGTCAAAGAAGAAATAAGTTCAGAGATCAAAAGATTTATACAGACTAATGAAAATGACAATACGACATATCAGAATCTATGGGATGCAGCAAAAGCAGTGATAAGAGGGAAGTTCATATCACTTCAGGCATATATGAACAAACAAGAGAGAGCCCAAGTGAACCACTTAACTTCCCACCTTAAGGAACTAGAAAAAGAAGAACAAAGACAACCCAAAAGCAGCCGAAGAAAGGAGATAATAAAAATCAGAGCAGAAATAAATGAATTAGAGAACAGAAAAACTATAGAAAAAATTAATAGAACAAGGAGCTGGTTCTTTGAAAAGATCAACAAAATTGACAAACCCTTGGCAAGACTTACCAAGGAAAAAAGAGAAAGAACTCATATAAACAAAATCCAAAATGAAAGAGGAGAAATCACCACGGACACCATAGATATACAAAGAATTATTGTAGAATACTATGAAAAACTTTATGCCACTAAATTCAACAACCTAGAAGAAATGGATAAATTCCTATAACAATACAACCTTCCTAGACTGAGTCAAGAAGAAGCAGAAAGCCTAAACAGACCTATCAGTAGAGAAGAAATAGAAAAAACCATTAAAAACCTCCCCAAAAATAAAAGTCCAGGCCCTGACGGCTATACCAGCGAATTTTATCAAACATTCAAAGAAGACTTGGTTCCTATTCTACTCAAAGTCTTCCAAAAAATTGAAGAAGAAGCAATACTTCCAAACACATTTTATGAGGCCAACATAACCCTCATACCAAAACCAGGCAAGGATGGCACAAAAAAAGAAAACTACAGACCAATATCTCTAATGAATACAGATGCTAAAATACTAAACAAAATACTAGCAAATCGAATACAACAACATATTAAAAAAATAATACATCATGATCAAGTGGGATTCATCCCAGAATCTCAAGGATGGTTCAACATACGTAAAACAGTTAACGTAATACACCATATCAACAAAACAAAGAACAAAAACCACATGATCTTATCAATAGATGCAGAAAAGGCTTTCGATAAAATACAACACAATTTTATGTTTAAGACTCTCAACAAAATGGGTATAGAAGGAAAATATCTCAACATGATAAAGGCCATATATGATAAACCATCAGCTAACATCATATTAAATGGTACTAAACTGAAGGCTTTCCTCCTTAAATCAGGAACAAGACAGGGTTGTCCACTCTCTCCACTCTTATTTAATGTGGTACTAGAGGTTCTCGCCACAGCAATCAGACAAGACAAAGAAATAAAAGGCATCCATATCGGAAAAGAAGAAGTAAAGGTATCACTTTTTGCAGATGATATGATCTTATACATCGAAAACCCCAAAGAATCCACAAAAAGACTACTAGAAACAATAAGCCAATACAGTAAGGTCGCAGGATACA
This sequence comes from Saccopteryx bilineata, assembly GCF_036850765.1. Taxonomy (NCBI): domain Eukaryota; kingdom Metazoa; phylum Chordata; class Mammalia; order Chiroptera; family Emballonuridae; genus Saccopteryx; species Saccopteryx bilineata. The sequence continues at coordinate 297,463,968 of NC_089490.1, forward strand.
AAATTAACATACAGAAGTCAATAGCCTTTCTATATGCCAACAATGAAACAACTGAGAAGGAACTCAAAAGAATAATCCCCTTCACGATTGCAACAAAGAAAATAAAATACTTAGGAATAAACATAACAAAGAATGTAAAGGACTTATATAATGAAAACTATAAACCATTGTTAAGGGAAATCGAAAAAGATATAATGAGATGGAAGAATATACCTTGTTCTTGGCTAGGAAGAATAAATATAATCAAGATGGCTATATTACCCAAAGCAATATACAAATTCAATGCAATTCCCATCAAACTTCCAATGACGTTTTTTAAAGAAATAGAGCAAAAAATCATCAGATTTATATGGAACTATAAAAAACCCCGAATAGCCAAAGCAATCCTAAAGAAAAAGAATGAAGCTGGGGGCATTACAATACCTGACTTCAAACTCTATTATAGGGCCACAACAATCAAAACAGCATGGTATTGGCAGAAAAATAGACACTCAGACCAATGGAACAGAATAGAAAGTCCAGAAATAAAACCACATATATATAGTCAAATAATTTTTGATAAAGGGGCCAACAACACACAATGGAGAAAAGAAAGCCTCTTCAATAAATGGTGCTGGGAAAACTGGAAAGCCACATGCAAAAGAATGAAACTGGACTACAGTCTCTCCCCCTGTACAAAAATTAACTCAAAATGGATCAAAGATCTAAACATAAGACCTGAAACAATTAAGTACATAGAAGAAGACATAGGTACTCAACTCATGGACCTGGGTTTTAAAGAGCATTTTATGAATTTGACTCCAATGGCAAGAGAAGTGAAGGCAAAAATTAATGAATGGGACTACATCAGACTAAGAAGTTTTTGCTCAGCAAGAGAAACTGATAACAAAATAAACAGAAAGCCAACTAAATGGGAAATGATATTTTCAAACAACAGCTCAGATAAGGGCCTAATATCCAAAATATACAAAGAACTCATAAAACTCAACAACAAACAAACAAACAATCCCATAAAAAAATGGGAAGAGGATATGAACAGACACTTCTCCCAGGAAGAAATACAAATGGCCAACAGATATATGAAAAGATGCTCATCTTCTTTAGCTATTAGAGAAATGCAAATCAAAACGGCAATGAGATACCACCTCACACCTGTTCGATTAGCTATTATTAGCAAGACAGATAATAGCAAATGTTGGAGAGGCTGTGGAGAAAAAGGAACCCTCATACACTGTTGGTGGGAATGTAAAGTAGTACAACCATTATGGAAGAAAGTATGGTGGTTCCTCAAAAAACTGAAAATAGAACTACCTTATGACCCAGCAATCCCTCTACTGGGTATATACCCCAAAAACTCAGAAACATTGATACGTAAAGACACATGCAGCCCCATGTTTATTGCAGCATTGTTCACAGTGGCCAGGACATGGAAACAACCAAAAAGCCCATCAATAGATGACTGGATAAAGAAGATGTGGCACATATACACTATGGAATACTACTCAGCCATAAGAAATGATGACATCGGAACATTTACAGCAAAATGGTGGGATCTAGATAACATGATACGAAGCGAAATAAGTAAATCAGAAAAAAACAGGAACTGCATTATTCCATACGTAGGTGGGACATAAAAGTGAAACTAAGAGACATTGATAAGAGTGTGGTGGTTACGGGGGGGAGGGGGGAATGGGAGAGGGAAAGGGGGAGGGGGTGGGGCACAAAGAAAACAAGATAGAAGGTGACAGAGGACAATCTGACTTTGGGTGACGGGTATGCATCATAATTGAATGACAAGATACCCTGGTCTTGTTATCTTTGAATATATGTATCCTGATTTATTGATGTCACCCCATTAAAAAAATAAAATTATTTAAAAAAAAAAAAAAAAAAAAAGAAGTAAAAAAAAAAATAAATTTAATAAAAAAAATAAATAATTAAAGAAAAAAAAAAGAAATACTGGTCAGTTTGTTGATTTAAATTTACTTGGTCTTGACCCATGGTGGCCCAGTGGATAAAGTGGAGACCTAAATTTACTTGGTCTTTATTTTAAATATTGTATTTGTTCCCGTTTTTTTTGTGTGTGTTTTTTTTTACTTTAAGATATGTGCAGTGTGCATAGGGATTTATTCATAGTTTTTTTTTATTGTCCGGCCCTCCTACGGTCTGAGGGACAGTGAACTGGCCCCCTGTGTAAAAAGTTTGGGGACCCCTGATTTACAACAACATGGATGGACCTTGATAACATTATACTGAGTGAATAAGTAAATCAAAAAAAACTAAGAACTATATGATTCCATACATAGGTGGGCCATAAAGATAAGACTCAGGGACATGTGCCTGACCAGATGGTGGCACAGTGAATAGAGCATTGGACTGGGATGCAGAAGGACCCAGGTTTGAGACCCTGAGGTCACCAACTTGAGTGCGGGCTCATCTGGCTTGAGCAAAAAGCTCACCAGCTTGGACCCAAGGTCGCTGGCTCCAGCAAGAAGTTACTTGGTCTGCTGAAGGCCCCTGGTCAAGGCACATATGAGAAAGCAATCAATGAACAACTAAGTTGTTGCAACGAAAAACTGATGATTGATGCTTCTCATCTCTCTCCATTCCTGTCTGTCCCTATCTATTCCTCTCTCTGACTCTCTCTCTGTCCCTGTAAAAAAAAAAAAAAGACTCCGGGACACGGACAAGAGTGTGGTGGTTATGGGGGGGTGGGAGGAAAGAGAAGGAAGGGGTGGGGGAGAGGAGGGGCACAAAGAAAACCAAATAGAAGGTGAGGGAAGACAATTTGACTTTGGGTGATGGGTATGCAACATAATCAAATGTCAAAATAAGCTGGAGATGTTTTCTCTGAACCTATGTACCCTGATTGATCAATGTCAACCCATTAAAATTAATAATAAAGAAAAAAATTAGGGGATATTTCAAAATGAATATGAAGCGACAAAAAAAAAGAAGCATTTGATTTTTTTTTTACTAAACAAGAACATCAGAAAAGCAAAAGACAAATCAAAGAAAGTTGTTTGATTATGCAAATAAGATGCAAAACCAACTTTTATTTTATTGGTGAAAATGCACTATACAAAAAGCTGAAAGTACTGGAGTATCTGCATGTTTGCTAATCTTGAAAGTGCATTTTGAAATATCCCCTAATTTTTGTGAATAGTATAGTTGGCCAGTTTTCTGTATGCACCCTACCATAGGAAGATGTGTGGCATTTCATGGCCCCTGTTCCAAATTACACCAACCCAGCTCTTCAGAGGACAATTTCATCTCATCTCCTCCAAAGAATGCTCCCTGATGGCTCCTTCCATTTTCTAAACTTTTCTAGCATTACTGGCTGCACCAGATGATTTAGAAATTTAACAAGCTTGTATGTTCTGTTCTCCTTTTGGCATTTCCCTGCAGTCTTGCTCTCTCTTTTATACTTTTGCACTGAAGTGTTATTTTGGGTCAGCTGCTAATCCACCATGACCTCCCTGTTACAATCTATCTTTATGCTGTGCTTACATACATATATTTCTATAATCTCTGTTTCTGACCACTTCAGTTTCCCAAAGATATTTGTTTTCCTCAGTACCATGGTAACCTCAGCAAGCTAAGGGAGTTCTATACCATCCCTTCAACTAGGTGGCTGGCTTTGTTTTCACATAGTCTCTCTCCGAGATAAATTAGTTGGATCAGTCCAAGCTTCCCAAGAGCCTCAAATATGGTGCCTGATCCCCTAAGTTATTTCTCTCTCTTTTTATTTTTTAAAGAATGAGAATGTGGGAACAAAAAATAGCAAGGGTTCTCTGGAGTGTATCGTGCCTACTCAGAAGTGAGACAACAAAGAAAGGAAGGGTCATGAGCCAAATACCTCTTGTGCCATTGTCCATGTGCCCTTTCTAGAGCCGACTCAGTGGATACACCAGCAGTCAATATTCCCAGACTTATTATTCTGAAAATGCATTTTCCCTGAACATTTGGGTTTGAGTTTATCTGGTCTTCGGGAGTAGCAACAGTTTTCTTAATCGGCTTTGGGAAGACGAGATGGCAAACCATTACTTGTTTTTATTATCAACATTTATTTTGCTTTGTAAGATCATTTTACAAGGTTCCAACCTATAATACAAGAATGAGGAAGAAGCATTTCTTCCCTTGAATGTTAAGTCTCGCATGTGCCAAATCACACAATAAAATATACACATAAAATCCAGCAGATGTCTATAAAATCTTCATTTGTTAAACAAATACTTTCCATGCATGTGAAGAGAAGACCATGCTAATCAGGGAGAGTGCACTCTTGCATAAAGCCAGTGGACGCCTATTACCAGGCTTGGGAGTCTCACTATCAACAAGTGTGCACTAAACACTTAGCCATTTATTTGCTAAGTGTCTACTTATCAAATATATGCTTAATAGTATGTGAGTTACTATGAGTCATAAAAAATATAGGATATGGTTTTAATCCTTAGAAATATTATAAAGTAGCATTATAATCTCACGGAGGGGCAATCACACTATAAAGAAGTAATGTCTGATGAAATCATTGTCGAGGGTGAAAACACAGGGCAGAAACAATGGCAGGTCAAGATGTTCTATACGTCCTTCCCATCCTGAATCACATACTGCTGAGGAGGGAGCAGAGTGACCTTGAGGATGGCTCATGGTGAGCTTGGGAATGCACGCAGTGGAGGCTTACCTCTCCTGCTTCTGCCTGCATTTGGTCAAACCCAGATCTTATTCCCCAAATGGTGTCACTATATGATGGGAGAGAGTAATAGAAACATTGATACTTGATAGTATCTGGGGAAAGCTAACTAGGGTTCAACATTTGCTGATGATATGCTGTTTACAGTTTGCATTTTTCCAACACTTTCAGATTTGCATGCATTAATGGTCCCCTTAACAACTCTTCAAGGTAGACAATGTAGAATTATCCAGTTTTATAGCTCAGTAAAACAGAGGGACAGAGAAATCATCTGACTTGTCCAAGAACCTGAATGTATCTGTTAGGATCCGACAGAGAACAGCTAATATATCTAAAGGATTTGACTGAGAAGAGTTGATTGAAGGGCTGGGATGAGAGGCCAACAAAGACAGTAAAATACTTAGGGGCTAGTGGGCAAGAAGCCCACAACTATATTGGCCTGAAGAACAATTGCCCCAGAGGCTGGTGAGAGCTGCCACCGTGAGAGAAGAGCTGCCTCCCAGGGGGTGGACCAGGTACTGCCAGAACTGGGACAAAGTGGGGGACAGCCAGTGAAGAAATGAAGAAATGCTCTGCCCCTTCTCTTTTCTTATCCCTCACTCACACGCCAGGACCTCCCATTGACCACACTAAACCAGAAGCTAGATCGTAAAGATCCCCGATGATGAGACCCAAAGAGATCAGCTTCCCAGGCATGGAACCAGGCAGAGGAAGTGAACAGATATGAGGAAGTAGACAGGAACAGCATATAAAGCAAAAAATACCTAACTTTGTGTCTACCAACTCAATGCTCTTTTGCCAAAAGGTTCTAATAATATATACCCCAATGGATAATGAAGAGTTAACTGTAATTATTGAAATAACCAGGAGACAGACTCTAGTCTTGTGGAGACGCATTAGGTGAAGCCTCTGTATTTCCGGATGGCTTATTCCTATACTGGAAGCTTTTCTTACTTGGACAGAAGCCATACTTTGTAATTCACCTTCCCTGAGTTTCAGTACAATGCTAAGTTCTATAAAGTCCTATCTGAAAAACAACAACAACAAAAATTGAAAAAGGTGATAAAAGACTGGTTGGGTGCTATATATATGACAAACACTGAGAGAAAAAGTTTCTGCTTCCGCAGGGCATGCAATCTCACACTGGGGTATATTTCCTCTGCAAAGAGTCCGATGTGAAATGAAACAGAGTGGGGTCCATTTCATATATTACTCAAGAAAAATGACCTTTTTTGTTAAGACTGCAGAAGCAGAGTTGGAACCCAACATTCTGAGTCCTATTGGCATCCACTGCACAATGTCATATGCTCAGTTCATCTTTTGCTTAAGTACCTGCTCCCCTCCACTCTAGTCTGAGAATCCCTTGAATTAAGCACTATGTTTTCCAAGCACTAGCCCAAAGACCCCTGAAAAGAGTAAAAAGAAAAAAGGCCCTGAGACTCTATCAGTTTAGTATGAATTCAGTTTACTTACTTTCCTCCTTTGATTAAAAAACTGCAAACTACCAAAGGAAAGTACATGAAATGCTTTTAACAATTAAAAAACAAGTAATTAAAATAACCCTTAAGCCTTTGGAAAGAAAAGGGAGAGAGACACTCAGGGATGGAGAAAGACGATGCAGAAGAAGGCGGTGGGGGGTGCGTTGCAGTTGTTGAAGACAGATGTTCTTCTTTATGTCCTGAGGGTGGCCCCGAGTGGAGCGTTCATGTTCCTGGGGGAGCCCTCCCTGACTGGCCCCCCAGCCAGCCCACACATGCGCCCACTGAAGCTGAGCCAGCTCTAACCAATGTCTCACCTTCCCCACAGAGCATGTTGGCTTACATTTCTTAAAGGAATCAATCCAGTTCCTTTGAGAAAGATTTCCTCTACGATTACCTTAACTAACTACACTTCCTTTCCCCACTTAAACAAGGGCTTTGACTTATCCACCATCATTTCCTAGTATTTGTTTTCTTTTTTTTTCCCAGAACAATGAGGATGACAGTGAGTTCTGGCTGAAGGGCCCCAACACCTGAAATGCTCTTTGCTAATTGCACTACTTGGCAGGCAACAAAGGAGTACAAATGCAATCTGTCATTAAAAAGAAAATGTAAAGAATAAAGACTATCAAGAGTATCCAGTGAATATAATTAAGTCATTCAGTAATTAAAACTGTTCAACTTTATAATGACTCAGACATAATAATATAATTGGTCTTTTGCGGCCTATTTGCCAATTAGGGGAAGAGTCATGGCTCCGGGAATAGAAGAGGGATTTGTTCAATATCCTGACAACTAATCTGGTTTTTATTTTGTTTTCAAGTAATTTGTTTTCCAGTAGACCAGAGTATCAAGCAGGGTGCTTGGCCACGGGCCGCAGGTGGCTTTCTCAGAATAAGAGGGCTTTTTCCTTTGGCTTTTCTCCTGCTTGAGTCAGAGTTGCACTGCTGTGCATGCTAACACAGTGCGAACTATCAACCTAGATATCCTTCTGGCTGAACTTCTGCGTCAGGTAGTTTAATCCAAGGGAAGGTCTTTGTGAAATAACTGTTTTTATATTATATATTTTGATTAAAGATGAGCTAATTTGGTCAAGCCCAACTTAATTCTGTCAGGAGGGTCTTCGGTTATCCAACATTTTCTGTCTGTCAGTTCCTCTCCATGTGAAAGGACTTGGCTGTCTCAAGACCCTGAGGATAATGGCAAGAACCCTTAAACAATGTTTTCCTATTTTAAAAATGAAATAGTCACATTACCGAAAATCTCATGCTTACTCATTGATAGGTGCCTAGAATGCTTTATACCTGCATTCTTTCATTTAATGGGCATTCAATAAAATGTCTTGTTTTTAGATTTCATTATCGATTAAATGACTCCCAATGCCAGGCATTGTGTTAGGTACAGTCTCCCACATTCTCTCTTAAACGCATCACCACGATCCTGAGTAGGCACAATCAACTTCAAGAGACCTGGCGACACATACGACGATGGTGTCATAAAAATGTAGGCCCCTTCTACACAAACACAACTAAATCCAGTTAGATATTTATACATTTTCAATCATTAGCATTATTTTAAATTTTCTTTGCAAATTTATTAACTAAATAGTCAATGCTTCACTGTTGTACATTTTTCTTTAACTCTTTTTGTTTGTTTTTCCCTGAAAGCCTATGGTATCAGTATATAGCAAGCAAATCTATTTTGGACAACTCTTACTCCTGGGGAAAGATTTGTAAAATGCTGTATCCTCTTGGTCATAAAGAAGACTAAAAGGCATTATTAGATGGTTTGGCCTAAATTCATCACCTGTAGTGAAAGAAATTAATATCCACAGTCCTCCAATACTGAAATTCTGTGTCACTTTTACATATAAAGACCCTTTTCACTTTGATGTGTCTGTGTTCTCCATTAGCCTCAGAAAGTGGGAGATGTATCAGTATTTGCCACTTTTAACAAGTGCAAAGGCTATAAACGAACAAAGTCTAGGATATTTGAAGGTTAATAGGAGAGAGATTCTCAAGTACATTGTACAGGCAAAAAAAAAGTGAATGTCAAAAATGAAACTACAGGGCTATATGCTGCTAATGTATTCAAGGCCACAGAGGAAATAAGTTGGCAGGGCTAACATGCATTGTGGTGATACCACTGCTAGTCTTATCCTCAGGATTCCGCAGTCTTCTTCCAGCCTTCACCCTCCAGAGATCAGATCAAATCAGCCACAGTGAAGACCCTACTTAACTCCACTCCACTGCCGACAAATTTGGATTACTCACTTTGGTTATCTTCTGACATATGGACTGTTGTATTGCCAGGATCTCAGTCATTTTTTAAATTTAAATTAAAGGAGGTACTATTTGGGTTTTCAGAAATTTGAGAAAAACTCATCTAGGTTAAGTTCTTTTACTTAAAAAGAATAAAGAATATTGCGTAATTTAACTTTTTTTTTTTTTTTTTTTTTACTATTTCTCTCTAATGTAACAATAAAGGCTTCTGTCTACTCCTCAGATCTACACTTTCTATTTTTGTAGATCTGCCATGTTGTCACAAATCCTTTAAATCAAGTATAATTTTTAAACATTTTGGTCCAGACTTGGGACAGAATACACTCTATTTACTCATAAAAGAACAGTTAAAATTTTAGCGCTGGAATCTGTGGACCCGAGGCCTGCAGACGTCAGCAATGCCAGGAGTATTCTTCAGTGTCTCTTTAAATCTCTCTTAATGTATAAATGACATTTAAAAGTCCCTTTCTTCGCTGCAGTTGGCAGAGTACCTAAGACCATAACAAGTTGCTTCCCCAGTAAATGTCATTTTTCCTTAACCACAGGACTGTAATTCAAAAACTGTAGATTTTTAAAAATAAAAGTCTTAAGAAAAAAATAACAACTGTAGGAATGAAGCCTAGGATTTCCCATCTATGAAAAAAGAGAAGGAGGGGAGTTGTTCCAGAGTGGGTGACTGGCTAGCGTCCAGGGACCAAGAGTTACTGCTTTTAAAATGGCTTTCTGACCAGCTATTTCCGAGGGAGGCGTCCTATGAACTTTAGCCATGGCAACTTGCAGGAAGAGCAAAGAAAAGGCAGGTGGCAGCAGCTTAGCCCAATGCAATGGTTAAGTATATACACGTTGAGCGAGAAATGGAAGTTCAAATCCAAGTTCAAATACTTACTGACTTTGTAATCTTAAGCAAGTTAGTCTACTTCTTTGTACCTCAATCCCTATTGTAAAAGTGTAGGGAATATAATACAGAAGTGTATTAGTTTTCATTTGCTGTGTAACAAATTACCACAAACTTAAGAGTTTCTGTGGACACAAATTTAGTGGCTTAAAATAACACCAATGTACCATCTCATGGTTTCGGTGGCTCAGAAGCCAGGCACGTTCTGGTGCCTATATCTCCTATGCCCAGGATCTCACAGGGCTAGAATGAAGGTGTCTGCTGGCTACATATTCATTTGGTGTCCCATCAAGGAAAAGACCCGTTTCTAAGCTCCTTTGTGACATTTCCTTTTGATTGTATGACTGAGGTTCCCACTTCGTTGTCAACTGAAAATCGAAGGCCATTGTCAGCCTCTAGAGCAGGGGTCTCCAAACTTTTTACACAGGGGGCCAGTTCACTGTCCCTCAGACCATTGGAGGGCCGGACTATAAAAAAAACTATGAACAAATCCCTATGCACACTGCACATATCTTATTTTAAAGTAAAAAAACAAAACGGGAACAAATACAATATTTAAAATAAAGAACAAGTAAATTTAAATCAACAAACTGACCAGTATTTCAATGGGGACTATGCTCCTCTCACTGACCACCAATGAAAGAGGTGCCCCTTCCGGAAGTGCGGTGGGGGCCGGATAAATGGCCTCACGGGGCCACATGCGGCCCGCAGGCCATAGTTTGGGGACCCCTGCTCTAGAGGCTGCCTGCTGCTCCCTGCCATGCTACCCTCTCAACAACATGGCCATGTGTCATGTCAAGGCCAGCAGGGAATCCCTCTGACACCTTGAATTTCTTCTCTCAGGTCCAGTCCTTTTAGAGGCTCACCTGATTCATCCAGGCTCAACTAAGAGGATCTCTTGGTTAACTCAAAGCCAAAAGATTGAAGACCTTAATAACATCTATGGCCTGACCTGTGGTGGTGCAGTGGATAAAGCGTCGACCTGGAAATGCTGAGGTTGCCGGTTCGAAACCCTGGGCTTGCCTGGTCAATGCACATCTGGGAGTTGATGCTTCCAGCTCCTCCCCCTTCTCTCTCTCTGTTTCTCTCTCTCCCTCTCTCTCTCCTCTCTAAAAATGAATAAATAAAATTTAAAAAAACTTTTAAAAAATTATATATAATGACATCTATGAAATTCTTTCACTGTGTAAATTATCAGACTGATAACCTTCATATGTATAAGTCCTGTTCACACTCAAGTGCATGAGTGGGAAAGGGGAGTTATGCCAGGTATATACACAAGAAGGCCAGAATCTTGGGGGACATTTAGAATCCTGTCTAAGACAACAAGCTTGCAGGACACCTTGGGGAGATAGACTGAGTTATATATAACTCAGTAAAACGTTTAGTGCTTCGCTAAGGATAAGTGCTGTTATCAACTTTTACCATTATTCTTTTCTGCAGGTTGGATTTCTTAGGAGGAGACACTGGGTCTAAATGACCTCTAACCATTGTACTTCCAGCCGGAAGCTGGGATTAAATTCTGGTCCCTTGGACTATTCAGGTTGTCTCTCTTCATGCTTCATCCCCAATGGCATTGGGCTCAGGAGAACCTTACTGAAAATGCTTCTCCCTGCGGCTGTTTCTTCTTCTTCTAGAGCAACCATATCAGAACAAATAGCACTTCTTCACTATCACCTTAAATCCATAGGGAACAAATTCTTCTTCACAGAACCACTGTGGTGCATAGGCTGTGTCACCCAGTTCTGTGCATGTGGGTTGAAGAAGGGAGTCGTGCTCATATCCTGGCTGCAGACTTTGCTTGCAAAAATCATGGAAGATGTGCAGTGGTGCCTGAGAAGGGGCTGGCCCACAAACCAGGACCATATAGTATTTAGAAGAAGCTCTTTCTTCTTCCCACCAAAGTATAAATCACAGATTGAGCCTGTAGGCTAGTGAGTCCTAGCTACTGACCCAGTTCCCTCAAGTCAATATATAAAACCCTACAGTCAAAAAACAAAACAAAACAAAACCCTACAGTCAATTTGGGGAAGGGAATTCTTTACTTTACCCTACATCTAAATAGATTCAGGAACATATTTTGCATGCTAAAGGTTGGTATGTCTACAGTGGTATATCAGATCTCTTTCACGTCTCAGCAGGATGTCTTTATACAGAAACTGAAAGGCAATAATCGTCATCACTAATCCCTTCTCGCCCACTGTTTCCTTCCTCATGGAGTCACTGATATTTTGGAGGGCTGCTGTGTAATGCACTGATATGTAATGCTGGTTGCTGGAACATCTGAGACTGTCTGGGTATAGAGTTTCCACATGTTGGTTCCCAACGTCAGTGGTGTAAAACATGTATGATGGGAAGAGGATGTGGGGACAGTGGGTAAATTCTAGCAGCCACATGTCTATATGATAAGAGACTTTGAAATCCTCTACCATGTGTATTAGTTTGCTAAGGCTACCATAACAAAGTACCACAGACTGGGGAGCTCAAACAATAGAAATTTATTTTCTCATAGTTCCGAAGACTAGAAGGCCAAGATCAAGGTGTCTGCAGGGTTGGTTCCTTCTGAGGGTCCTCTCCTTGGCCTATAGATAGCTACCTTTCTCTCCATCTTCACAAGGTCTTCCCTCTGTATGTGCCTGTGTCGTGACATTCTTCTTTTATAAGAACACCAGTCATATTGGATGAGGTCCCACCTATATAACTTCTTGTTACATTAATTATCTCTTTAAAGGTCCTGTCTCCAAATACCATCACATTCCAACATACTGGGGCTTAGTACTCAGACGTATGAATTTGTGGGGACACACAGTTCAGTCCATAACACCATAACATTCCTGTTCATCATTAAGTGGAGAGATGTGAATTTTGCCTACATATTAAATGATGATTGTGCTTAGTCTCCCCACCCTTGGTCAGACTTAATAGGCTTTCCACTTACTCCAATTACTGTGAGGAACAGAGTTGACAACATATTGATGCACGTTGCAGGGGGCAGATAGGGGCTGCACTTCTGCAGAGATAGACTCATTTTAGAATTTAGAGAGTAGGAAACAAAATGCAAATTCAAGGCACTATTTCCTGTGCTGATCATTGACACTCCTTACAGCCTTCAACAGTACCTGCGTTTACTAGATATTTTATAGCTATTTGTCAAATGAATAAGAAAGGGTTCTGAAAGGAGGCAGAGAAGTAACAAAAAGAGAAATGAAGATGTATGGGGCCAAGTAGGTAGGAAATATCAGGGGGAACACTCTGTAAAGTATGTGATTGTCTAACCACTACGTTGTATACTTGAAACTCATACAGAATGATATTGAATGTAAACTGTAATTGAAAAAATATTTTAAAATTAAAAATAAATAAAAGAGAAGTGAAGTGATGTCAAAGTCAAACTACCTCTTTTTACAAGAGCTTTCCCCTCCAGAACATGCTAAAAATAAAAAGAGTGTTGTATTTAGTGTATCTTTTTTCCCTTCTAAAATCTGCATGCCTGTTTAAAACTTAAGCCACTATTCGATTTCAGCACATGTTTGATATATAGTAGGAGTTCATTAAACGCTTATGAAATGGTTTACAAGTCCTCTGATGTAAGGATGTCTTCCAATTCTTTAAACAAATGAACAAAAAGTTGTTGCTGGAATCTAAACCCTCCTCACTGTTTGTGTTTTTCTGCAAACAAAAGACCGCAAGAGAGCACCTTACGTACATAATAATGCTTTACATTTTCTCTGTTCCTGTTGCCTCTGACTTCTTAAAAATAAAGAACCATAGGTTTTTTTTAACACTCCTGAACAATCCATCTTTATTTGTAACTTACCTAACCATTACTTTATTTAGTCATGTGACTACAATGTTGAATCTTATATCATCACAGAACTGTTTTCTACAGTACTCCTAAGAAGTGAATAAATATGTTTCTGCTTGAACAATCTCAGCGATGGACAAGTTACTGCCCTGAAAACTAACCTAATCTACTCCAGCACTGAACCAGTTCAAATATTTGTAAGGCTTTTCCATTCCTTATATCTGTCTCCTATAATATCTATCCAATTATTCCGATTCTTCCCTTTATAGCAATATAGAAGTTAAATCCATTGTTTAACTTTCTGTATTTCAAATATTTCATTTTCTTTTCTCTACAGAGTTTCTACTTACCTTTTCTATTCCAGCTTTATACTCTACATTCTTTTTTAACCTCAGGTCATGCTGTCAAATAGTTTAAAACAATAAAAATATTGTTCTATATAAAAATTTGAAGCTAGGGGGAACCAAGAAGATCAGCTAATATAATCAACATGTTTATCATGGGGAAAAGGAGTCCCAGAAAACCACAATATATACACAAAGAGTCCCAAATAATTGGGGGCTAGAATTAGGATACATGTTGCTAGTCTCCATTCAATATGCCTGGTGGCTTGTAAATTTCAGTGGCTAATGTTCTCAGATTATATACTGGGTGAAGTAAAAGTAGGTCTACACGTTTTCATGTGGAAAACAATACAGTACTTAATAATAATAATACAAGAATAAACCCTATGTTTCACGTACAACTGTAAACCTCCTTTTGGCACACCTTGTATATTATTTGCATTCTCACAAATCTATATAAGAGAAACAGGTCATATTTTTATCCTTCTTTAATAAATGAGGCTTGATTGGTTTTTGTAAGGAAAGAAAGACTTACTAGAACTGGGACAAGAAGCCAAGTCATCTAGCTCCCTGTTCAGTATTACTTGACTATTTCATATAAAATCAGTATTCTCCTACAAAAAATTTGATAGGTACTGAATACATGAGAGGCCTAGTACAAAACAGATGGCACACTGGAGAGGGCTTACCTAGCCAGAATGATGAAGGGATGATTTACAGAGGACTGTTTTGAGTTAAAAGAACCAAAAAGGTGGGGAGGCATCTAGGGCCTAGCAAGCCTGCAAAGCCCTCTCTCTGCCCATGTCTGAAGGAGTAAAGGTGGGAACAGGTTTGCAGAGCCTGTCAACAACGGAGGAGGAAAGGCTGCTCCAGTCAGGTCTCGGGAACAGCCACTGCCAGGTTTTTGAGAAGTAGGGAGGAGGGAGGACTAAGGTAAATACCTTGGGTGCCTTTTTCCTCCTGCCTTCCAGGTTCTTGCTGGTGTCTCTCACGAGTCAAATCTACCCAGAAACTAGGGCGCAAGGAAATTTCCCTGTGCACAGGGAAGAGAAGAGAATGGCTTGTGGGTGGAGCAGAGGAAATAGCCAGTGCAAGTAGAGTGGTCAGGGACATCAGTAGGAACAGTAAGTACCTTTTTCAGTCAAGCTCCCTTGGAGCTAGTGGTTAATTACTTGATGCTTAAAAGCCTAAGAAAACTTGAAGGAATGGGGAGTATTCTAGATCTGAGATAGCCTAGAATCGTCAAAACGTAACTTGAAACAGAAAGAAGTGAATATAACTTTTTTGTTGTTGTGCAAATAACTCTCATCAGCGACATGTGTAATGTTTAATGCATTTAATATGTTTAAGATGTTTACTATGTCTCTGCTAACAAACGAAACTTGCCTTGTGTCCTTACCTGGACTAAAAGTCCTGGGTCAGCCTCTTTATATTCAACCCAGCCTTCAGTTCTCTCCTGGCTCCCTTTCAAAATCTGTTATAGCACCTCCTTGAGCCTGATCACGTTCTAGAAGTTAGACATTATTTTCATTTTAAGTTGTATCGAATGTTCCATGTTGAAGTCAGCCTCCCTTTACTTCTCATGCATTACTCCTTTTGGCTTTATGAATGTGCCTTTATCCCAAAACGTAACATTACGGAATGTTAGCATTTTTTCAACCTCGGAACTATGACATTTTGAGCCAGACAATTCTTTCCTGGGAGAGTGGGTTGGCCTATACATTGTGGCTGTTTGGCACCATCCCTGACCTGTGCACAGGAAATGCCAGTAGCATTGCCACAGTTGTGACAAGTAAGAATACCTCCACGTATTACCACATGTACCCTACAGGGTAAGCTGTCCTTGCCTGAAAACCACCACTGTATATTCTGGAGAAAAAAATCTACAGCTCAGCTTCATCTGGTTGAACCCAACCTCTCCCAGCTGCTTTGCAGTGATCCTAGCTAGCCTCATGAAGTCCAAATAAAATGAGGCGAAGATCATAAAGTGTTTAAAGGGGAGAAATTAATTGAACCCTGTTTTGTTTTGCCAGCCAGAAAGAGAAAAACTCACATCCAGGTGCTTGCTTAAGACCAAAAAAATAAATTATGTACACCAAATCCCCACAAACTCTAAAATAAGGCTTTATGAGGTGTCAGACTGTGAACTGACTTTCCCTAGCTACAGTCCCTACCAAATGGTTTTATGTAGCTTGTAACTCAAATGTTTAGTCTGGAGAAGTGAAGGAAGAACTGAGTCCTCACCAGCGCTGAACCAAAGCCTAACGGGCTAAGTCACCTGGCTACGGAGTTTGCGCAGCTGACCCAGCGCCCACAAAGAGGAAGTTTGGACCTTCAAGGGATTCTTTTGAAGGTAAATGTAGTACAAGAACGTTTGTGTTTTCAAAACCCTGTGAAGTTTTTTTTCTCCCCCAAAGGCATTGTTTTAATTCATCTCTGTGATGTAGGCAATCTTCCTAACCTAAAGCTCTGGAGATAACTCAGTTCTAAAATGTTTTATTTACAAAAGAGTTTAGTTGGACAAAATACCCTTGAATAGATCTCAGCCATTCCCATGAGAAAGGGAGAATTTTTATTTCTGAAGCACCACCCTAAAGATTAGAAGATTCAAGAGTACATACAGACTCTTAGATATTTGGTTAAATAGTGTTTTATTCAAAGTTTTGATTGTAAGAATCACTTAGAGGTGAAGAGTGTTACAAAGGCAGATGGCCAGTCACACCACAGAATTCTGACTCAGTAAGGGCCAGGCGAGCCTAGGAATCTGCATTTGCACAGGCATTTTGAGCCTGACACCGGTGCTGAACAAACTCTGACTAGAAACACTATCCCAGTCTAACTCTGTCATTTTACAAATGCGTGAACGGAGGCCCACATAAGTTACAGCAGGAAATTAAAACAAAACTGAAATGTAACCCCATGTGCCCTGTTTTGCTGTTCAATGCCTTATCATGCCATATACCGTAATGTGATAAATAACATAATATCTCACAACACTGTTTCATTACCCAAAGAGACCATGCCAGGGGAGTTCAGTCTACAGATCTAGCTCTTAAATCCAATGAGCTGTTTGTGGTCCCAGGAGAGCTGCCCTTGTAAATAGAGTCTGGATATATGACAGAGGCCTGGGCTACTGCTGGAGGGATGGCAGGGGTCCTGTCTTTTGCAGGCAATGATCTGTTATAGGCATGGGCACAGAAGGAAGAAGGAGGTCATGTAACCTAGGCTATCAGCTCCAAAAATCTTACTTGTTAGCTTTTGTCCAATCATGGACAACTTCTCTCTTTCTGGGCTCCCAGCAAGTGTTCTGACATCTCCATCTATGCTGTGTCCCATTGAATATTTCTAGTTTTACGCAGTTGGTATCATATCAAATCCCACTCCCTTTTTTTTTGCTCATCAGTGCATTAGTTCATTTATGTAAATCAGTGTGTTCTTTCTAGATCAGGGGTTGGGAAACTTTTTGGCTTAGAGAGCCATGAATGCCACATATTTTAAAATGTAACTCTGTGAGAGCCATACAATGACCCATGTACATTACGCATTATCCAATAAAAATTTGGTGTTGTCCCAGAGGACAGCTGTGATTGGCTCCAGCCACCCGCAACCATGAACATGAGCGGTAGGAAATGAATGGATTGTAATACATGAGAATGTTTTATATTTTTAACATTATTATTTTTATTAAAGATTTGTCTGCGAGCCAGATGCAGCCGTCAAAAGAGCCACATCTGGCTTGCGAGCCATAGGTTCCTGATCCCTATTCTAGACCCTACTGGAGCCTGCTAAGAACTACTGCTGTCCGCTTGCAAGTAAATACCCATTGACTCACACAAATGAAGGGAAAGTATCTAAGACAATAGCAGATTTTTACATTTCAATAGAAACTCTAGTGACTAACATTGGGATGTCATATTTTTCTGTTTTTTCAAGTAAAGACATAAAACATGACCACTTACTTTTGCAACCATTTCATAAAAGAAAAGGCATTTAATCCCCATTAATAGAAAGTAATCAAGTATTTTTTTAAAAAAAAATTAGTCTTCTGAAAAACTCCTCATCATGTCCCACTTTACTATAGGTAGTAAGAATTTAAGAATAACACAGCAACAGTCCTTGGGTTAACATTTGTAGACCCAACATGACATCTGGGCATACTAAATAAATGATGTCATAAAAGGATCTCACTGGTCATTACCAGAACCCTTGTACTGCCGCTGACATATAACCACCCCTGCTGCCCGATTTGTTTGTTTAATCGAGTGTACACGGTTGCCTTATCCAACGATGCCTCAGAATTTGAGATGCTTTTCCCCATCTGAGCTGTTCTGAATTGCAAGAAGGTCAGACAGCTCTTTTCCTTTTAAGTTTTTTAAGAAACTAATTTCATGAGTGTTCTGTTCTCCCTGCTCCTCTGTCACTGGTCAAAGCACAGAAGAAAACACACACACACACACAATGAGTGACAGCAGCTGCCGGGGAACATGGATTTTTCTATCTAAGCATTCTCACTACATGGCAGAATGTGTGTTCTTTTTATTTTGACTTTGAAAAGCAACCATTGGATCGATATTGTCACAAAACACAGAGAAATAAGATGCTTCTAATTTCTCATTATGTCAATTTTATTAGATGTAGCACAGAGATAATGAAAGATGTTTAATAATGGTTGCTTTTCAAATGTGGAAATTGCTGTTGTCCGCTGAGAAGTAAGTGTGGTGAGAAAAGCTGTTTTCAGCTCATAAATGTGGTTATTATTTCATATTTTTATAGAGCTCTAAATGCACAGGGTGCTGACAATATTTGAAGCAGGGCCAAGCAAATCAAATTTCTGGTCCAAAGCAGGCAGAGTCCATCTGCAGACCCAGTCCACACCAAACCAACAGCTCAAAATAAACATGGTACGGTATAGGAGGGGGAATGGTTTTAGGGTGAAGAAAAGAAGGTATAGCCCTAAAGCATAATAAAATAATTAAAACCTTTTGAATAGACCCTGAAGCCTCCAAATGAGTTGTCCAAACCAGCATTTTCTTTAAGATGTCTTTTACCTCTCACGTTCCTGGCAGAAAAAAGCAAATCTACTCCAGGACAATTAATTAGATGTCAAGTGCACACATATATTGATGTGACCGTATTGATCCCTAGACACAGAAATACTCCATCCTCAGCAGTTTTTAGACTTGAAAGCTGGAAAAGGCTCTTATTTAGCAGTGCAAATAGCGCCTTTCTTCTTAAGCAAAAGGAAAAAATATCTCTCTAAATGGTGGAGGTTCTTTGAAACTTGTTAATAAATCAGTCCGAGAATAGAGCACTATGTTCACAACATGATCAATCAAAAGCCACACACAGAATGGAAAAAAAATCTTCCAGAGCAGGGCCAGAGGCCTTATCACAATTGCTTCCTGACAGAAAGAGTGGATAAACAGGCCTAATCAAAGACTGGTCCAGAGACCTTGTTTCTCGTTGCTCTAGGTATCAAAATAGGAAGTAAACAGCCTAGTAACAGTTCTGAGAATCGCCTGGAGGAAGTGCTGCTTCCTCTCCCTGCACTTGACTAAGTTTGCTTATCTTCCATGCTCCCGCACAGCCCTCTACAAGTTGTCTGAGATCCCTTGACAAAGACCATCTTTTCTCATCTGCCTCTGACCTAATGCCATCCAGCTGAACCAATACATCCCACCCCCTCTCCAGCCAACAAAATATAATAAGGAAATGAAGACACAAACAAACTCTACCCACTTCCATGCACCGGATCCCCTAAAAAATTGCAGGCATCTAGCTCCTTGGAATTACTCTCAATACTGTGGGAGAAAATGGGCATTGAAGCCAGGAAGGTTCCCAGCACCCTCCACATAGCACCTCAGCATGACTGAGCCACTTCATCAGGCTTCTCATGAGTAACAACCAATAAACAGCTCTGGAGGTCATTAACCAACCAGTCTATTATTGGTGCCTACCAAAAAAACATGTCAGCTTGTTTTACAAGAAGCCTAGATTTGTGTTACCATTTTCGGATGATTTTTAATGCACCATCACCACCGGCCTGACACCTGACACTTACATAAAGCTCTTCATTCATGTATGCCTCCAGAACATTAATGCATCTGCCTGTCCAGGTCCTGTGAGCCAAAGAAAGCTGTTGCATTCACTTGGTTGCCTCAGCTTGGCTTTACACGTCTTGATTTTAATTTGTGTAAAGGTGTTCATAATGTCAGTCCTAGTTCATCAGAGTTCCATTTAACCTGGTTTTCAGTGTGAAACAGGAATGCTTTCAAATGGAGGCAACTCATGATTCTAGATCATTTTGGAGAAATAGGTCAGCTCCCTGAGATAGGTATCATAGCCATCTTGGTTTCCAATTTGGCCTACAGTTCTCCAGCTTCTACAAAATGTTTGACACTCTGTTGTCTTTCAAATAAGAAAATGCTTTTTTTAAAATGCATATGCTTTAAAACTACAAAAAGTCTAGATTTTTTTTATTTTAATTTTTTATTAAATTTATTGGGGTGATATTGGTTAATAAAATTATACAGGTTTCAGGTATAAATCCTACAATACATGATCTGTATATTGTAGTGTATGTTCCTCACCCCAAAAAGATACAACTTTGCCAGGATTTTGTTAGCATAGAGAGGACCAACTATTAGCTATCATAATTATTTTATAATTTCTTTACGATCCAACTCAGTAAATCATTCTTTAACAAAACTTACCAAATAATCAACCTTTATGATAAAGCAGCTGAGACCGTGGTGATTTCTTGAGGTCCCCCTAAAGGCAGAGATGTGAGGAGCACGAGCGTGGCGGTCTATAGAGTGCTCCTACGCCCAGACAGTATCGGGGGTATTACCTTTACAGCGTTGATCATATAAATATTATTTTTCTGTGGGTTTCCAGTGAACTAATCACATCTAACATCATATTAAGGAAGTCATTTTAGTAGCAGCTTTATTTATGGAGAAAATTTCAGCCAAAGTGTACGCAGAAAAATTATTGATATTATGATTTGGTTGGAGAAGCAAAAACACATGTTAAATGAAGGCTGAATTTCATAACTACGACTCTATGGGGGAACAAGAAAATTCATTTGGACCAAATATTGAATTTTCCACATTGAACTGTTAAGAATTCATTCTTTCTTCTTCACATATTGCATTAACAGAAAAATGGAGGAGCCCTCCAGTGGACAAACTCTATATCCTCTTGGAAGAAAACTGAACCAAATGGGAGTCAAATGACTGAGCAGGAATAAATCTCTAGTGAGAACCACCACTGAAGACTATAATAAACTCAGCGGTCCACCTCAGGTCATTCAAACTGCTGCAGGTAAGCAGTGACTTAGAGACACAGCAGGAGGGAGAAAGTGATGGCTCACAGGCCATTCCTAAATGTGCATACTATTAATCCAGGAACTACATCTCTATTTATTTTCTTCAAATGTTTCTTCCTCTTCCTCTCCATCGATAAAAGAAAGCCCATTCAATCAGCCAGAGTCCAACCAAGACAACAGGAATGTGGGAGAAATAGCGGAAATTTTGTTACAGAGAAGACAAAAGAAGGAGCTGAGAAGCAAAACAGGGAACTGAAGGGTAACTCAGGGGTGAACTAAAGCAAGAAGCTGCAGCCACCCTGACATGAAGGATCAAGTAGAGAAATACAGCTGACTCACTGGACTAATTCGTTTACATAATGGGATCTATGCAGCCATAACTGTTCACGCCACACACCACTCTTCCACATCCCTGTCTGTCTGGTGAGCATCATCACTTAATGAGGAAGATGAGTTTGGACAGTAAGTGATTTATTAAATGATAGTACTCTGTGTGCAAAGAACTCAAAAACTCTAATGCATGAAACCGTGACTTCCCCAGAAAGAAAGACGCTATGGCTTTCAACATCGGTGGTTCCCTTCGGAGGCCTTAATAAGACTAGCTGAGGAAATAAGAAAGTTTACTTTCTCTCAGTTGAGATACAGAGAAATGGTTTACACATCTTCAGCTTTTCTTCTGGGGTTTCAGAAATTCAGACCGTTACTACAAGTTTCTTTCACCTTGGGAAAAAATGATTTCAATCTTTAAATGAACTATGTTGGCCCTTCTTCCAAGATAGAGTCTGTTACCTAATTTGCTGTGACTGTACTGAGAGCAATTACCTTGTCTCATGAACAGCACAATAGGGCCTATCAACATTACAGGATGCATCAGTCAATACTCAGTAAGAATGTCAACACTCAGGTCAGCTGGAGGAGAAGTTGGACAGTCAAGACATGTTTAAGCATTCAATTTTAGTGTGTAAATTAAAATTGTAATGATTGCTCCATTACAATGCAGTTGAACAGCATGATGTTTACAACTGGATTCCAGTGAATCCACCTGGGAGTTCTGCATGGTCTCCGCCCTGGAAAACCAGCTTGAATTCTTGTACTCAGGCCATATTCCAAGAGACATCATAATTAGATCCCAGAAGAATACATTGCAGCTGAAGAGGATGTCCCCTGCAGAATTATATGGGGGAAAGGCTGGCCAAAGCAATGCTAACATTTATGCAATTACCCAGCTAATTGCACAAGGTGCAATTATTATGGCTAAATTTATGCTAGGGTTAGGCTAGTCTTGAAAAAAAAAGTGTATTTTGAGAAAGAAAACATAATGCTGGGGCAGACTCTCCATCAACATACCATGCTTCATTTCCTTTCACAACATTTGAGTGAAAGTTCATTGAAACAAAGGTTTTAGCAGATTTCAAAGCATAATGGGAAAAGTGATTAAGTTTAGGACATGACACATTTTGACCAACTCCACTAAACCTCCCATTGGCCCTTATGTGAAAAACTATTCCTAGACATTCAATTATAATCACTTGCAATTTAGCCAAAGAAACAGGACTTCTGTTGTCATGTCTACCAACCCCCCCCAAAACAAACAAAGAACCCTCCCCCAAACCTGAGGGTTTAAATAAAAGAACTCAACAGAGATTCTTGCAGTGAAATTATAAAGCACGGGAAACATTTGGGGAAATGGGGGAGTTGAGCAAGAAACTCACCCTTACTGTGTTTTATCTGCATTGGCTTTTGTGCCCGGTGATGTTGTGTGTGTGTGTTTTCTCATTTGTTCCCTTATCAATTTCAATTTTCAGCTCAACTATTAAAAATATTTACTGAGTGTCTGTTTAATACCAGACTCTGTGAGATAATGGACATTTAAGTTATTAGAAATTACTGGCCAGTATTGAAAAGAGTAACACATTTTAAATACTAGAAAGAAGCAAGTCCAAATTCTTATACACTTATTCATTCTTTCAAACTCTTTTACAATAATCAGCATTTTAGAGACTAGGGTGAAAGGAAAATTTAACATTATTTTAGTAGACTTGAAAATAAATCAGATTTCATTTTGTTAGGTAATAATTTAAAATTCTTTATTTCATACAAATATTGTAACCTTAAGATTTAATTTTCATTACCAGCTAGAAGCAGCGGTCATTGGGACTTGGACATGAGCTGCAAAGTATAGAATGGTGACAACAATTCCAGTGCCATGCGGACTTTTCCTGTGGGGAACTTTCCTGGACTCCTGCTCCCTGTGACAGCTCCTAACAGACTGAACTGTGGTTGGGTTGCATTTTTCAGGGATTTGGCATGGTGATGGGGCCAACTTGGACTTGGTGAACATGTTAAGGACACTACTCTTTTAGGGATTCTTGCTGTATTGGCCAAGAGTTTGCTTAAAGGCTTTTAATCACTGTAAAAAAAAAAATAGAGGACTGGATGAAGAAGATGGGGCACATATACACCAGGGTATACTATTCAGCTAGGAGAAATGATGACATCAGATCACTTGCAGCGGAATGGTGGAGTCTTGGTAGCATTGTGTGGGGTGAAATGGGCGAATCAGAAAAAAACAGGAACTGCAGGATTCCATACATTGATGGGACATAGAAGCGAGACTAAGAGGCATGGACGGGAGTGTGGTGGTTACGGGGGGTGGGGGGAGGGAAGGAGGGAGAGGGGGAGGGGAAGGGGTACAGAGAGAACTGGATGGAGGGTGGCGGAGGACGATCTCTCTTCGGGTGATGGGTATGAACAGAACTAAATGACAAGATAACCTGGAAATGTTTTCTTTGAATGTATGTACCCTGATTTATTGATGTCACCCATTAAAATAAAAATTTATTAAAAAAAAGATTTAATTTTCAGCTTCTCCTTGTATAATTAAAAAATGTAAATAAATAATATCATTGCATTTCATGTAACTATTATTAAATTCATATACATAAATAACTTCTAATAAGGCTTTTAGCTTTATGGGGGTAGGGGGTTGGGAATGGTATTTACTGCACAAAGGATGATGCTTGGGGCATACACATACAGTAGTTTCTTCCCTCTTGGAGATTAAAATTATGAAGATAAAAGATTAAACTTAAAATTAAATTCATCAAAATTTAATAACAGTCTGATAATATAGAAAGCATTTTAAGATTTTACAGTGTCCTATAGTAAGTATTGGAAACAACTATTCTAAATGTAAAACAAAGAAGTACCAACCTATAGGAACTATCGCTGAATAAAAAAAGTCAGAACACCAAGGGGGCATCATTTGTGTTGGTGAATTTCCTAACTGGGAAACCAAGTCAAAGAACTTTTAATAGGTTTAGTCCTTGCCTTACAAGATTCCTTTTTGGTGAGTGTAAAAACTATTATAGTTATAAGTATAATTATACTGAATTATATAATGTCCAAAAAAACTGTTCAATAAAAAAGCCAAATATGTGGCTTATTTTGATCTACAAGGTTGTAAATGCTTTAAGTTTAAGTCGTACATTTCCTAATTTTTCTCAATCTCCCCACAAAAACCAATTCAGATCTAGGAAATAGTAACTGGGCCATAAGCTGGGCAAGGGAGCAATAGCTGAAAAAGAAGGCTTGCACAATAAAGTGTTAGACTGATATTAATCAGAATATATTGGTATATATGCCCATATTATTTTATGTTAGTTTCATGTGTACAGCATAGAGGTTAGACATTTATATAATTTACAAAGTGATCCTCTGCCAGTAAGCCAAGTACCCAACCAGCACTATCCATAGTTATTACAATGTTATTGACTATATTCCTTATGCTGTACTTTACATCCCTGTGACTACTGTATAACTACAGTTTGTACTTCTTAGTTCTTTTACCTTTTTACCCAATCCCCCAAAGCCCTTCCATCTCATATGTAACGGTGAGTTCTTTCTTTTTAAAGCAACTTTAATCTCATTCCCCACATGCATCTCTAGTCCCTTCTCTACAATTCCCCAGTTTCATAAGGGGCCAATTTTAAGTAAAAATGGTTAGATTCAGTATAAAAATCTTTCTCCAAACAAAATTTAAATTTTTTTCCTCAAATTCTTTTAATGTTCATGCCTACCAAGAACACAATATAACCCCCAGGAAAAAATTAAGTATTCCAGAAAGTTATTTCAGAATTAAGACTTAAATTCTCTGATCCTAAATTTAGTTCATGCCCTTCTCTTTAGTGAGCCTGATTTTCTTGGGTGCTATTTTTTTTAATTGATTCAACCAGAGATTTTCTTTGACTTTTCCTAAACTATAGCCTAACACAATTTTAAGAGACCCCCAAAAATGGCAAAATATGACACCACGCATTATGAAAATGGAATGAAACTCTGGTAGAAAAATGTAGTAGAAAGGCAATAATCAATGAAAGGAAACTCTTTCCAGAAGGTTTTAACATCTGACATCTCCAGTTCTAGAGAAACATTAAATTGATCTCCAAAACTTAATCTAGTGGAATGCAATGTATTGATGCATCTATCTAGAATAGTTTAGAATGAGAAATATATTAAATTACCTCTTTCACTTCTTTAATTATATTTTTAAAAATTCAAATTTAAGCCTTCACAAAAAAACTCCCAATATAAATATATTTAAATATTTTTCCATGAAAAATATTACTAATTTTCATTAATTTCTGAGCAAAGTAAAAATGGCACCTAATTATTTATTTTTCTCTTTTTTGGTACCTATTTATTTAAAATAGTAAACTAAAGTTAGAAACTGTTAGTAGGGTCTTTTACACAAGTTTTTTTTTTTTTTTTTTTTTTTCCGAAGTTGGAAATGGGGAGGCAGTCAGACAGACTCCTGCATGCGCCCGACCGGGATCCACCCGGCATGCCCACCAGGGGCGGGTGCTCTGCCCATCTTGGGGTGTCGCTCTGCTGCAATCAGAGCCATTCTAGCGCCTGAGGCAGAAGCCACAGAGCCATCCTCAGCGCCCGGGCAAACTTTGCTTCAATGGAGCCTTGGCTGCGGGAGGGGAAGAGAGAGACAGAGAGGAAGGAGAGGGGGAGGGGTGGAAAAGCAGATGGGCGCTTCTCCTGTGTGCCCTGGCCAGGAGTCGAACCCGGGACTTCTGCACGCCAGGTCGACACTCTACCACTGAGCCAACTGGCCAGGGCCTTACACAAGTTTTAACTTAATTTTTTCAGTGTTAAATTGTTCATAAAACTAATGACCAATACTCAACAGCTGTAAGTTATAGCCGAAGTACAGAGGACAATGGTCTGAAAATCTACAGTTAGTTCAAACTGATGCTTGGTAACTGGGTGGTTTAGGTCACTCAGTTAACAGAATTCACGTTTGCATTTGAAAATGAAGGATCCCCGTTTCTTTTCATGGCACACAGTAGCAAGATAGAGGTGCAAATTTCCAAGAAGAAGAAGATAAAACAACTAAAAAGAAAAAGAAAATGAAGAAGCCAAGAAATCTAACTTAAACTTCCTAAACAATAGACTTCAAAAATAAAGGCAAATTTGACTGTTTCTAGGCTAGCACTGTGGAGAATATCTTAACCTTAGTTTGTAATGGAAAAACAAGAACTAGACTATAAAAATTTGCTGACCTGACCCTATTGAACAGATGATAGTCATGTATAGCCAAAGTTGAGAAAAACAATTTTAAAAAGAACATTTATAGCCAGGAGCAGAAAATGAAATTTAATATTGGAAGAAGGGGATTCGAGATCTGGGGCTCATTTAACAAATAGACAATGAGCCTCTACATGCTAGAAACTCTATATTCAATACCATGCCTTTACACTAACCTTTCATGTAGTCAGAAATCTTGTTCTCCTCTAAACCCAAATAACTCTTTGCTTCCTCTAAGTTTCTCATAGTTTTGGGTTGTTTTCTTTTTATAATACTCAATCTTAACCAGCTCTCAAGATACATCTCAAGTCTGTCCCACCACCTCCCCTATATATTTCCTGATAATTAAGAAGTATATTGCTCCTTCTTTTTATACACATACATTAAGTATAATCAATCAATGTTGGGTCAGCCTTCCTTCACCAAAGAACTTAATATTTTGTTGGTTGTAAAGTAAGGGCTAAACATCCAATACTAGTAGAAGTCCATAAGAAGGAAACATTTTTTTTTAACAAACTATAAAAAAGTTTCATTTCAGCATTCCTTTAAATAGTGGTTTATTCTTGCATTCCATACATTAGCATATAAATATTTTCTCTCATTGAGTTTCCTAGAGAAAAAGAAGTATTTGTGAAATTAATAGTTGTACTTGTATTAACAGCTATGATATATTCTTACTCAGAAGAAATTTACAAGTTAGCTTTTCTTTTAATAAAATAAATGGTATATATTATGAAGGAAATGCCATTCAATGAGAGTGTATAACAATGGAATCTGACCTAAAGAAAGCAGGTTATAAGAGGTTGTGTACAGTTATTTTCAGAAACAAGGGTCATTCATTTTCTGTTCAAATGTTCAGAAAACTGGCATGTGTTACTGATAACTAAATATTGTTTCTCAAAATATATGAAAAGTAGACAAAAGCAATAGATACAAGTAAATATGAGACTATTACGTATGCTTAATGAATAATCACAATTTTCATGATGCCAAGGCTCAGATTTGTTTTAAGAAATGTTTAAGTGAATTCTTATTTTTGTTTAGTTTCAGGTCTCTCTTCCAGAATTTTTCTAAACTATAGCAGACTAACTGGCTTTAACAAAGCAAGGAAGGTTTCATTGTACCCATTACTTCAAAAGCGTCCTTGTACAGAGTGCTGAAAAGTTAATACCTCTAGAGAAAACTACTCAGAAGCACAGCTGTTCAATAGGAATGAGAGGCTGTGGAAAGCAGAGACCTAGAAATGGAAGCAGCCAGAAAATTATGGATGATTTTCCAATAGAGCACTGCTTGAAAATGAGGCCAGGAACATTTGGTGTACTGTTCAAGTGACTGTCTCATGTCACTTATGACACTAGATCACCAGAATGATGTAACCACAATAGTGAGGACTTAGGGCTTGGTCTTGAAGGTGCCAGTCTGTCACTGTGGAACTAAAGATTGATTAAAAAATAGAGTTAGAGGTCATTATATTTGTTTCCTTTCATTTGTAACCAACAAGTGACAGAGATAATAGAGGCTTAACTAAGAGCAAAATCTTTAAGCTGACCACATTCTCCATTTTCTTCCCTTGTTCTGAACCAGAGCATCATGGCCCACACATCATCGGGCATTATGGAGATGAGCCTGGGAGAGTAATCCCATGGGACAATCTGACCAAACACAGCTGCAAAAAACAAGCCTCCCCATCTGGAACAAAGCTGTGATAGACAGAGGATTGGAAGGACTTCCAAGAGAAATGGTGAATTCTTCAATAGAAACACTTGATTCAGGCTGAGCTCACAGCAGGGGCCACTCCAGCGTGAGGCAGGCTAGAACCGGCTTTTCCAGCAATGATTGATGCAGATTGTCCTTCAGGACCGCCCTCCCACAGTACAGTGGGTAGAATGAGCTGTGAGAATCATATAATTATATCCATGGATGTACCTTTTTTTTTTTTTTTTGTAAATTAAGATTTTCTGACACAAAATTGGCCCCACATAGCTCCTGTGAATGTCAACACAATTCAAAGACTGGAAAGTGGGGAGTAATCAGTGTAAGCCTGTTCTGGTGCTTAAATTCAACCCTGTCCTCAGTTAACATCAGGTCAGCATCAAATGATCTATAATTCCCTTTCCAGACCAACCACATAGGTTCCTTTTTAAAAAAAACCAACTTCAAGTAGATGTAAAAAGTAAAGACAACTGAAAGCAAAAATGTCATTATCTCTCTAGCTGAGAGCAAGAATGAGAAGTAGGGTATGGTCACTCATGTCTTCACAGGAAGCCCTGAGTGTCTATTCCCAAGATCAGTTCTTCAGGAAATGAAAGAAGGTGACAGAGACCATTTGCTAAGACAAAGGCATACTTTTCTTTGCCACGATTTTGTTGGGTGGGAACAGTTCAAGATGGTGATATAGGAAGATCCTGAGCTCACCTCCTACCAAGGACACACTGAATCTACCATTTATTTGGAACAATTTCCTCCAAAAAAGAACAGAAAACTAGCTGAACAGCTCCTTCACAACAACCAATGAAAGTGCCACATCAAGATAGGGAAGAAAAGCAGAGACATGGTCTTGCCGAAAATGCCATCCCAGTGTGGAGACCCACAATCAGGAATTCCACAAATCCAGAGCTTCTTCCTGAGGAGCAATGGGTCCGTGCACCAAATGGAGCTTAATTAATCTCAGAAGTAATACCCAACACACTTGCCCTATTCTACTGCTTAGAAGCAAGCCATTGGGTCACTCGGGGGAGAGGTTTACACAAGGGTGTGAATCCAAGGAGGAGGAATTATTGGGGCTGTGCTGGAGGCACAGGAAATAATATAGCCAAAAATTACAGGATAATGATCACATATGGAGGAAGGGGTTGGTGATGGAACATGAAGCACTTTGATGTCCTTCTCCTTGTATTTTTCAGGGTAAAAAAATAAAAGAATGTTTAGTTTTGCAAGATGGAAGAGTTCTAAGGATCTGTTGCACAACAATGTAAATATACTTAACACTTCTGAACTGTACACACTTAAAAATGGTTAAGATGATAAAATTTAATTTCAAATGTTTTTCACCACAATAATAAAGAAATATCAGGTGAAAAAGAGATTTCATTTGAAACGGAGAATATGAAGAGGAAAAACAACATGTATGTGGGGTAAGTTCTACACAAACATACACGAGAAGAACCCTTTCAGATGTGCAAAGGAGGATCTGGTTAGGCAGTAAGATGCTGAAGGTCTGGGTTTAGGATCTAAAAATCTAATGCATGCTGACTGGAAAAAAAGTAAAATGAAGAGAGCAAAAAGCAGAAAGTTGTAGCTAAGATTTTCATTCAGGAAAACTTTAGAAAACCAATATATACATTCAATTCAATTCAAAACAGTGATTGATCATATAGTACAAGTCTAGCATTGTGCTATGAACTGTGAAAGCACAAAGCTAAATAACATAGGGTACATCTCAAAAAAGTATGCAATTCTTAGAGAGAAAAATTATATATTTTATTAGTTAAGATGGTTTATTCACTCTTTACTTTAGTAGGGCCTTGGTCAAAATGACATACTAAAGGGACAGAATTTGGCATCACCAGATCTGGATTCGAATCTTGGCTGAACAATTTTTAAGCAGAGACAAGGATAATATTTTGCCTTGCTGCAGAATGGGTTGAAACTCTGGTGTGTGAGAACTGCAGAGATCCTATATGCTGTTGTTCAGAATTGCATCTCAACCTAGCTACCTAACCATTCTGACTCTACTGTGCCAGTCCTCACATCCTCATCCAACCCCCCATCTTCATCTTCCTCTCTTTCCCTTTACCTACTTACTCAACTGCCTTTTTAGAACTCCTATCAGAGGTTGCTTCTACCCAGTCGCTTTCCCTGACCTCAACCCCACTCTCAGAAAAAGATGTTTCAATGTGTTCCCCTGCCAGATACACACTCTAATTATACCACTTATCGCCCTACATTCTAATTCTGTATTTATATGCTCTTATCACTTAATGGATTCTGAGGTCTGCGAGGGTAGCAGCTATATAGCTAACACATTTTTGAATCCCAGTAGTGGCATTTTGAATCCTTGTAGTGGTGATGAATTTATTTGTTGTTGTCCAGTTTTCTTTATAACCAGCAGTACACCAGCCAGCTTAGGAATAATATTTGTGACCATCAAAGATAATGAACAGCCATCCTTTGCAGGATTGACTGTTGGCTTTCCTCAAGTCGTTAGCAATGTGTGCTGACCTCACTGCAGCCATAGAGAGTACAGAAGTGTGAGGGTCATTATGATCTCATGAAAAAAGGTAGGTACCTCAAAGACTTGCCTTACTGATTACAAACTATGTCTTAATTGACAACATGAGTAGCATCAATCTCAGCAAGCCAAAAACCAGAAGTGCTGGGATGGAGAGGAAGCCAGAGAGACAGAAGCAAGTCCCATTCCTCTTGTGCTGTCCCATGCACAGCTCCCTGAGACCTTCATCCCACTGAGTGGCTAGTCCCTTTGTAGACCCCAGGATTAAGGTTCACATTAAATAAATCAACTGTTGTCCAAACTGCACGTGTGTCTTTACCCAGTTTCATTTTTAAAATTTCATCTTCAGCAGAAAGACTCTTGTAGAGAAAATTTCAAATCGGAGGTGAATAGACAAGCCACCAGCCTATTCTTTGATTTGCCACTGAAGATTGTAAAACAGGTTGTGGTCTTCCCCGAAGCTATTACCTACCACTTGGTGCTTGGATGTATCACAATAAATGGATATTTAATGTGGTATAAATTTGATATATGTTATATAATTAGGCCCTTGAAAATTTGCTGCAATTAAAAATCCATTTTGCTATAGAGTTATAAGTACCTTTCCCTTGCCGACTTTAAATCCAAATACTTCAAATAATGTTTGAAAACTGGCAGCTGGGTCACTTTAACATGATCAGTTTTTATCTGATGTGTCTGCTTCCTGATCAGTAGAACTTTCTTTAGTAAAAAGCAGCTAACACCTAATAATCTGTTAAAAGCCTGATGGTGTACCTCTCTACAGATGAAAAAAGCCCACCTGCTTTTGTCAGCTCAGTGGGTGCGGAATCTAAGATAAGCGTCCAGGCAAACAGCACGTGGTTAGCCAGG
Organism: Saccopteryx bilineata; assembly: GCF_036850765.1. Lineage (NCBI taxonomy): Eukaryota > Metazoa > Chordata > Mammalia > Chiroptera > Emballonuridae > Saccopteryx > Saccopteryx bilineata. The sequence continues at coordinate 297,495,494 of NC_089490.1, forward strand.
GCCATATTTCAGGTTCTAAAGGATTATTTGAACAAAAGTATAATCATTCCATAGTCATAAACTAATATAAATTATTTTGCAAAGGTATAAGAGAATTTATAGCCATCAGAAAATATAACTGTAGCATTAAATATTATAAATATTAATAGCATTAAAATTACTATGAATCTTTGACTCTTGGCAATTTAAAAGGCTACCCTAAAGGGCTTTTAAATGTTAAGGGAGACTTTCAGGACTATGGGCCTCTGTGTCATAGGAGTTTAACAGTAGACATTTATCATGAAATAAAAGCTGTTTCAAATATTCCAATAAGCAATATATGTCCTTAAATTAAAATGTCCCAATATAGAAGGTCTACCGGAAAGTTCTGTCCATTTCTATCACAACAAGTTTTGACACGTAAGCACGTTTATTTGGTGCATGTGTGCCTCTCTATTTTTATCACTTAATGTATACATACTGACGTAGCAAATTAACTAAAACAAAGTTGATTCACGTTAGTCTTATGTGTGAAGCGATAGTGTACCCATGGCTACTGATAAAGTTCATTTACGCCACTGTAATTTTTACGAATTTCAACAAGGAAGAAACGCTACAGAAGCATGTCTGTTGCATCCACCATATTCCCTGGACTTAGCACCCTCCGACTATCACTTGTTTTTGTCCTTACAAAATTTTTTGAAGGGCAAAAAATTCAAAAATGAAGAAGATATCAAACAAGCACTGGTTCAATTTTTCTCATCAAAAGATAAAACATTTTTCAAAATGGGATATACAAATTGCCCTCACACTGGCAAGAAATCATTAATAATAATGGCAATTAGATTATTTAATAAAGTTTATTGACGGTAAGGAAAATTTGTATTTTGTTTTATTCCAAAAACGGGCAGAACTTTCTGGTAGACCTTATATTTTATCAGATTTTGTTTTTGTGGATAAACATTGAAAATGGTTTTATAATTAGAAAAAATGTGCTAGCTGTAATAAGTCAAAATATTGGAAAAACTTGTTCTTCTATTTTTTTTTAAACTACACAGCCTTCTCCCAAATGTAACTTGGCACAGTCAGGAAAGCCTCTCTGGTATGTAACTAATCATACACAATTGTTCTGCTTTGGAACAACAAAAAACACAATATTTAGTTGTCCTTGCTAAAAATTCTATCAGCAAAACAGCATTTTTCACTCCTTGCCCGGCCATTACTTTCTAGCAAAGTGATGTTGTTCATTACAGTGTTTGTTCTTGCTTAAAACCAATCTTAATTTTTTTCTCCAAAACAAATATAGAAAGATGGAGTTTCTTTAATAATATCTTGTTGACAAACTGAAACACAGAGGACAGGAATAAATCAACAAATCAATTCCATGAATAATATCTTTAAAATAAAATCTAAAGTGATGGTTATGTAATTTCTTACTATTGAGAGTCGATGGGGAAAGATTGTGTGGAACTCTCAATCATGTTTTTGTAACTTCCATGTGAATCTAAAATCATTTCAATATAAATAGCTTAAAAAAATAAAAAATTATTTTTTGTAACCTCCCCTGTCCTTATCCTCTTTAGGATGGGGGCAAAACTAGGTTTACAGTTTTGAGTACTTGAAGCACAGAGTTTACTCTTGTATTATTAGTTTATTATTTTCTATATGATCAACTGCGAACCTACTTTGGCTTCACCCTATATGAAAGTCCTGAGTGAGCAGAGATTGTGTACTTTGTCATTCATTCACTATTCAAAATGTTCTGCTAGGGTACTAAGGTTTAGAGTTTATACGTTTAGGATTTTAGTATGCTATAGTTCTGTAGCTGTTGAATAGAGGAGAGGTTTCAACAGACAAACCAATAGCTTTAGTCACTTGCCAAAGGGAAAACTAACTATAATTGGTATAGACAGAATTATTAGTTAGCCTCAGGAATTCCATCAGCAGGATTGCTATGGAAAAAAAGGAATCATCCCAGAGCCAGTTGGGAGAAACTTGTGTACAATTTTAGGAATAAAGAATTCTGTCTTCCCCATGGAGAGGATCTAAACTGTGGTCATTCTTCTCCCATATTTGTATATGAGTAATTTATTTTCCCTCACTAAAATTTTGAGTTATATACAAAACTGAACAAACACAAGCTTAAAAATTATAAATAAATTATATCTGTCTGAGACAGAAAGAAAATAATAAATGTTTATGCTAGGAGTTTTAAGTACTTTTTCTAAGAAATCTGAAAGTAAGTACCTATTCTTTATTCTTCCTCCTCCTTTATCAGTTCCATCCTTCTTTAACAATAAAAGTAATAAACAGCTACCCTGTATCCTGAGCTTTACACCTTTAAAAAAATCATTCAGGGTTCCTACATGAAATAGATGGCACGCTCAAATCAGAATTATTTGAGGATTATTGCTACAAAGAGACTGTGTATAAAGGTGTGGAAGGGTGTGGGGAGACCACAGGGGAAGATGAAGCATCTACATAACTCAGTCATTAATATCAGAAAATCTGTTATTGCTTCTAGGCACAAAACAAGAGAGGCAGGAGGACCAGACTCAGCAGAGAAGTATGTCATATCAGATGGTCACCGTTGAAAGAAGAATGCAGCAGCCATCTAAATAAAGTTTTAAGGACAACACCCTGAACTACGGCCAAAGCTCCCAATGGCAGAAAACACCCAGGAGACAGAAGACCAGACTCTATTGACTAGTCCACACCTGTCAAGCCTCCAGGGTAAGAACTGGAGAAGCCAGGTGTGGATTGGAAGAGACAGACCCAGAGGTGAATAGAGGCTGTAGAGCACACCCTTGACATTTTATAAGCAAAAACCCCTGGTCTATAAAGCTATAAGCCTGAAAGCATCAAAGCATGAAAGAGTAAAATCACGGATTAGTTATGATTATGTAACTGTAGGTCTTTCTGTGCATCTGCTGGCAGGATGCATCCTTTGCCCAGCACCCACTTTTTAAGTCCCTTCCCTTCCACCAACACACAAGGAATAAAGATGAAAGTTTAGGAAAAATTCCCTTAATATCTAGAGATGGTTCTGATTAGGGGACCCATAAACACTACTATGCTTCACTGGGAGTGAACCTTGAAGCAGATACTAATGAAAATGACCTAGTATTTCAGTTTATAACTAAGCATGCTTAAGCTTCAGTGATAATCACCATGGGGATTTTAATTCTCTACGGCCAATTAGCCTAGTTAGTGAGTTCCCATGAGACCGAGGTCATGGTTTCAGTACTCTATAAACTAAATCTGGATTTGATTAATTCCATGACTGCAAACTGTATTAGCAATTTCACAAATTGTACCAAAGACAAGGAACAAACTCACAAAGGTTAATTTTCCAAAACAGGAAACAGTTGAACAAACCTAGATTTGTGGTCGGAGGTCTTAATTTGAGATTCCAGTCTCTGGATTCTAGCCATTTAGCCATGGACAAGTCACTTAATTTTTCTGAGGCTCAGTGGTCTCAGCTGCAGAGTAAATATTTAAAATATCTGCTTTACAGGATTGTTATGAAGATCAAGAGAGTCATGTATATAAAAACACTTGGTACAATGCTACATCCCAATAGCAGGGATGTAAAAATAGTAACAATTGATGAACCAGCTCACTTAACATTAGAGTGAAAATTAGCATAGTGTTAATTTGCATAAAATACCATGCTAATTACATAAATATTTGTTGAATTGAAGAAAGACTAAAGGAATAAATGATATTTCAGTCCTTTCAAGCAGAGAATTCCTTTACCTGTCAACTTATTAGCCCAGTGGTTTCCAAGATGTGTTTGTGCAGAAGCCCAGGGATCCACACAGAGCTCTAGAACTCTCTCCTGACTTCAAACATCTCTTGGTATCAGTACAATGTTCAAACCTGTAAACATCTACAACAAACAGATTCCGCTGACCCAGAGCTGCTTTGTGTGTCTCTATACTCAGATCCTGCCCAGTGGCTCTCCATTGAGCCCAGCACTTCTTTGACATACCTCTCTTAACATATAAGGGGAAATATCATTGATGTTCTCAATCATCAAACATCCTAAATCTCAGACAGGTCTAAATCTGGTCATCAGAATGAAGAATAAATACTCTGATGTCTCTAAAGATTTTACTTTGAGTCAATGGTTGAAACCAAATGTTCTCTGATAGGCTCTGGAAGAACAAATGAAAGGGCTTTAACTATTTCCTGCTTTTCTAGCTACCTCCTTGCAGATGGGCATGTGTGGACAATACACTGTCTCAGGAGGCCAGCTGAATTAGTGGAAGCAACACTCACACTGGGTTTCAAGAGATGAAATCTTGGTCACAGCTCTGAAACCAACTCATGATGTAGTCTTTGACAAAACTCTAGACCTCTAGAACATTTTAAAACAATGAACTGAGGATCTCCTCAGGTTCTCTGATTACAGAAGTATCATGATCTATGAATTAAGGTAACTATTTAAGGGAATTACCCTGATATAAGCCTGTTGCAAGGTTTAATTTTATCCCACATTCTGCGCAGGATATAAAATATGCTAAGACTTCATGAGCAACATGGAAACACTCTAGTGATTGGCTCAAAGATTTATCATGATGGCTGCAGCTGACTGTGTTAGAACAACTATCCTTGAAATATGGAGCACAACAGCTTATCATTTTCTCATAGAGTTGTTAATAATGGTTTTGCTTCTTAAAGGAAAAACTGGCTCCATTAATATATATATATAATTATATATTATATATATATATATATATAAGTGTCCTGTTAACCACATTTTGCCATATAAAAAATAAGGGATTATGAAGATTCCAGAATACTATTTCTCCTTAAACTGATACATAGGCTTCATTAAAAGTAAAATTTAGCATGGAAGATATACGGAAATTAAACAGATTTACTTATTTTTCTCAAGGGCAATGAATCTAAGCCAAATGCAGTAATCATTACAAAAAAAAGATTCTGCTTTACTAAGTGCTTTATCTTGGCCATAAAGAAAACTTCATTTATTTATATTCGGTCTGCTCCTATCATCTTGTTTATTCAGATTTAGATATAATAGTCCTTTGCCTGCTCGTCACTACCATTGCTCACAAGTCCTTTCATAAAGCCAAACTGACCTCAGAAACTCAAACTTCACCCACTCATTAATCTTTTGGCGCCACGTTCTAGGAGGTCAGTATCTGGCTGTGGTCTTCAGTTTCATACGATATGCAATATTTGTGTCACGTGAATTTGATATAAATAACTCTGTCTTGGAAATCAGTCTAAAAATGTCATTTGGCTTATAAAAATACTACTTGGCCCACGGGATCTACGCTGGCCCAGCACACAAGAACCAACATTGCCCTTGGCTTAGTCTCTCTCCCCAGTCCCACAGGGCTGAGATCACAAAGAAATAAGCAGCATTACCTATGCAGTATGTTTCAGGTGTTGACTTTTTACTGCAAAAGAGCATTCTTTCCTCAGTGCTTGTCACTTATTCTGTTCTATTTTGCACTCTTTTGTGTTTCGAAGGTTGTAGGCTCTCTAGAAATTTCCCCTGAATATTCAGGTACCTGGAGACAAGGGTGAGGTCTCGGGGTAGGCGGATCATTGTAACAGCTTAAGAGTTGAAGAATTGAAGAATCTAAGAAAAAGACACATGCTGAGGGAGGATGTGAAAAATCACCAAAAATCAACATTGCCTGTCTCATAATTTTACTTCTTCATACTACTTATCAAAAATGCAAACCCATTTGCCTTCAGAACACACAAATTTTTTCTTTAAAAAATAAGTAAAACATCTCCAAACGATAAAATTGGTAGCCACATCTTATTTTCTCCTGCCAAATCAGCTATTTTCTGAGCCACCAATGAAAAGCCATTGTATTTGGCATTCTTTGGGGTTTTCCTAAAATAATGGAACAATAAACAATAATTAAGAAAACAAGAATGGTAGTAGCTCGTGATCATCTCATCCTGATTCTGTTGATTAGGGATTTTCATTCGTCTGCCAGGGTTGGTCCACTAATCCAGGAGTGCTCAAAATACCTTTACAGAAAATCATGTATCAAGTCCTCAGTTTCCATACATTCCCTCTACTAAAGCTGATCTGCCTGAGAATATGCCTTTGGTGATCTTTCACAATCTACTTTTCCCTCTTTAAAAAAGAGAGGCAAAACTTTCATCTTTCTAGCATAGTGATTGTCAACATTTTCCATCTCATGGTACACATAAACTAATTACTAAAATTCTGTAGCACACCAAAAATATATTTTGCCAATCTGAACAACAACCAAAAAAATAGGAAATAGGTATAATTTTATTCACTCACACTATACGGCTACTGAGTTGTGTTGTGTTGGCTGTTGTCATTTTTAAATTTGACAATCTAAGGGAAAAAATGTTAGTGCCCCTGACTAAACAGTCAGGCATTGCACGTGTGCCTCTTGAGGCACACCGGTTAAAAATTGATGATCCAGCATCTTACTGTGGTTCATGACCTACAAATGTCAAAACTTCTGGGACTCTAAACAAAGAAAAAATTTTCAACTATCTGCAGCTGTACCTAGAAAATAAATTATTCTAATAAAGAATAACAAGATCTTTTGTAAATCGGGTGGTTTTAAATTCTTTTCTTTTAGCACAATTAGTTATTATGTCTCTATCACTCTGCTAGATATTACTTGGAAATAAATATGTACAACCCAATTTCTACCCTTAAGGGGCTTCCAAACTCATTGGAGGATGTAAAAGTGAGAGGGATGATGGTATAGTAAGAATAAAATCACGTAAGACAGAAAACAATACTGCTGGCCTGACATTTATCTTGCCCATTCTGTTATTTAATAGGAGAGAATGTTCTTCATCTTCCACTAACCAACCCAATGGAGAACACACCCCAGAATATGTTTATTGCCTCACAGCACAAATATGGACTGTAAGAAAAAGAGAGCTAGCTATGCACTCTTACCATCTCAACTTTCCCCAAATTAAAGAGACAAAGTTGTTCTTTCCAGTTTATGCACATATTTATATATTACTTGAAAGCTTTGAGATTTTTAAAAGAGAGCATTTAGTAAAAATAGAGCATGGCTTATAGAGGGTGTTCCCCTAAAATAAAAAAGTTAAAGAAAAAATATGTTTGATTTATTCACTTAACACATTTTTTTATTTGAGAGGAGGGGAAATAGTGAGATAGACTCCTGCCTATGCCCTGATCAGGATTCACCTAGAAACCCTGTCTGAGGCCAATGGTCAAGTATCAAGCTATTTTTAGCACCTGAGGCTGACTCACTTAGACTGAGTTATCCTCAGCGCCCGAGGCCACACTCAATCTATTCAAGTAACTGGCTACAAGAGGAGAAGAGAGAGAGAAGGAAGAGAGAAAGTGGGGAGAGAAGCAGATGGTTGCTTTTCCTGTGTGCCTTGACTGAGAATCAAACCCAGGATATCCATACACTGGGCTGATGCTCTATCCACTGAGCCAGCCGGCCAGGGCCATTTAACACAGTCTTAATGAACTATGTTGACTATGACAGAATAACCTCTACCCTCATGAAGTTTATATTCTAGTGGGAAAAGAGAAACAATCAACAAGAAAACAAAAATAAGGTAGTGACATTTGGACAGTGATGTGGATATGGTGATATACAAAGGTCTAGGGAAAGAATCAATAGGAGTAGAAATAATAAGCTCAGACCACTTCCACAAACCAGGAAGATATTCAGGATGTGAATTGAGGAGAGAGAGGCAGTGTGGCTGAAAGAACAGGAGAGAGCAATGAATAATAAAGTCATCAAACAGACCTGAGCCAGGCCAAGTTGACCTTTCTGGGCTGAGGTATAGAGTTTGACTTATATTTTAGGTATATTTAGAAGTCATTGGAAGGCTTTAAGTAAAGGAGTGATATTATTTGGTTTATGTTTTTATATGATCATTCTGGCAGTTTTTATATTCTGATTGCTATGTCCTAAATGAAGAACAACCTCCACAAAACAGGTCAAGGACAAAACAGGAGAGGCTGGAGCAAGGCATAAAACCTCAAGAGAAATGGCTCTGAGCTAGACGACAATGTCAGTCTATGGTGACATTACAAGAACAGTCTGTCCCTAGAAGAGGATCTTCCCTTACTTACTCCTTTCTCCCCCTCTAAATTCTTTAGGTACCTACTGCCCTTATCTGTCCTCTAAATGTCCAAATGCCCTCACTACTCATGCTTAATGTGTCATATTAAACAACAGTTCTTCTATCAATCCCATTAGAAAAGGTTTATTCCATACAATCAAGAGTTCAAATGCTATCGAAATGTTCACCTGAAATCTGTGTATTCTTATTGATCTATGTCACCCCACTAAGTTAAATTAAATTTTCTAAATTAAAAAAAAGTTTATTCCCTCAATGAGGTTCAGTTTAACTGTATGTTCAAAGGGAAGCAGTCTGATTCTACTAACACCAAGATGACAGTGTTCTAACAACTCCAAGTATATATGCGTTTTTAAAAATTTGTTTAAAAACATAATAACAACTGAGAAGGTGTATATAACTGTAATAAATTTTAGACAATATAGAAGAATAGCAGGAGTAGTCAGGAGTGTGATAAGAAACACTCTTCTTATATAATTTACTTCTGTGTATTATAATACCTAGCATAGTGCCTGGTATATAGATATTTAGAAAAGTGTGAATTAATACATTTTATAAAATGGAGTACACTTTTGCTCTTCTTTGAAAAATAAGATCACATGTTCTCTCTATAGTGTGATCGTTTCTAGGTATTTTTATTTACTTTTAGTCCCAGAAAACAGATAGCAGAAAAGTGTAATTTTAAAAATTAACTGTTTTACCAAAAAAGAAAGCTATCAATGTCTGAGTAGCTCACCTAAGATCAAGTTAGTTCCACCAACACTACTCTATGTCATTAGTAGCTAAGCCTAGTGACTCAATAAATCATAAGATTAAAACGTGAAGCAAGTTTTAATGCTACTACTTTTTAAGATATAAACAGATAAATAAGGAGAGGGTGTCTGATTGTAAAAATATTTACTTAATTCAGCACAGTAAACTCTAATGTGCAAGGAACTGTGGAGAAAGAAGAGGATACTCCGAATTCATTTGGAGATTAACTGTATATTTAGACAGCCCTGATCATCTTGCAATGACCTAACCAGGCAGCACTTACAGTCTGAGAGACACATGGATTCACATAACTATTTATCAGCCAATTCCTTTCATAATTATAGACTCAGACCAGACACTTGTTATCCCTACCAAGATGCTTTAAGGTATCACATGGTGCAAATCAATAGGGGACATTGCCTCACATTTGGAAGTGTTTCCAAATATAACCACTCTTCATTTTTCAGTATCATCTGGGAATAAGGGAAGTCATATAAACAAATTTTGACATACCTGAAACTCATGTTTAATGCTAAAACATGTTTTATTTATTTTCTAAGATACTGAAACATTTGACTGCTCTCCAGCAAAGGATATGGTCCTAATTGGAGCTGTCTTAATTCAAGTCATGATTAAGAGTATCACTGATTTTATTGCAATATCCTCAGTGATGAAGTAAGAATTGCTCTTGACTCATTATCCTAAGAGTACTTTTTCCCTTCATTTAACAGTTGCTGTAAGAATAGATCTTTCTTTTTGCCACCAATTTGTTGCTCCTAGTCACCAATAAACTAAGAAATCATGCTGTCATGGATAATTTTTATGAGAAAATTCATAATAAATTCATAGCAGTATTTCCAATTTGAATATATAACTACAGAACTTTTATTCTTTGATTTTACATCTTTATCTCTTTCTCATACTGAAATATTTTTTAGTAATGACATTAACATATTTGTTTAGTAGTGTTTTCTACTATATATTACACACACACACACATACACACACACAATAGGTTGGTTTAAAATAACAGTACTGGATGTTAGCCTCATGGTAGTGAGAAGAACTCTTTGTTTTTCCCCTTAAATCTACAGCTAGCTTCACATCTGTAACACAACCAAGGGTCCTGTGCTTTCCACATTAGCAGGCCTGAGATCCACCTAGAGGTGGAAGCGGCAGAACAGGAGGGAAAGGGACACTGCTCACAGCTGCATTATCCCAGCTGAGCTGGTGCAGTGGAGCTCATGACCCCAGCTAACATGGTGGTGGTGGAATAGGGATGCAGTCCTCATATTACGACCCAATGGAAGGTAAGAGGGGTGGAAGCAACATCAGCAATCAAGAATGAAACTCCTTGGCCTGACCTGTGGTGGCGCAGTGGATAAAGCGTCGACCTGAAAATACTGAGGTCGCCGGTTCGAAACCCTGGGCTTGCCTGGTCAAGGCACATATGGGAGTTGATGCTTCCAGCTCCTCCCCGTCTCTCTCCTCTCTCTCTCTCCCTCTCTCTCTCCTCTCTAAAATGAATAAATAAAATAAAAATTAAAAAAAAAAAAGAATGAAACTCCTTCCCTCAAATGGGTTTTGTAGAAGTCCAGGAGCAGCAGCAGAAAGGTGTCTACAGCACCAGTGACCACAGGGATCCAGATACCAGTGCAGCAGGCTTGCAAATATTTCCACCTGCCACATCCCACCCCCACAGTTGGAGTGCCCAGAGAGTGAGGCAACTTGGAAACAGGTGAAACACCCACTATCCCTGGTCACTCAGGTGGTAATCCCCATGACCATAGCAAACCCTCATTCCTCACCAACACTCTGGAGGTGAAAGTATTGCAGATAAGAAAAAACAAATATTTGCATTATAGCACCATCTACTGGAAAGAAAAAGACCTCTGATTAACCTACTAAATTGTTAAATTCAAAACGGTGCCTAAATGAGAAAGATGTTCACTACTACTTCAAATGCACTGGACCAGGGATAAGCCATCAAGCACTATGAACCACCAGGATAACATAATAACAAAAAAGAAAATCATAATTAAAATAAAAAAGAAAACAACCTTCAAAGTTATAGAAGGTTATGATCTAAAAGGTAAATAATTCAAAATAGCAGCTGTGGAGAAACACATGGAGATAAAAGACAACTCAGAAAGACAGTTCAATGAGCTCAAGCATAAAATTAAAGCACAGAAGGAGTACTTTAACAAATGAAACTACAAAAGAGAATGAAACTTCTAGAGCTAAAAACTCAAATGAGACCAAGACTACATTAGAAAGCATTGAAAATACAGTACACTAAATGGAAGAGAAAATTAGCAAGCTCAAAGATAAAAATCTAAAGATTCAGATGGAAGCAGGGAGTTCTGAGATTTTATTTTAAATAAGAACTATCTGACTTCATTAGAAAGGGCAACATAAGGATAATTGGCATCCCAAAAGAAGAAGAGAGGGATAAAGAAACAGAGAGCCTATTCAAAGAAATACTGGTGAGAACTTCCCAGGCCTAGGGAAAAAACTGGACTTCCAAGTACAAGAGGCTAATAGAACACCAAATTACCTCAATGTAAAAAGTCCTTCTCTGACACTCATTACATTAAAATTGTCAGCATTTCATGATAGAGAATTCTCAAAGTAGCCAGGTTAGAAAAGACAATAAGCTATAAAAGAAACACTATCAGATTATCATCAGATTTCTCAGCCTAAATCCTACAGGTCAGGAGAGATGGACTAATATATTCAAAATATTAAAAGATAGAAAACACCAACCAAGAATAAAATAACCAGCAAAGTTATCCTTTACATATGAAGGAGAAATAAAAGCTTTCCCAAACAAAAACTGAGGGAATTTATCATCCCAAGACTTCTATTACAAGAACTGATAGGAGCTCTTTACCGAAAACAAAAAGACAAAAGTTTGAGTAAGGTGACAAAAAGAAGCAGAAAAATTTTAACTCAAAATAAAATGTTAAACAATTATAACATAAAGGTTAAAGAGAGAAAATGTGTTAAGAATAATCAGAGTTACTGAAATTTGGTAATGAAAATACAACATTAAAAGGTACAAATTATAACAACAAAAACATGAAAGTGGAAGAGAAAAAAGATAGAATTCATATAGGTACATATGAAGATGCTATCAGAAGAAAAAAGATGATTTCATTTATGAGACATTACATACAAACCTCATGGTAACCACAAAACAAAAGTTCAGAGCTGAGAGAGAAAACCTAAAAAAAAATAAGAAACAGATAAAAATGTCATAGAAATCACCAAACTAAAATAGCAGACAGAAACACAAGGAAAACAATGAAGATACAGAGCAATTAGAAAACAAAAGATTAAATGGCTGCAGAAAGTCCTCATGTATCAATAATCACCCTTAATATAAATGAACTAAACTCACCAATCAAAGGCACAGAGTAACTGAATGGATTAAAAAATAAGACTGGCCTGACCAGGCAGTGGCGCAGTGGATAGAGCGTCAGACTGGGATGCGGAGGACCCAGATTTGAGACCCCAAGGTCGCCAGCTTGGGTGCAGGCTCATCTGGTTTGAGCAAAGCTCACCAGCTTGAGCCCAAGGTCACTGGCTCAAGCACGGGGTTACTCAGTCTGCTGAAGGCCTACAGTCAAGGCACATATGAGAAAGCAATCAATGAACAACTAAGGTGTCGCAAAGGAAAACTGATGATTGATGCTTCTCATCTCATTCCGTTCCTGTCTGTCTGTCCCTATCTATCCCTCTCTCTGACTCTCTCTCTGTCCCTGTAAAAATAATAATAATAATAATAATAATAATAATAATACCTGACTATATGCTGCCTTTAAGGGACCCATCTCAATTCCAGAAACAAACAGGCTCAAATTGAAGGATGAAAAGTGAGGCCCTGGCCGGTTGGTTCAGCGGTAGAGCGTCAGCCTGGCATGCAGGGGACCCGGGTTTGATTCCCGGCCAGGGCACATAGGAGAGGCGCCCATTTGCTTCTCCACCCCCACCCCCTCCTTCCTCTCTGTCTCTCTCTTCCCCTCCCGCAGCTGAAGGCTCCATTGGAGCAAGGAGGGCCTGGGCGCTGGGGATGGCTCCTTGGCCTCTGCCACAGGCGCTAGAGTGGCTCTGGTCACGGCAGAGCAACGCCCAGGAGGGGCAGAGCATCGCCCCCTGGTGGGCAGAGCGTCACCCCTGGTGGGCGTGCCGGGTGGATCCCGGTCGGGCGCATGCGGGAGTCTGTCTGACTGTCTCTCCCTGTTTCCAGCTTCAGAAAAATACAAAACAAAAAAAAAGTGATACTCCAAGCAAATAGAAAAAAGTGGGTGTAGCCATATATATATATCATACAAAGTTGATTTCAGGACAAAAAAATGTTAAGATATAAAAATGATTTCATTCATTTTGTAATGAAAAAGGGAATAATCCATCAAAAAGACATATTTATTAATGTATATGTACCCAGCATACGAACCCCAGAATATATAAAACAATTATTAACAGAGCTAAAGGGAGAAATAAACAGCAACACATTCGTAGTAGGAAACTTTAACACCTCGTTTACATCAATGGATAGACCCTCCAGCAGAAAGTAAAAAGAAAATATTAGCCTTAAATTACATATTAGACCAGATGGACTTAATAGATGTTTGTAGAACTATCCATCTCAAAGGTACTGAATATACATTTTTCTCAAGTGTACATGGAACAGTCTCAAAGATAATCAATATGTTGAGACACAAAACAAGTCTCAATAAATTTAAGAAGGTTAAAGTCATATCAAGCATCTTCTCTGGTCACAATGATATGAAACAAAAATCAACTGCAAGAAGAAAGCTGGAAAAATCACAAATATGTAGAGATTAACAACAAGCTACTGAACAACTATTTGGTCCATGAAGAAATGAAAGAAGAAATCAAAAGATACATAGAGACAAATGAAAATGAGAAAACAACATACCATAATCTTTGGGATGCAATAGAAGTGGTAGTAAGAGAAAAATTTATAACAATATAGGCCTACCTCAAGAAACAAGAAAAATCTCAAACAAGCTAACATTACAACTGAAGAAACTACAGAAAGAAAAACAAATAACCCCCAAATCATCAAGAGAAAAGAAATAATAAAAATTAGAGTGGAAATAACTAAAATAGAGAACAAAAAGATAATAGAAAAAATAATAAAACAAAGAGCTGGTTCTTTAAAAATATAAACAAAATTGACAAACCTTTACCTAGATTCACTAAGGAAAAAAGAGAGAGACACAAATAAAAATTATAAATGAAAGAGAAGTTACAACAAATACCACAGAAATATAAAGGACTATAAAAAGTATACTATGAAAGGCTTTACACCACCAAATTGAACAACCTAGAAGAAATGGACAAATTCTTAGATACCTATAACTTTCCTAGATGGAATAATGAAGAGATAGAAAACCTGAATAGACTGATCACTAGTAAGAAAATAGAAACAAATAAAAATACTCCCCTTCTCTCCCTTTACCTCAAAAAAAGTCCAGGACCAGAGAACTTCACTGGTAAATTCTCTCAAACATTTGAAAAAGGTTCAATGTCTATCCTTTTTAAATTTCTCCAAAAATTGAAGAGAAAGGAATGCTTCCTAACTCATTTTATGAAGCCATCATTATCATGATACCAAAACCAGGCAAGGACATCACACACGAGAAAGGAAATTACAGGCTAATATCTCTAATAAATACAGATGTAAAAATACTAGCAAATCAAATACAATAATACATTAGAAGGATCATACACTGTGATCAAGTGAGATTCACTTCAGGGAAGCAAGGATGGTTCAATATCTACAAATCAATCAATTAAAGTAATAAAATACATATAGAACAATAAGGTAGCTTTAAAGATATATCTCAGTAATCACTGCCATGTTTTAGTTGCATTGGTTACTAGGTTGTTTCTTACTGTTTTGTTAAGAGTAAGATTGTAGACCTGCGGTGGCGCAGTGGATAAAGCGTCGACCTGGAAATGCTGAGGTCGCCGGTTCAAAACCCTGGGCTTGCCTGGTCAAGGCACATATGGGAGTTGATGCTTCCAGCTCCTCCCCCCTTCTCTCTCTCTGTCTCTCTCTTCTCTCTCTTCCTCTCTGTCTCTCCTCTCTAAAAATGAGTAATAAAAAAATAAAAATAAAAAAAATAATAAAAAAAAGAGTAAGATTGTATATCTAGAGCTCAGAGATCCTAAATGGTGAAACTTGAAAAGCTTGCATTATAAAAGACAGCAGTAATGCACAGTGAGTATTGGAATTGCAGTAATGTGTTTAATCATGTGCACATCTGTCCTGGTTAGAGCTGATCCAGCACACATAGTCATATCTCCATTCACAGCTCATGTTCCAGAAGTGACTGCCTGATATGAACCTCTCACCTGAGCAATCCAGCTGGTGTAGCACTGGGTGGTAGAGCACCAACTTTATCAAGAAATATCCACAACATCCCCTTTAGACTAATACTGTTAATCCATTGGGCTTTAAGCACCAAAAAGAACTTATTTTGCAAAATCCCTCAGTCTTCCTTTTGCATTGCGTACAACACTATTTGAGCAGCCAAAATGTTTGCATAATGGGTATTTTGCAGACAGCTTCATTTCATATTTGAATTTTTTGAAGTCCAATAGGTGCTTATCTTAAAAAAAAATCTTTTGTTCCAGGATGATTATGTACCCAAACTGATAATTTATTTTGACTTGACTAGTAGACAGAACTGGGCTTTTTTCCTCGTAGAGTTTTTTTTCTTCCTTATTGCAAGCAAAGCCTGTTTATTCTTTCTGGATCTCAACTTAGTTGTAAAATGCAAAAGTTGGCTTGTTCAGAAGATTGCTAAAATCCGTGATTCAACAATCAACAAAGCACAGCTTGTAACTCTGTAGGTCTCTTCCCCCAATCTGTAGATGGAGTAAGGACAGAATCTTCTTAAATAAACACAACCCTCCTCACATAGTTTCAGTCCCTTGGGCAAGGCCTGTCCTCTGGGGTGCAAAGAGAGAACTCTGATGAAACTAGGGCAACTAAGACCCAAGGAATGATTACAATATAGTGATTCTATCCTCTGAGAAAGGATGGCTTTTGGTTTTCTCAAAGACTGGTTTATCAATGATGAATCTTCTATGAAAAGAACCATAGTGTTTCAAAGCAATGTAGCTACATTCCTTTCGATCTAAGAGTCACACCTTTTGGACAAAGCTATCATGGAAGAAAAGAAGCACAACACATTCAGCATCAGCTGCAATTAAGTTCAAATTATTCAAGCAAATGTTAGAAGCGGTAGTGCCATCTAGCTGTTAGAATGGCAAGATGTTACTTATTTTATAAACTACTCTGAAAAAGCAGATATTGTGATCATTTTATGTAGGCAGTGAAAGGCATAATCTTTCTTATGTCATATCTCCACAGAAGCACTTTTTCCTAAAGTCAGTTAGATGATCACCAGCAGAACTATGTTTAGAGCATGGTTCTTTTGATTCTTAGATCTTAGCTCTTTCCACAATCTCATCATTAATGAAAGAGAAATCCCTAGGCTTCAGAGCATGCTCCCCTTTCACTAGTTACCTTTATTCACACCAAATCATGACCAGATTAAAAAATTATTCTTCCCTCTTACACATGTGGGGAAATTGTCCACTAATCAACTCTCAGAGAATTTATTTCTATGAAGAGCCCACAGAAAAGAAGATCCCACAACTTTCAAAATGAGTGTCTATTAAGAAATATATCCCTGAAACCCAGTTCCAAACCACCAAAAGTCATGTCTCTATCACACTGTTATTGAAGAGTTCCCTTTTCCTAATAATACTTGGGATGGTTATCTACATGAAAGTGTGAATAATCTTTACTTTTTTTTCTAGTCATCTTAGTATTACTGCCAACAATCAAAGCCATTGACAGAGGGAATGGAGGAAGATTTTGTTCATTGTCATAGTTCCTGAGGTCCTCTCCTTAGCCTCACATACATGAAGAAGCCATTCTCCTAGAATAGAGCAGAAATTCTAAGAAAGTCCCCCCCCCAATAAATAAACACATGAATTCATGTATAATTAGTGGACATTTTGTTCTGTTCAAAATATCCATTGAAACATTTGGTTCATGCCAAAAGATCCTTGAAATTTGGTCCTGTCAAGGATATCCATGAACATATTTGGACCAAACCAAATGGTCCTTGATATTTTGCCCTTTCAAAAATGTTTACTTTAGTGACGTCACGGAAATGGCGCCGTGAGCAGCGCGTCCGACAGATCTCCCCTAAATCACAACAAATTTATCAACTAGAAACAGAAAAATTTATCCTCGGAGCATTCCGGAGTTCCACACAAACTGAAAGCGAAAGGACTGTTATCACTTGAATCTGAGAGACGAGGGTGTGGAGGAAGCTACCGCAGGGACGTTCATTCAAGCCGGGAGGGAGTGCGCCTGTGGTGAGTCAGCCCACACTCGGGAGCCGCGAGCAGCCGCGGGTGCGCGCCCGTCTGGTTGCAGAGCGAGCACCGCCCACACTCTGGAGCAGCAAGCAGCCACCGGCGTGCCCGGTCCGGTTGCAGAGCGAGCACCGCCCACACTCGAGAGCAGCAAGCAGCCGCCAGCGCGCACCCGGTCCGGTTGCAGAGTGAGAACCGCTAATGTTCCCAGCGGCCCCCGCACTGCGAGTGAGAGTCGCCAGCCACCGGTGCCCGGAGCACCCCATTCGCGCGTGTGCCCTGGGCATTCCACGAGCCCAGAGCGCCCTACTGGCCCGCACACCCAGGGTGCCCCATTATCCTGCGCCTGGTGCGATCCAGCCGCCAGCGGCAGGGCGAGCGGGAGAGGCACCAGGGTGGTCTTCCCTACTTGGGAGATTCTCTCCGTGGGCGGGGCACCTCACCCAGCCATTCAAGATAACAATCAAGCGTTGGGACGCGCAGGCAGCCTAAAATACCTTCAGGAGCACAGCTGCGACCCAATCACTGAAATTAGCTTAACCCATGAAATCTGCGCACCCTCGGTTCTAATTGATAAGATCTCTCTCAGTTCAGCGACCCAAGACAAGAGGCGTGATATTTTTTTAGTGCCTCTCGCTAAAGGGGCGGGGGGCAACTTCTGATTGATAGAGCCTCCATATTCAGGGATAAACGCTAACAAGAAGGACTTGGCAGATAATAAGATCTATACTACTCTAGTCGCAAGCAAAGACTAGTGCCTCTTCTTCCCAGCCAAAACAGGCTACAAAGTGTGGAAAGCCTGGGTTGAGAGGTCCAACTGAATGCTAGGCGCTGAACAGTCACCTTGACAACAATTGACTCCCACCCCCGCCTGATTACACTGGAGGCCCTGACTGCCAGAGCCTTTCCCAAAGCCTTGCACTGAGTGGGGATAGAGTGGGGATTTCCCAGCTCTTTGAGCCTCTTACTCCCCAGGCAGAAGCAGTTGCAGCCTTATAGCTGGATCACCAGGCTGCTAATTCAGGAAGGGGGGACTAGGAGAGAGAATCCAGGAAAGCAAACTCTCTCATCGTTGGACCCTGCAAACGCCAACAAGCCTTGACTACCAGCAAGACTAAAGCCAATTATATGACATTGCCATAGAATCCCATCAACTGCAAATCCCTACCTAAGTGTGACACAGGGGCAGAGCCTGGGGTACAGAGTCACCGACCAGGAAGAGGGAGAGAAAAGAAAAAGGAAGAAGTTAACCTCTCAAAATCAAGAAAAATCCACAGACTTTACAACTTGTTCCACTAATTTTTTTTTTGTTGTTGTTTGCTTCTTCTATCTTATTGCCTTTATTTCCTCCACCTCGGTCCTTCTATTCTCTGCCCATCTTATGCTTCCCTTTTCTTGAACTACACTACCCAATAAAATTTTACATTTTATTTCTCTTCTTCATCCTCACCCTCCTTTAAGGTTATACTCCAAAACACTTAACTCTCACTCTCTCCTCTTTTGGTTTTTTTTTTGTTTTGCTTTATTTTGTTTTTTTCTCTTCCTTTTTTATTTCTTCCTTCGTTTTTCTCTTTTTCTTATTTTTTCCTTTCTATTCGTTTTTTCTTTTCTCGTTTTAGTTTCCTCCCATTTAATCCTCAATCACGAACAAATTAGTTAATTTGGGACTCAAGGCCTTTTTTGGCTTTATTTTTCTTTTTTGCTTTTGCTTTTGTTTTTTTCTTGTTTGTTTATTTTTGTGGCATTTTGGGTCCTCCCAACCCAAGGTCTCCATTGTATTTAGTCTTCGCTCCACTTAATACAACAGATTTTTACTTATTATTTTTATTTTTTTCTTCTTTATTATTCTTTTTTTTGGTCCTTTTTTTGGTTCCCTCTTATCCCTCTCATTATATCTCTTAGTTGACCATCACTTACAAGCAAATCATCTTATGCTTGTCTAAGATTTACTTCCTTTTTTTTTTTTTTTGCATTTAGTAGGTCCCTACTCCCTTTTTTTGCCCCTTGAACTCTTCACCCCAAATCAGGCCCTCCATTATAGGCACGATATTTCCCTGAGGAGGGGAGAGGAGGGAAAGAGAAGAAAAAAAAGGGGGAAATAATAAATTATTACTGGTTTTTTTGTGCGGTGTTTTACCTTTTTTTTTTTTTTTTTTTTTACTTTTTACTCTTTATTAATTCTAATTAGTGCTATCAACAAGACCACCCTCAGATGCCAATAAGAAAGAGGAAATCGAATATTATGGATACAAAAGAAAGAGAGGTAACACAAATAGATGTGGAAAAATCTATGGAGAAAAGACTTAACATATTGGAAGCCTTGGAGCTAAATGACAGAGAATTTAAAATAGAAATCTTAAAAATACTCAGAGATATACAAGAAAACACAGAAAGGCAATATAGGGAGATCAGAAAACAACTCAATGAACACAAAGAATATATTACCAAGGAAATTGAAACTATAAAAACAAATCAAACAGAAATGAAAAACTCAATTCACGAGCTGAAAAACGAGGTAACAAGCTTAGCTAACAGAACAGCCCAGACTGAAGATAGGATTAGTGAAATAGAAGACAAACAACTTGAGGCACAACAGAGAGAAGAAGAAAGAGACTCAAAAATAATAAAAAACGAGAAAGCCCTACAGGAATTGTCTGACTCCATCAGAAAGAATAACATAAGAATAATAGGTATATCAGAGGGAGAAGAGAAAGAAAATGGAATGGAGAATATACTCAAACAAATAATAGACGAGAACTTCCCAAGCCTGTGGAAAGAACTAAAGCCTCAAATTCAAGAAGCAAACAGAACACCGAGTTTACTTAACCCCAACAAACCCACTCCAAGGCACATCATAATAAAGATGACACAAACCAATGACAAAGAAAAAATTCTCAAGGCAGCCAGGGAAAAGAAGAGTACAAAGGAAGAATATAAAGGAAGGCCTATTAGATTATCATCAGATTTCTCAGCAGAAACTCTACAAGCTAGAAGAGAGTGGACCCCAATATTTAAAGCCCTGAAAGAGAGGAACTTTCAGCCAAGAATACTATACCCATCAAAGCTATCCTTCAAGTATGAAGGAGATATAAAAACATTCACAAATACAGAAAAGATGAGAGAATTTATCAACAGAAAGCCCCCACTCCAGGAAATACTAAAGGGGGTTTTCCAACCAGATTCAAAGAACAAAAGAAAACAACACCACAAGTAACAGCTCCACCAAGAACACAATAAAACCAAACTTAAACTGTGACAACAAAGGAAAAAAGGGGGGAGAGGATGGAGATTAACAGTAGCAAAGGACGATGAAGTGCAGAAATACTTATAAGATAGGGTACTACAATGAATATGGTAGGTACCCTTTTCATTACTTAATGGTAACCACCCTTGAAAAAACCACCATAAAAACACTTGACTTAAAAAAGGTAGCAACAGAGGAAAGAAGTATGGAACACAAACAAACAAAAACAAATGATAGAAAAACAAAAGAGAAGAATCAAACTAGATACAAAACTAACAGAAAGCAATTTATAAAATGGCAGTAGGGAACCCACAAGTGTCAATAATTACACTAAATGTAAATGGATTAAACTTACCAATAAAAAGACACAGAGTAGCAGAATGGATTAAAAAAGAAAATCCAACTATATGCTGCCTACAAGAAACACATCTAAGCAACAAGGATAAAAACAAATTCAAAGTGAAAGGCTGGAAAACAATACTCCAAGCAAACAACACCCAAAAAAAAGCAGGTATAGCAATACTCATATCTAATAATGCTGACTACAAGACAGAAAAAGTACTCAGAGACAAAAATGGTCATTTCATAATGATTAAGGGGAAGTTGAATCAAGAAGACATAACAATCCTTAATATATATGCACCAAACCAAGGAGCACCAAAATATATAAGACAGCTACTTATTGACCTTAAAACAAAAACTGACAAAAATACAATCATACTTGGAGACCTCAATACACTGCTGATGGCTCTAGATCGGTCATCCAAACAGAGAATCAATAAAGATATAGTGGCCTTAAACGAAATACTACAACACCTGGATATGATAGACATCTACAGGACACTTCATCTCAAAGCGACAGAGTATACATTTTTCTCTAGTGTACACGGGACATTCTCAAGAATTGACCATATGTTGGGCCACAAAGACAATATCAGCAAATTTAGAAAAATTGAAATTGTACCAAGCATATTTTCTGATCATAAAGCCTTGAAACTAGAATTCAACTGCAAAAAAGAGGGGGGAAAACCCACAAAAATGTGGAAACTAAACAACATACTTCTAAAAAATAAATGGGTCAAAGAAGAAATAAGCGCAGAGATCAAAAGATATATACAGACAAATGAAAATGAAAATACGACATATCAGAATCTCTGGGATGCAGCAAAAGCAGTAATAAGAGGAAAGTTCATATCACTTCAGGCCTATATGAACAAACAAGAGAGAGCCGAAGTAAACCACTTAACTTCACACCTTAAGGAACTAGAAAAAGAAGAACAAAGACAACCCAAAACCAGCCAAAGAAAGGAGATAATAAAAATCAGAGCAGAAATAAATGAAATAGAGAACAGAAAAACTATAGAAAAAAATCAATAAAACAAGGAGCTGGTTCTTTGAAAAGATCAACAAAATTGACAAACCCTTGGCAAGACTCACCAAGGAAAAAAGGCACAGGACTCAAATAAATAAAATCCAAAATGAAAGAGGAGAGATCACCACAGACATCATAGATATACAAAGAATTATTGTAGAATACTATGAAAAATTATATGCCACCAAATACAACAATCTAGAAGAAATGGATAAATTCCTAGAACAATACAACCTTCCTAGACTGAGTCATGAAGAAGCAGAAAGCCTAAACAGACCAATCAGCAGGGAGGAAATAGAAAAAACTATTAAAATCTCCCCAAAAATAAAAGTCCAGGCCCAGACGGTTATACTAGTGAATTCTATCAAACATTCAAAGAAGACTTGGTTCCTATTCTACTCAAAGTCTTCCAAAAAATTGAAGAAGAAGCAATACTTCCAAACACATTTTATGAGGCCAACATAACCCTCATACCAAAACCAGGCAAGGATGGCACAAAGAAAGAAAACTACAGACCAATATCTCTAATGAACACAGATGCTAAAATACTAAACAAAATACTGGCAAACCGAATACAACAACATATTAAAAAAATAATACATCATGATCAAGTGGAATTCATCCCAGAATCTCAAGGGTGGTTCAACATACGCAAAACGGTTAACGTAATACACCATATCAACAAAACAAAGAACAAAAACCACATGATCTTATCAATAGATGCAGAAAAGGCTTTTGATAAAATACAACACAATTTTATGTTTAAGACTCTCAACAAAATGGGTATAGAAGGAAAATATCTCAACATGATAAAAGCCATATATGATAAACCATCAGCCAACATCATATTAAATGGCATAAAACTGAGGACTTTCTACCTTAAATCAGGAACAAGACAGGGTTGTCCACTCTCTCCACTCTTATTTAACGTGGTGCTAGAAGTTCTGGCCAGAGCAATCAGACAAGACAAAGAAATAAAAGGCATCCATATCGGAAAAGAAGAAGTAAAGGTATCACTTTTTGCTGATGATATGATCCTATACATCGAAAACCCGAAGGACTCCACAAAAAGATTATTAGAAACAATAAACCAATACAGTAAGGTCGCAGGATACAAAATTAACATACAAAAGTCCATAGCCTTTCTATATGCCAACAATGAAATATTAGAAAACGAACTCAAAAAAATAATCCCCTTCACGATTGCAACAAAAAAAATAAAATACCTAGGAATAAACATAACAAAGAATGTAAAGGACCTATATAATGAAAATTACAAAGCATTGTTAAGGGAAATCGAAAAAGATACAATGAGATGGAAAAATATTCCTTGTTCTTGGATAGGAAGAATAAATATAATCAAAATGGCCATATTACCCAAAGCAATATACAAATTTAATGCAATTCCCATCAAAATCCCTATGAGATTTTTTAAAGAAATGGAACAAAAAATCATCAGATTTATATGGAACTATAAAGAACCCCGAATAGCCAAAACAATCCTAAGGAAAAAGAATGAAGCTGGGGGCATTACAATACCTGACTTTAAACTATATTATAGGGCCACGATAATCAAAACAGCATGGTATTGGCAGAAAAATAGACACTCAGACCAATGGAACAGAATAGAAAGCCCAGAAATAAAACCACATATATATGGTCAAATAATCTTTGATAAAGGGGCCAACAACACACAATGGAGAAAAGAAAGCCTCTTCAACAAATGGTGTTGGGAAAACTGGAAAGCCACATGCAAAAGAATGAAACTCGACTACAGCCTGTCCCCGTGTACTAAAATTAATTCAAAATGGATCAAAGACCTAAATATAAGACCTGAAACAATAAAGTACATAGAAGAAGACATAGGTACTAAAATCATGGACCTGGGTTTTAAAGAACATTTTATGAACTTGACTCCAATGGCAAGAGAAGTGAAGGCAAAGATAAATGAATGGGACTACATCAGAATAAAAAGTTTTTGCTCATCAAGAGAAACTGATATCAAAATAAACAGACAGCCAACTAAATGGGAAATGATATTTTCAAACAACAGCTCAGATAAGGGCCTAATATCCAAAATTTACAAGAACTCATAAAACTCAACAACAAACAAACAAACAATCCCATAAAAAAATGGGAAGAGGACATGAACAGACACTTCTCCCAGGAAGAGATACAAATGGCCAACAGATATATGAAAAGATGCTCAGCTTCATTAGTTATTAGAGAAATGCAAATCAAAACTACAATGAGATACCACCTCACCCCTGTTAGATTAGCTATTATCAACAAGATGGGTAATAGCAAATGTTGGAGAGGCTGTGGAGAAAAAGGAACCCTCATTCACTGTTGGTGGGACTGTAAAGTAGTACAACCATTATGGAGGAAAGTATGGTGGTTCCTCAAAAAACTGCAAATAGAACTACCTTATGACCCAGCAATCCCTCTACTGGTATTGCTCAGAAACATTGATACGTGAAGACACATGTAGCCCCATGTTCATTGCAGCACTGTTCACAGTGGCCAAGACATGGAAACAACCAAAAAGCCCTTCAATAGAAGACTGGATAAAGAAGATGTGGCACATATACACTATGGAATACTACTCAGCCATAAGAAATGATAACATCAGATCATTTACAGCAAAATGGTGGGATCTTGATAACATTATAAGTAGTAAAATAAGTAAATCAGAAAAAAACAAGAACTACATGATTCCATACATTGGTGGAACATAAAAATGAGACTAAGAGACATGGACAAGAGTGTGGTGGTTACCAGGGGTGGGGGGAGGGAGGACGTGGGAGGGAGTGAGGGAGAGAGTTAGGGGGAGGGGGAGGGGCACAGAAAACTAGATAGAGGGTGGCGGAGGACAATCTGACTTTGGGTGAGGGGTACGCAACATAATTTAATGACAAAATAACCTAGACATGTTTTCTTTGAATATATGTACCCTGATTTATTAATGTCATCCCATTACCATTAATAAAAATTTATTTAAAAAAAAATTAAATTCCTAAAAGAAAAATATAAATTCATTCTTAAAAAAAAAAAAAAATGTTTACTTTTAGAAAATATCTGTGGATTCAATAAGCCAGTCATGTTTATTTATCCTTTTGGTTTACAGGATCAATACACAAAAAATACTACCATGCTTTATTGATCCAATAATTGTGTTGTGGCCTTGGTAGCCTAGCTACCAAGTAGTAGTACCATAATTGCACATAGGGTTAGGTAGATGAATCAGGGCTTATATCTTGCAGAAAATAAAATTTATATAATTATGTGTATCAAGGAAGAGTCCTACAGTTAGAGAAATGCTCAAAGGACAAGTCAAGGATGACATCATACTATGTGTGGTACATTAACATCACTGGGCATTTGGTTGGATTTGGCTGGGTCATTCAATAAAGGTAGACATTGAAAGGAGGAGTTTGGTCAACCTGACATGTTAAACAGGTGGCAAACATATTGACATAAATACTTTATAGTGCACCTAGCTTGTTTATGAGGAGGCTGTCCCACACCTATGTCAAGTATAATAAGCTACCACAAGGGCAATACTAGACATCTCATTAACCTCCTGTAACTATTTCATCACTCAGGATTAATGGCTGGTGTTTCCCTTGAATCCATGTCCTACAGAGGTATGATTGTGCTAGAACACAAGAAGCATCTTCTCCTACTTGGAGAAGTTCCAGTGGATGTGACTCCCACACATAACTGCCAATTGATGTGGATCACCATGCCCTTTACTGGTGCCTACCTTCTAGCTGATCCAGCCCAGCCAAACCAGGTGTTGAACCCATATAACATTAGTAAAGTTTCCCTTACCATAAACCAGCAAGCATAGGTCTGATTATTACAAAAGAAAAAAATTCCTTCTTCTGTTGCGTGGTAATATGGCATCTTTATTAGAAAATTCTCAGTGGAATATGGTGTGCACACACACACACAAAGCTAATGCTATATAGTATAATGGTTTTTGTTACCATTTCCATTGCTTTAACAGAGATAGGAATTAAAGGCACAGTGCCATGAAGAGAGGAGAATCTGCCACTTGAAGGAAGACATCTGAAGTTTGCTGCCCAAAGGCTTAGGTATTGATAGTGAAGTGAGAGATGGGAAGACATGGTCCATATGGGCAATAGAGCAGAAAAGCTAACACTAATCTGCTTCCAAAATTTTTATTAGGATCACCCTAATGAAAATTTTGACTTTCAAATTTAAAAATGACTGTTTTAATTAGTTTTATAATTCCGCAATAACAATTTTCCAAAGGAAATCTTCAGAACTCCCACATGCCTTCTTTACTCACAGTAAAAATCCTGCTCTTCTTGCTATGGTTAAATGTCTCTGGGCTTTACATAACAAACCTTTTTTTTTTTTTTTTTTTTTTTTTTGCTAAACTCCAAAACTTAGAAAACATTTGCTTTGGGAAGAAAGTCTATAATAAAGGTCTTGGTCCAAAACCTCTGTCTAGTAGTTCTTCTAAATGAAATCCAATGAAAGTGTACTGGTGAGTTTCATAGTTTATCTTGCCCTCAGTTTTCAGGAAAATGGCATTCACATCCCTTAGTTGGTTCAACAAGTACTTCATTGTTTGGTAATATTTAGACTTCTTCAGACACCTGAAGTTGAAATCAATGTGCTTTAAACAAAATAGCATTTATTCAACTCATCAAGAGACAAGTAGCATTTTTCTCTAAAGAAAGGAATATCAATGGCCATTTTCCAAACTTTATGTTTAACATATTATAAACTGAAGCTCGTAGACCTTCTGACTAAATACCATAAAATGGGATTTTTAAATCAAGCCTTTATCAGGAGATTTCTCTGGGAATTTTTGTAAATCAACAGCAAAGAAATTCCTACACCATCTCTATTTGTCATAAGAGAGTAAGAAATACATCTGATTTTCCTAATGAAAGGGCCACAGCCTGGAATTATAATAGGCGCTCACAGCAGCAGAATTTATCCAAACTATATGTACCGTCCCAGGATCTTTTCTTTTATTTATTTATTTATTTATTTATTTATTTATTTATTTATTTATATTTTTCTGAAGCTGGAAACGGGGAGAGACAGTCAGACAGACTCCCGCATGCGCCCGACCGGGATCCACCCGGCACGCCCACCAGGGGTGACGCTCTGCCCACCAGGGGGCGATGCTCTGCCCCTCCGGGGCGTCGCTCTGCTGCGACCAGAGCCACTCTAGCGCCTGGGGCAGAGGCCAAGGAGCCATCCCCAGCGCTCGGGCCATCTTTGCTCCAATGGAGCCTTGGCTGTGGGAGGGGAAGAGAGAGACAGAGAGGAAGGAGGGGGGGTGGAGAAGCAAATAGGCGCTTCTCCTATGTGCCCTGGCCAGGAATCGAACCCGGGTCCCCCACACACCAGGCCGACGCTCTACCACTGAGCCAACCGGTCAGGGTCCAGGATCTTTTAATAAAATATTTATCTGAGCTCTAAATATGAGCCTACAAGTTTTAAATAGGATGTAACTCTCATCCCTACCCTGTGAGAGTGCACACGTACACACACATGCACACATACTGTGCATGCATGTCTAGAAGAGCACTCATGACTGTTAAAATTCAATAATTAATGTTTTGCCCTATTTATCATCTTTTATCAATAACTTGTTTAAAAACTTAGAATGTATGTCAGTATCTATGGATGACAAGGGGGAAGGTTGATTAGAGAGTAAAAATTTGGTGAACCATGAGTTACACCTCATAAGATAACTTGAAATATGGCTGAATGTAAAACCCAGATTTTCATCTAAAGAATCAACTGAAACTTCCAGTTTCTAGTTCTGTATGTAAGGAGTATGGAAGTTGACATTTTGTCCTAACAACAAGTAAAAAAACTGAACAGACTAAAGAATTAACAACTTTCCTTAGATCTATAAGCGAAAGGAGGACAAGGGGCGAACCATTGCCCCAAAGATTGAAGAGACCAACAGGTGAAAAGTCATGGTTCCCTGTGGTTGGTTCCCATAAGGGGAACCAGCACCAGGAAGACATGAATTATAATTGACAAATTGTTGGGGCTCAATGTGTACAACTCTGAGAATTTAAAACTCCACAAAACTTGATTCAAAATGGGTCACAGACCTAAATGCAAAATGAACAGCTATAAAACTCCTGGAAGGTAACACAGAAGAAAATCTAGATGACCTCTGTGTGATGATGCCCTTTTCAATACAATAACAAAGACAAGAGCCATGAAAAAAAGTAACTGATAACTTGGACTTCATTAAAAGCAAAAACTTCTCTGTGAAAGACAATATCAAGAGAATCAGAAGACAAGCCACAAGCTGAGTGAAAACATTTTCAAGACACATTTGATAAAGGACTGTTATCCAAATATACAAAGAACTCTTAAAACTCAATAATAAGAAAGCAATCTGATTTTAAAATGGGCCAAAGACCTCAATAATTACTTCACCAAAGAAGATATACAGATGTCAAATAAATATATTTGCATTTTCTTGATGACATATGAAGTTCCACATCATACATATGTCATTAGGGAAATGCAAATTCAAGCACCACTAAGATACCATTACACACCTATTATAATACCCTAAATCCAAAACACTGACAACACCAAATGCTGGCAATGATGTGGAGCAATAGAAACTCTCATTGCTGGTGGGAATGCAAAGTGGTATGGCTACTTTGGAAGACAGTTTGGCAGTTTCTTACAAAACTAAATACATTCTTACCTAATTATGCTCCTTAGTATTTATCCAAAGAAGTTTTATGTTCACTCAAAATCCTGCACAGGGATGTTTATAGTTTTATTTATAAACTTGGAAGCAACCAAGTTTTGGCAGTTATGAATACACCTTTTATTTTAGCCAAAAGGCTGAGAGAAAATCAGCAATTATGAATAGATGGATGAATAAAATATGGTACATCCAGATGATAAAATATTATTCAGCATAAAAAAATAATGAGTTATCAAACCATGAAAAAACATGGAGCAAACTTAAATGTCTATTACTATGTGAAAGAAGCCAATCTGAGAAGGCTACATACTGTATGATTTCAACTATATGACATTTTGGAAAAGCCAAAACTATGGAGACAATAAAAAGATCAGGTTGCTGGGGAGAGCTGGTGAGGGAAAGACTAACAGGCAGAGCTGAAAGGTTTTTTGGGCAGTGAAAATACTCCGATGATACCATAATGATTATACATTTATCAATATTCAGAGAATATACAACACCAAGAGTGAATGCTAATGTGAACCATGGATTTTGAGTGATTATTATATATTAATGTAGGTTTATTCTTGTGCTGATAAAAAGTGTATCATTCTGGTGAGTGATGTTGACAATGGAGCAGGCTACGAAGGGAGGGGGGCAAGAGTTATGTGGAAAACCTCCATACCTCTCTCTCTTTTCCTGTGTACCTAAAGCTGCTCTAAACAAACAAAGAAACAAAAAGGTCTTTAAAATATCAACTGCAAATGTGGGGAAGAGGGGAGACCTGTTTAGCATAGTTCTTTTAAAAGAATCATGAAATTTGAAAATTTGAAACTCAGGACAACTTCTTGTGTTCATTCATATTCTCCTTCTTTCTCTTATTCTCACTCTCAGTGTCTTTTCTTTCTGCCCTTCTGTCTTCCTGTCTTTTTTCCTGTCTTTTCTTTCTTTTCTTTTCCTCTTTCTCCCTCCCTCTCCCTCTTCCTGCTTTCTTCCTTAAGACCCACTCTCCAAGTCTCCCTGAATCACCACAGCCTAAATAGGCTCCTCAATTCTAGGTCTGCTTTACTTTCACTCATTCTCCCTTTACCCGCTGCCGGGGGATCTGACTAAAAAGCAAGCATTACTAAGTTGCTTCCCTGCTTAAAATACTTCAGTGACTATCTATAGTGCTCAGTATAAAGTTCCAACACCATAAGCACATCAGGGTCTTTTGGGTCTGGGTCCTGTCTATAAACTACAGGCCCTTCTCTAGTCTGCTCTTCCATTATCCCACCAGGTACTGTTTTCTCTCTTCTTATATTTCATCTTAAAGTGTCACACTTTTATATTTCTATGCTTCTCCTATTGCTCAATGCAAATATCTCTTCTCCTTCAACCACCAAATTAGGTGATCCTTTAGGAAAACAAAAATCTTTAATGCATCCACTATGTATTCTACAACGTGTAGTATATACTTTTGTTTAGCGTTAATTGCATCAAACACTTTCTTCATTACACTATAAATTTTTTGAGTTTAGTATCTGATTAGTACTTGCCTTTGCAAATTCAAAGGGTAACATAATACCAGCACAGAATAACTCCTCAAAAATTTTTGTGAATTGGCCCTGGCCGGTTGGCTCAGCGGTAGAGCGTCGGCCTAGCGTGCGGAGGACCCGGGTTCGATTCCCAGCCAGGGCACACAGGAGAGCACACATTTGCTTCTCCACCCCTCCGCTGCGCTTTCCTCTCTGTCTCTCTCTTCCCCTCCCGCAGCCAAGGCTCCATTGGAGCAAAGATGGCCCGGGCGCTGGGGATGGCTCTGTGGCCTCTGCCCCAGGCGCTAGAGTGGCTCTGGTCGCAACATGGCGATGCCCAGGATGGGCAGAGCATCGCCCCCTGGTGGGCAGAGCGTCGCCCCATGGTGGGCGTGCCGGGTGGATCCCGGTCGGGCGCATGCGGGAGTCTGTCTGACTGTCTCTCCCTGTTTCCAGCTTCAGAAAAATGGAAAGAAAAAAAAAAATTTTGTGAATTGAAGAAGTAAATGAACAATGATCGTCCCGAAAACTATGTTGTATGAATTGACAAAGGATGTTTGTGCTGTAAGAAAGAAGGCTTTGTGAGCCATAGTAACCAATTTTGAATGTGCACAATAAAGAGACATTCCATTTGGTTACAAAGGACTGCATGGGATAAATGAGTAGAAACTACAGGAAGTGTATTTCTGCTCAGTGTATAATTAGAACTTTTACCAATGGGATAGTTCCCCTGAGGTAGGATGTTCACTTTCGATAGAACTGTTCAAGCAAATCTTGAATGTGTTTCTTCAGCAAATGGATGGTAGATAAAGAATTTGTAAGATTTCTTCCAACTCTAAGGTTTTTTAAATTTCAAAATGAACATTTAGTAGACAAATTATAAAACATTTGCTTTAATTGGAGGAACTATTGTCCAAGAGGAAAGAAGGCTAAAGCACAAAGAAGTGGGCCATGAAAAAAAGCACAGTTTATTATATATATCTAGCGTTAAGATAAGGGCACCAACGTACTTAGATAAACGCTATTCTAAGCTGTTACTGAGGTTCCATAATATAGTACAATTCTGAGAGCAAGTGGTTCAGAAAAACAAGTAACTGCTATTTGCACAGACCTCCTATCCTAACCCTAAAAGTTTTATGCACTGACAATGACTAAGAGGTTTGAAATATAAAATCAAATACATTATATTCTAGCTCTTTTACTGTCCAAGAATAGCCAGGTCTTTCAATAAAGGAAAACTCAATAAATTACAGTTACAAAGAGCAACTGAATCACACAAGCAGCTCCTGGCTGCCACCAGAAAGATCAGAGGAAGTTACTATTAGAAACTTGGGAAAGACATATGAGAAACCACAGCAAAGACCTTGGGTATTTAAGAACTGAAATAGCTTCCATGTGGGTTTAAAGTCATAGCCAAATTTGTCCAAATGTAGACTACACTGAATGCACAGAGTTAGACTGATGCAAAATTCGTAAATAAGAGATGCAGGGAAAAGGAAACCCTTAGAAAATGCAGATGTAGGTACTGAGGAACTAAAGGAGGGGCACAAAGGAAATCCTTAGAAAATGCAGATGTAGGTACTGAGGAACTAAAGGAGGGGGCACAGAGGGCATTTCTGCCAGAGAAAACTGCACACTTCACTTTTCCTGAGCTATAACATAAGGCAGGGGTCCCCAAACATTTTACACAGGGGACCAGTTCACTGTCCCTCAGACCATTGGAGGGCCAGACTATAAAAAAACTATGAACAAATCCCTATGCACACTGCACAGATCTTATTTTAAAGTAAAAAAAACAAAATGGGAACAAATACAATATTTAAAATAAAGAACAAGTAAATTTAAATCAACCAACTGACCAGTATTTCAATGGGAACTATGCTCCTCTCACTGACCACCAATGAAAGAGGTGCCCCTTCCGGAAGTGCGGTGGGGGCCAGATAAATGGCCTTAGGGGGCCGCATGTGGCCCAGGGCCGTAGTTTGGGGACCCCTGATATAAGGTCTGCATTTCACACAAAATTAAAGAACTCTTCTAGCACATAAAGGTTACAGGAAAATGCTTTATTTCACCATAAATATTTCTATTTTAAGACACACTCCAAACAACAAAAAGATTTTTAAGAAGTCAGGCTCAAATACATATCTGTGTTTAGCGTCTCCTTCAAATTCAAAAGGGTCAAAAAAAAAATTTTAAAGGGTCATTTCAAATAAGCAACTTGAGGAAACATTTCCAAAGGGCCACAGAACATTTGTCAGAAGCCTCTAGATGATCCTATATCTCACCTTGCTCTCACTTTACATGGCCCGAGCCCAGTAATGGGATTGAAATAATTTAACAGTTGGTCCTCTGCCCTAATGACCATTTAAAGTATAAAAAATATATACTGAAAGGTAGATTATTATTTCATGCGTTTAATACTTAAATAAGAACAATAAAAGAGGTACACAAAACTAGATTATATTATAAGAGTTTTAAAATATTAATGAAAAAATATTAACTAATACCTGACAAAAAACAATAAAACTGTTATTTAAGATATTCCCATATTGCTTCTTGACTGGTGTCTTCACTTGCAATTTTGTCACCTGTGGACGGAATGAACATTATACTATGGATGCTTAGAATACGCAGCTATGCAGATGAACATTCAAAAAGAATAAGGCGCCCTGGCCGGTTGGCTCAGTGGTAGAGTGTCGGCCTGGTGTGCAGGAGTCCCAGGTTTGATTCCCAGCCAGGGCACACAGGAGAAGCACCCATCTGCTTCTCCACCTCTCTCCCTCTCCTTCCTCTTTGTTTCTCTCTTCCCCTCCCACAGCCAAGGCTCCATTGGAGCAAAGATGGCCTGGGCGCTGAGGATGGCTCTGTGGCCTCTGCCTCAGGCACTAGAATGACTCTGGTTGCAACAGAGCAACGCCCCAGATGGGCAGAGCATCGCCCCCTGGTGGGCATGCCAGGTGGATCCTAGTCGGGCATAGCAGGAGTCTGTCTGCCTCCCCATTTCCAACTTCAGGAAAAAAAAAATACAAATTTGATTTCCACATTGGGCAGCTGCCCAGGAGCCCACCTTAGAGAGAACCCTGGTTACAAGTGCCATTTTAACAACCGGTTCGCCAAACTCAACAAAAAATTAGGTCTCTGTTCTGCCGAACTGGTGCAAACCAGCTGAATCCCACCACTGCCTGAGCCCCAGAAGCTCTCTTCCAGGAAGGCTTCTCCCTGAAAGGGCAGAATCCCCACCTTCTTCTGGGACTCAGTAGGCACATACTATAAGCACATTCACTGAAAAGTGCCTATGTGCAGCCTGGTACTCAGTTGGTTCTCAACAAAAGCTCATAGAATGAACAAACATACCTGAGGTAAGTGGAGGCAGTCTGGCTCAATGCCCTTTCCTTTTGAACAAATTTAGAAATCTTCAGATACAATATTTTGGAATTCAAATTAGGTTCTCTAGCACAGTACAATTTGAAACAGCCCCTAGAATATTTATATTAGCACATCTTTGAACATTACCTTGTGAAATGATTCAGACTAGAAATTATTCAAATACAGAAACTTTACTATTTCCTCAAATTTATTCCTGAATATTGTTTCCAATGCCCTAATCTCCTAACCAGTTCCCCATCCCTTAACCCAGGGGTTCTCAAACATTTTGAAGTTGGGGCTCATTTAAAATCCTACAAATAATTGTAGGTGTACTATATACAAATTTCTGAGAAATACATTATAATAATTAAGTCAAATATTAAAGAAAAAATATAAAGTCCAAGCGTGCTTTTATGGTAATTAAACAAAATAAATATGACAAAATTAAATTTATTCTGACATTAAAAAACATTTTTATGTTACATGTTTGGAGTTAAGCTTTTTAGAATTTGTAAAAAAGAAGGGTTAAAAAATTTAAAAACGACAAAAAGTTATCTTTTTATATATATATATAGATAGATAGATACATTCTTAGTAAGATTTAGTAAATTCAGCAGGTCCCAGTGCGAATGTGTTAAGTTTTTCATTCTTGTGTTTATGAGAAACATGAGCCTGATGTGCCCTAGTGATTTCTTCAATGTTTGGGCACATATTTGAAAGGCAAACTCTCATTTCCTCGTCAATACATTGAAGGATTCCTCTCTTTTTACTCTTAATTGTGTTGAGGGTAGAAAATCCTAATTCACATACATAGGATTTATGTGAATAAATCAGGCAGTGAAAATTGTAGTGAAATGTTCAAAGCTTTTTAAGATATTTCCACATATTCTTCTTTTATATAAATCAAAAAGCTTCAAGAGACAATTTCTTATGTTTAATCATCAATCCACGATCAGCGAATATAGCTGCCAGTTATTCTTCTTCTGTTAATGTTAAACCAAAATCATTTGAAGCTTCCATGAATGGGTTTCTAATCCAATTGTATTGTTCAGTGTTAAGTGATGAAAAATGCTAAAAATTAAATTCTGCCCGTTAGCCTTCAAGTCCTCTTTTATTTACACTTAACTTTTGCTCACTTCCAGAATTGGATTTTTCAATATCATGCTCTCTTTAAGAAATCTATTCATTGTATTTGGGTGTATTTATCTAAAAATAATATAATGATGTGTTAATAATAAATATAATAATGATGTGTTAACAAAAAGAGTGGTATTTCCGTAATGAAATGGTATAATAGAGTAACTATATTTATTTTTATATCTGGGCACATGCTGCGAACCAGTGCAGCTAGTAATTCCAGGTCCCGAGTGGGAATGGTGTGGAATTAAGAAAATACATGGAATTAAGAAAATATGGGGTCAGAAGGGCCCTGTAATTGGTGCTGGCAAGAACAAAGCTTGCCCAAAAACCGCATTTTGCTTTATTTATGGGGCAAAGTGAGGCCATTAGCAAATCTTAACTTTACACCAAACAAAGGATAGAAGAAACTTGCCTCCAGTCTTTCCGGGGAACAAGGAGGGTAGTGTAAATAATCCAGAACCACAGCTTAACATCCTTTTGCAACCTAATCAGGCAAGTGAGGTGGGGGGTTGGGCAGACTGTCAGCTTACAGCCAATTCCCCACACCTCTGTCCCCCAAAACTCTAAACTCCAAAAATCCTATTGATTTTTTGGTCCCCAACAGGCACATATTTCTCTAGAATACCATAGGGCACACCTGGAAATCTAGGGTGCACCAGTGCACCCTGGTGCACACTTTGAGAACCACTGCCTTAACCTAATGCTAGTGTACCGGTAAACAGCTGCGCAGGCCCACTTTTTCAAGTTATCTTTCCCTTACAGCAATGATGAATTTTCACAAACTTATCCAAACACTTCTCCCCATCTAGGCTCCTTTTGGGATCAGTAAGAGAACCGTTTAATGTATCTGGTCCTTAATTAAGGTTGTGGTTATGGCCACGAATGCACTTTCCCTCTAACCAATATAATTGCCTTTACAGAGTGTCTAATATTTTCATTAAATAAACAGATAGGTTCCCAAGCCTCAGTCCCTCCTGAGGTAACAGCACATGGTTAGATAGAAGGTTCTCTGTACCGAGTCTCCCCCCCTCTCCTATCTCAACCACACGTACACTGTAGTGGACCAACATCGCAACTTGGGCTACAAGGAAAGATGAGCTAGCAAAGCGCATGAATTTCTTTTTTTTTTTTACACTAACAGCCTGGTTTCCATTATCTTCATACAGATTTCTTTTAGGGCCTGGCAATTTTCAAATGTTTTGTTATGAAGTTTGGAATGTGTCTTAAAATATAAATATTTATGATGAAGAAAAACAAAGTCATACTGTTTTACAGTCACCACTCCTTTCTGGACATCATAAGTGCATTTATTGCAAACAGAGTTCTCCCAGTGTGAAGAAAGAAGCAAGTGCACGAGGCATAGCTCTGAAAGCTCCGAGGAGAAAGAGCCCAGCTCTACATTCTCTTTACAGGAACTAGCATTGCTGCTCAAGGACACTTAATACCCCAAGGCAGTTTACTAATGATCTTCCTATCTTAACTTTTTCAAATCATTTTTTTTTAATTTATCAATTTGAGGGCGGGGGAGAGAGAGAGAGAGAAACATCAATTTGTTGTTCCACTTACTTATGCATTCATTGGCTGATTCTTGTATGTGCCCTGACTGAGGATCAAACCCATAATCTTGGCATATCAGGATGATGCTCTAACCAACTGAGCTATTTGGCCAGGACCTCAAAACTCTTTCAATCCACAAATTACAATAGGATCCCACATTAGTTGAGAAGATGGAAATTGTGAATAACCAAATTACAGCTGAACTCCAGGATAGCAGCCCCTTTACTCAGTCTCTCTATAAGATATTCTTTAACCACTGCCTTCAGCCACAGCCAAATCTATTTAGTTAATCTCACAGACCATCCAGACTACCTTGTTCACCAAGAAACTAGTCTGGACAATTGTGGCCAGTATAACTTGCTAACTATTAATCTATTCTAATATCTCTTCAGAGGCCAAGTCTAGGCTGCAAGCAATGTGAAGCCAGTCTACTAGAAAGAGCTATATACAACAGGAAGCCAACTGGCTTGAGGTCAATTTGATACAACCCACAAAATAACAGAAAACAAGGGCTAAAAAGACAGTGTGAGTACATTCATGTATCATTTTTGCAGTTCTTTTTAGCCTTTGTTTTCAAAATTGTAAAAAAATAAAAAAGAAAAAAAAGAAAACATTTTAAAACCATCCAGGCCATAGTTCTCTTTACTCTTTCATTTAGAATCCTAGCTCCATACACTCCGAAATTACAACATGGTTATGCAATGCAAGGTGTGTATAGTCTACACATTAAAATTTCAAACACATTTTAGGAGATCCCAGAGGCAAATGACACACTGCTCTGTGTGTGTTAAGCAAAAAAGTCTCTAGTATGGAGTATGTCAGTTAAGGACATGATTGACTTATCCTGCGCCAAAGCTGAATACAAGTTGCAATATGTTGGGAAACATTAGAGTGTTTTCCTCTTGTCAGAAAGTGTGATGCAATCCAGCCACAGACCTGAAACGCCAAAGATGTAATCCTGCTTGGAGAAGGGAGAGAACTAAAAGTCCCAGGTACCTGATAGAAACATCTAGATTATTACCCGAATTTCTACTGTATCCTTTCCTCTCATTCATCATTTTTGCCCATCACCAGGAAAACTCTCCTCTGGAAAGCAATTATTATGTTTGACTAGCTTGTGTGGTTCCAAGTTTATACTACAAACTTTTCAGATATTTTCTCTAAGAGAAGAATTTTTCTTTGTGGACCATCTGTTTGTCTACCATCTGAGTTAGAGACTATTTATTTATTTATACTAAAAGAGCTCGAGTAAAATGTTAACAATGAGGAAAACTGGGTGAGGAATATATAAGAGTTCATTGTACTACTATCTTTGCAACTTTTCTGTAAGTTTAAAATTATTCCAAAGTAAAAAGTGTATTAAAAATCAAAGACTGGCCTTCTCGGTCAAGCAGACATGGGATCAAATGCTGTGACAAGAGGCACGTTGCTTTTATTTTCTTTGTTTTTATCTTCCTTTGACATTGAGGAATACCAGTTTTGAAAAGAATTGTGAAACATTATCATTGTTTTGTTGTTGTAAAACATTTTGTAATAACAAGTTATTACAAGCATGTATTACTTAATAATTTTTAAAATCCACTGACATTCATGTAAATTACACACGACATAGTAAAGTGTGTTATAAGTACATTTAGTGGTCTTAACTAATCTCCCTAGGCTGTCAAGCCAAACCAGAACAACAAGTAACGACAAAGAAATAGATTAACCCGAAAAGTCTCATGTCCTATGAAGAACGCTAGAATTAATATTTCCGTTATCAAAGCACTCATCATTCCATCCAGACACAGTTCCCACCCTGCAAAGCCTGAGAAGCTGATGGAAAACAGATGCCTCTCTTCTTAGCGTTTAGCTGACACCACACTACTTCTCCATACCATGGTGGCAGCTCTCTAGTTTCTTCCCCTGTCACACTGGAGTTGGGTCGGATTATCTCTAAAGTCTCTGTGGACAGTGACATCCTATGGCAATGCCTGTGTTTCCTGGGCTTTCTCTGTTAGAGTCTTAGGTTGCTAGGGCTCTCAGCTTTACTTGCCTTATGTTTTCAGGGTTAGAATTCATCTTACACAATCTCCTTTATAACTGGTCATCTCAGTAACTGAAGAAAAGCAATGAAGTGAGTCAGGCCACTATATGGAACAAAATTTTCTTAATGTTGAGAAATAGCAGTTTTGCTCACTAACATTTTTAGCTTCTATTTGGGAAACCGATACCCCACTCAATGCTTATTCATTCATTCTTCAAATCTTAGTTGAAGCATCACTAGAGGAAGTCTCCTTATTTTCCACGACTAGGTTCAAGTCCTCTGACATCAGTTTTCATGGTCCAGTACTTCTCCTAAATAGCATTTATCAATGATAGTCCCAGTTTTACATTTATTTGCATGACTATTGATGTTTCTCTCTCACTTTCCAACCTCTAAGCTCCATGAAAGCAAATAACATGCCTGTTTTTAAAATTATTTTTATTAAACTATTTAATTATAAACTAAGTTATAATTAAATTCAAAGCATTAAAATCTTTAAAATAATGTTAACCCTTTCCATGTTAGAAAGCTAAAACAACAACTTTGTAATTTTTTTTCCTCAAGGCAATAAACAAACCAAGAAGCAGATCTAACAATGGAGTGATAAGTATATATAACACCTTTCTTTAATGGAGTTTGGTATAAAGAAACCTGGGGAGGAATTCTATCTTGGGTTTGGATTGACGTTCCACCATTAACTAGCGGTATCCATTTGCTAATTATTTGAGCTCACAATTTAAAACCACACTAGATAGTGATTTCTTATGAAATATATATATTTTAAAGTAAGAGAGACAGAGACAGAGAGAGGGACAGATAGGGACAGACAGACACAAAGGGAGAGAGAGATGAGAGGCATTAACTCACAGCTGTGGTACTTTAGTTGTTCATTGACTGGGGGGCTCCAGTGAAGCCAGTGACCTCTTGCTCAAGCCAGCGACCTTGGAATCAAGCCAGCAACCTTGGGCTCATGCCAGTGACCTTGTGTTTCAAGCTAGCAAACTTTGGGGCTCAAACCAGTGACCATGAAATCATATAGCTGATTCCAAGCTCAAGCCAGAGACCCCACGCTCAAGCTGGTTAGCCTGCACTTAAGCCAGATGAGCCCGAGCTCAAGCCAGAGACCTGGGTGTTTCCAACTTGGGGCATACATATCCCAGGTCAATGCTCTATCCACTGTGCCACCACTGGTCAGGCTAATTTATTTCATTTATAACACACACACACACACACCAAAACCTTCACACCCAAATGTGTATTGTTCTGTTTAAGGTCTTTGTCTTTGGTAGCTACACACATAGTCTTATCAAGTTACCGTGACTTAAGAGTTGTGCGAGCTTTGTTGTATTATAGACATCAGATCAAATTCTTCTGAATAGTCTCAGTTAGCAAAAATTCATCCTCTGAAAATAGATTTGATTTTATTAAATGACCCCAAATCCCTCAGAGTAAGGGATGGCAAGTAAAGTGAATAAGCAGGGTGGGTGACACTTTGGGTCAAAGAGTAAGGATGACTATGAAGTAATAAGAGCTCAATTATTCAGAAGCTAGATCTGAAAATAATTACCCACAAACAGGAGCTACAAACGTTCTTTACACAGTGGCCATTTCATCAGGATCAAAGCACCATCTTTTAAAGGAAGCACTCAGAAGGAAAACTACCATTTTAATGCAAACATTCTAATTATGATTTCAAAAATCATCTCCTTGCCCATCCCCTTATACACAAGTCTCGGATTTTCTTCCCTGAAGAGTTAAAGGACAGTTTAAAATAAACAGTTCCCATAAATTTCACTCCCCTTGAACTCTTAGAGAACATATTTTAAAGTACACATCCTCACATTGTTTTCAATTTATGGGACATTATTTTCCTTCTCCCTAGAAATCTGAAGTTGTGTCAGGGGACTCATGATTAGGTACTGCAGTGAGAACAATCAGAGGAGTATGTCCAATAAAATGATCTCTTATGTTTATAGCAATTCACAGTTTATGCAGGAACTTGTAAAATGAATCAAAAAATATGTTTCCTGACTCTATGAGGTTTCTGAGAAATATCAACACTTGGTATGAATCAAGCCCAAATAGGGCATCTCAGCTGGTCACAAACACAGGCTATGTTTAACCACAAAGCTGAGACAAGGCCTTGAATGGCCCCCAACTTAAAAAGTCCAATAGCTAATGATATAAAAAATTATTTGCTTGGTTATTAAATACAGCATAGATATCCAACAATGTTTATGGCTAGTAGACCCATGAGATTAAGTTTTCACTTGGCCTTTCTTCCTAAAACTTACTCTTATATGTAAACAATTTATGGTAGGTGTGGTCCTCAAAGATAACAGGAAATGCTTTTAAAAAATCAATCTTTTGAATTTTATGAATCCAGTGACCTATGGAGCTCTTCAATTTAGCGTTTCATTTTGCTTAGAAACACTAGAAAATCCAGGGACATAGCTCTGGTTTTCATTTTATCCACGAAATAAAAAGGTTGAAAAGGCACTGTGAAAGCATGTGTTCTTTTGCTTCATCTCAAACAAAACCTGATGTAACAAAGCAGTTTCCATGGTAATGACACTTTTTATTCAACATCAAGAGAAAAAAAGTATAAAAAATGCATAGTTAGGTAATGAAGAAAGCATACATGCCAAGACTTAAACCAGGCCTCTGGAAAATGACTGCCCACTTACAAAATATATTCCTTTGTTTTTCAAAGAACAAAGTTGGTCCCTCGATCTTGCTTGCACCTTCCCCATGTGAGAATCTGAAGGCCTTTCTCTGCCTTTCAACTGCCCCTGATAATACAATGGAAAGGAGAGAGATCATACAAAACATCTGCTGGTAAAGGAGTCCCACTATCTCTGTCTGAGCATTTCTTGTATATGTCTGTTTAAGAGAGAAGGGATAAAGATGTATAGTTAATGGTTAATGGGTAATAAGTACTGTTTTATTTGCCTTTAAGAGATTGCGAAATAGTCACATAATCAAAGGACTCAGCCTTGGAGAGGATCTTTGAGATCATTTAATTCAATTTCTTGTTTCAGAGATGAAAAAGATATGGCCCAGTCTGGGATCACACTGCTGAGTGGTGGCAGAGCCAGAACTAAAACCCCAATATTCTGACCCCCTTTATTCCCCAGTACTCTACTCAAGGGCAATATTCTTACCCCTTTAACCCCAATGTCTTACCCAAGGACAATATTCTGACCCCCTTTAACCCCAATGCCCTACCCAAGGACAATACTCTAACCCCCTTTAACCCATTAAGTAGTAAGTTTTTTTTTTGTTCACTGACCCCAAGGAGTGAGGTTTTTTTAAAAAAATGAAACTCGTTCCAGTTACAGTTTTATTAACTTAAAATCATGTTTGTTTGATAACAATTTATGGAACAAGAACATACATTTGCCTTTTTAAATGTTGTCTTACACATGTACGATCGTACTCTGGATGGTCAGGAGGTTCAAGGACATACATGAACATTTGTACTACTCAAAGGGTTAACCCCAATACCCTACCCAAGGACAATATTCTGACCCTCTTTTAACTCCGATACTCTATCCACTGCTAGCTTCGTGGGCATGTGACCTGTGAAATCTCACATGTCCTCATACTGAGAGAACCCC
Organism: Saccopteryx bilineata; assembly: GCF_036850765.1. Taxonomy (NCBI): domain Eukaryota; kingdom Metazoa; phylum Chordata; class Mammalia; order Chiroptera; family Emballonuridae; genus Saccopteryx; species Saccopteryx bilineata. The sequence goes on from NC_089490.1 coordinate 297,537,331, forward strand.
ATTCTTGGTTTAATGCTCTGCTGTTCTTGTCTTGAGACACTTAGGAATTTTTGAATAAAGGGCCCTATATTTTTATTTTACACTGAACCCCAATAATTATGCAGCTGATTCTGAGCCCAACTTCCCTTCTCAAAGATTATCTCAGAATAAATACTTCATATTGCAATAGAAAGAGGAAAAATTCAACAGAGAAGGAAATTTAAAGCAACAAAAGCAAAAACAGGCCTGACCAGGTGGTGGCGCAGTGGATAGAGTGTCGGAATGGGATGCAGAGGACCCCGGTTCGAGACCTCGAGGTCGCCAGCTTGAGCGCAGGCTCATCTGGTTTGAGCAAAAAGCTCAGCAGTTTGGAGCCAAGGTCGCTGGCTCGATCAAGGGGTTCCTTGGTCTGCTGAAGGCCTGCGGTCAAGGCACATATGAGAAAGCAATCAATGAACAACTAAGGTGTCGCAATGTGCAACGAAAAATTAATGATTGATGCTTCTCATCTCTCTCCATTCCTGTCTGTCTGTCCCTGTCTATTCCTCTCTCTGACTCACTCTCTGTCTCTGTAAAAAAATAAACAAATAAAAATAAATAAAAAAAAACAGGCAAAGCTCAAAGAGAAAAACTTCTTATGCATACAAGAGAACATCAGCCAGCAAGGGACTGAAAAAAAGGCTTCATGGAACGTAAATTAGACACAGCTTCGAGCTCAGTAATGGTAATAATATTTCAATATGATTGGCTCCTCAATAATAATTCCTGGTGAGTTACTGATAACAGTGATTAAGTGCAAATGTGGTGGGGTGCACAGTCTAGGTATGTAATTCACCTGAATATGCTCTTACCAACCAGGCCTTAATACATCAAGTCTGTCTTCTCATGTTGTAATCACAGGAAACAACTCATCATATGGGGAAAAAAACACAATCTCTAGAGAGGAGGCATCAGGAGGTGTCTACACATTGACATATACACAGGTTATTTGTTATTGGAGAACTTGGGGGGAATCTAATTGTTAGTAACGTTACATTGGGCAATAAGGACAATGGGAAGGCCTAACCTTTTAATCCATTACTGGTCCAGTTAGTCAATGGTATTTGCATATGACAGGAGGTGAAGTTTCTCTGATCATTAATTCCTTCTCCCTTTCTTTCAGAAAAAAACAAAGTAACAAAAAAAAAACTATACTTTTAGTGAAGAGGTATTGCATAGAAAGATTTGGAGCTTTAAAAACACCAACTTAACTTTAAATCCCAGTATAATCACTCACAATGTTATTATGGACAAGTTACGTAAATCTTCTAAGCTTCAATTTCTTTATCGGCAAAATAACATCCCATCTTGCGTAATTCATTAGATATGTTAGTTTGCAAGGATTTACTGTCCTCAAAGTGTGTCCCACAGAAGATAAACTCTGGAGAATAGTAAATGAGATGTGTGGGTCAAATAAATGTAAGAAACAGTGGGGTAAAACCAATCACGTTGATTTATTTCATGTACAACTTCTCAAAGTTTTTGATACAATAATTTTCCTAGTGAATCAACAAAAGGAAGATATCATATATAGCAGTGGTCCCCAACCCCCGGGCCGCGGACCAGTACTGGTCCGTGGGCCATTTGGTACCAGTCCGCAGAGAAAGAATAAATAACTTACATTATTTCCGTTTTATTTATATTTAAGTCTGAATGATGTTTTATTTTTTAAAAATGACCAGATTCCCTCTGTTACATTTGTCTAAGACTCACTCTTAACACTTGTCTCAGTCACGTGATACATTTATCCGTCCTACCCTAAAGGCCGAGGAGAGGGAGAGACAGAGAGAGAGAGAGAGAGAGAGAGAGAGAGAGAGAGAGAGAAGGGGGGGAAGAGCTGGAAGCATCAACTCCCATATGTGCCTTGACCAGGCAAGCCCAGGGTTTCTAACCGGTGACCTCAGCATTTCCAGGTCGACGCTTTATCCACTGCGCCACCACAGGTCAGGCCTGAAAATATTTTTTGACATTAAACCAGTCTGTGGCCCAAAAAATACTGGGGACCACTGATATATAGCACTTCCCAAATTTATTTGATCAGAAAAACAACGTGGGTTTTTTTTAACTAGTGTTGCACAGGACACATTTTTGCGAATGTTAAGCTATCTACAATAAAGCAAATAACTGTTACTTTCATTTATGTTAGTTTCAAGAGCTACAAAAATACAAAGATTCTTGTTATCACGATATGGTATGATCTGAAAAAAAATATATGCTTCTATGTTTTTTCTCACTTTGTTTCTTTTTTTTTTTTTCTCACTTTGTTTCAAACTATTCTCTCTCTCTCTCTTTTTTAGAACATCAACTTTGCTTCCTATTTAATCATAGGCTTATTGTTCCATTCTTCCCTGGATTTTCATTTGAGAAAAATCTACATTATCACTCTGTTCACTCCATCTAGGGTAAACAGCTATGGACTAGTCTAAATCATCAGGTCTAATACCAGGTCTGCTACTAAGTGTGTGACTAAGTTTTGCTTTAAAAAAAAAATTTTTTTTTTTAGGCTCCTATAAAATGAGTGAAATTGAGTTGTTCTGAGATATAATAAAATTTTATAGCATACTAAAACTGGGAAAGTTAAAAAAAAGAACCTTAGAAACTTTTTCCAGCCCAGCATATAAGGAACGTGGAAGTCATCACTCCCAACCACACAAGAAAAAGGCTGAACAAACTGAAAATCAACAATTTCATTTGGATCCATCAGAGAGTCAAGATCCCCGCCACAAATTCTGCGAGGGAGACAGGCAGGTACAAGGCATCACAACTTACTGGAGCAGAAACCCCTGTGAGAACCAGCACCAGAGTAGGGAAGTCTAGACTGTAATTGATGAATTGCTGGAAACTCAGTAGGAATGAGTTTGAGAGTTAAAGATTCCAAAAGGAAAAATTTGTGTGTGGGGGGGGGGGGGGGCTCCTACATTTTTATATAATATTACCTCCAGGAGTCCTATGAGGCCTTCAAAGAGATGACTGGGAAAATCCCTCATGCTTCCATCAGGGTTGGGGCAAAATGGCCATTTTGAGATAAGCCTAGAGTATTTTGATCTTCTTAACAAAATAAACTATTCCTCCAGAGCCTACTGGATCTGGGAGAACGGGAACAACCAGCTCCAGGCCCCTCTAGCCTTTGATGTGGAAGAAGGGGAATATGCACCTAACGCCTCTTCTAGTCTTCCTATTTTGTGTGTGTGTGTGTGTGTGTGTGTGTGTGTGTGTGTGTGTGTGTGTTTGAGGAGAGACCACGAAAACACTTGCAAATGTCACAACTCAGGGTCACAGGCTGACTAAAAGCTTGAGAACAATTCAAGCTTTTCACTGTAGAACACTCTCCCTCCCTCCACACCTTACCACCAACTCATCAACAAGGTCTATAAACTAAAGTTCTTCTTATGCAGTATATCATATCTAATTTTAACAAAAATATTATAAGACAAGCATCAGAACCAGACTTAGATATGACAGGGATATTAGAACTATCTGGTTAGAAATTTAAAATAACTATGTTTAATATGCTAAGGGATCAAGAAAATGAGAAAACAAGCCACAGATTTAGAGAATATATTTGCATAACTTATAGTTGATAAAGGATTGCTATTTAAAATATAAAAACAGCCTAGCCAAGCAGTGGTATAGTGAATAGAGTATTGGCCTGGAACCCAGAGGGTTCAGATTTGAAACCCCGAGGTCGCCAGCTTGAGTGTTGTCTCATCTGGCTTGAGTGAGGGCTTACCAGCTTGAGTGCAGGGTCACTATCTTGAGCGTGGGATCATAGATATGACCCCATGGTTGCTGGCTTGAAGTCCAGGGTCGCTGGTTTGAATCCAAGGTTGCTGGCTTGAAGCCCAAGGTCACTGGCTTGAGCAAGGGGTCACTGGCTTGTCTGGAGCTCCCTGATCAAGGCACATATGAGAAAGCAATTGATGAATAATAAGGTGTTGCAATGAAGAACTGATGCTTCTTCTCTCTCTCCCTTCCTGTCTGTCCCTATCTGTCCCTCTCTCTGTCTGTCTCTCCCACTAAAAATAAATAAATAAATAAAATATATAAATAACTCTAACACCATGACTAAGTGGGATTTATCCCTGGGATGCAAGGTTAACATATGTAAATCAATCAGTGATATGTGTACCACATTAACAAAATATAAGGTAAAAACCACGATTGTTTATTTAAATAGAAACAGAAAAAGCATTTGATGAAATTCAGCATGCATTCATGATAAAATAAATACTTAACTAAATAGGTATAAAAAGACATTTTCTCAATACAATAAAGGCCATTTATGAAAAGCTCACAGCTAAGGTTATAATCAGTGGAGGAGAAATAAAAACTTTTCCTTTAAGATCTAGTACTAGGCAGGGAGGCCCACTCTTACCCTTGCATTCAACATAGCACTGGAAGTACTAGTGAGAGCAATCAGACAAGAAAAAGAAATAAAAGGCATCTAAACCAGAAATGAAGAGGTAAAATTTCTATATACAGATGACATAATCTTATATACAGAAAACCCTACGTGACATGATCTTATATATAGAAAACCCTACAGACTCTACAATAAAAACTGTTAGAACCAATAAATTAATTCAGTAAATTATGAAAAGATTATAAAGTTAAAATGTTATAATGTGTTTATATATGCATCCAAAATACACACACACATGCCATGAAAGAAAAGATTGCTAAATTTGATTGTATTGGAAGAGAATAAAAACAGGTACAAGGTGGGAGAAGATATTAGCAATAGAAGCCTTTTTTATATTTGTAGGAACTCCAATAAATAAAAAAAGGACAAACTACAAATAAATAGAAAAAATGAGGGGTTGAAACTTGAGCAAGGATATCGTGAAAGAAGAAAAACAAATGATCAATGAATATATGTTAATGTTTTCAATCTCCTATTCACTCAGACAAGTAATCAAGTCAAAACTAGAATGAGATACCATTGTACTCCAAACCAGATAAGAAAATTCAAAAAGTCTGAAAATAACATGTACTGGGTGATGAGATAGAACAGATGTAAACTTTCATACTGTGCTGCAGGAAGTAGAGATCAGTATAAACACTTCGGAAAAGCAAGTGGGCATTACCTACTAAAATTGAATATATGCATATCCCATGATCCAGCAATTCAGCTCCTGGTTACTTCCCAGAGAGGAACTCGTGCATATCTGTATCAAGATACACATATAAGTACTTTCCTAGCAGTCTGGTCCTGAACATTCCACAACTGAACTTCTGGAAACAACGAAGTGTCCACCAACAGTAGAATGAATAAATATTAGTATATATCTCTAATGGAATACTATACAGCAACAAAAATGAATAAATAAAAACTATATACAAAATATGGTTGGCTCTTAAAGAATATTAAGCAAAAGAAGCATGCATGACAAGATAAATATAATATGAATCCATTTTATAACATTTAAAAATGGGCAATATTAAAATTATTACTATTCAAGTTTTCAGATGATTTACTTGTAAGCAGGTATTAAAGGGTTTTATTTGTTTGTTTGCTTTTTTTACATTTTGTACACAAGGGAAAAGATGCCTTAGAGGTTTATTCAAAATTTTATTCTTTGTAGGTACATTTTATAGGCATGGAGTGTGGTTGGTAGTCATTTTTAGTCTAGATTTATAAAAATGAGAGTTTGGTTAAAGGTAGTAAATTTTTGGCTGATAGTCAACTGAGAACAAAATTGACAGGTGAGTAATTAATTTCCAAAATAAACTTTAATTTCATTATATTTCAATATATTTCATTATATTTCAAAATTGTTCAGCCACTCTAACAGGAATACTCATCTTCTCCAAGTGGTTATAACTTACATCACACAGAAAGTGTCCACTTGAGATGGGGCTGGGACAGGTTTTCTTTCACAGTACATAGTGTTCCAAACTAAGAAGAAAAGTAAGGAACTCACTGCTATAAAATACAGGACAGTGGTGACCTTGCGGACAAGGAAGGGTGCTTGGGAGCAGACACATGCCGCTGCCAGAGCACTGTGCACGTTCTTTCATGGAATTATAGTTACACGTGTGGCCTTATTTTACATTTTCATTCATTACACTGTTTCCCCTTAAACTATTTTAGGTACTTTTCTATATCCGTGAAGGAAGGTGATAAAAGAAAGCATAGATGAACATCTGCAGCACAGAGTGACTCGGTGAGTGTATATTTCACAGCCGCCTGAAATCTGCTTCGTGAGTACAAACCAAATGTGATAGTCTTAGTTCCTATAAAGCTGGCTTCGCCAGCACTCTGAAAAGCCTTCACATTCCTCCCCATCCCACTGTGAGTGCTGCCTCCCCTGTTCTCCCAGACCTCAAGGTTTAGACCCCTCCCCGGTAGTTAACTATCAAGTGCCTCACAACTGTTCCTGTCCTGCTATTTCGCCTCCCACATACACATGCTTCATCTTCCAGTTTATGGCTTGGAACACAGTATCCCCTTGATATACATTTGCTCATAAGACTCGGCACAGAGTCTAAGTGTGAATCCCACATCAGAACAGGTTATGTTAAAGCCATGTTCCAGTGTTCAGGCTCATTGCTGCTAAAACACTTTTCTCTTGTCCAGCTGTGACAGTTTGACACAAAGGTTCATGCCCTTCTTCCCTCCGTCAGAAAACTCTCTCCTCTTTCTACAAATCCAAAGACTGAGGGCAATATGCTAGCACTGGGCATCCTACTACTAGGCAGCTAGCTCCTCTAGGACTCATAAGCATTTGAGGCTTAAAAATCACTGACCAGCTCCTCATAGGAAAAAGAGAGCAATACCTTTGGTGGTAGTCTGCCGCTGAGAGGGGGCACAGTGATCTTATTTGCGCTATCCCAGTGAAGGCTGGACTTGATTCTGACCATGAACTGCTTTCCCAGTATAGCTTTACCTCGCGGTTTTCATTGAAATCAGAAAGATCAATCCTTTCAACAAATATTCCAGTATCTACTACATAATGATATGACAGCCTGTGTTTTCTTTTTTCTCTCTGCCAAATAAATTCTCACTTACTGATCGTCATTATCAAGGCAGAAATCTACAATTCCTTAATTAGCAGATAGCCCTTCCCTTTGTAACAGGATGTTACAGCCAAGGCACCAAAATATAATTGCTATGGCATTCCAGGGTGATATACCAGGCTGAGATGCAAATTTTCAAAGGTGGTAGTCAAAAAAAGGACAATGCTTACAAAACTCTCGAATCCCTCCCTTACGTCCAGAGCACAAAAGATGGGGGAAGAATAAGCTCAGGAAAAAGATTTTCTCAGAGAATGTACTTTCTCCTGCCCACTTTTCCCATAAAAGACGTGTGGGACGTAATATGAAGTCTAATGAGAGGGTTTCAAGGACATTACTCAGGGAGAATTTCTAAAGATTTCTGTGGAGAAAATTCTTGGCATTCTATGAGTCACCCCTTTCCAGGGGAAGTCAGCTTTTCCTGCTCGACTCCAGTAAAGAGGGACAGACAACGAAGAGCACTGAGAGAAAGGCCCACTCATTTCGCTGTCAGAGAGGAGCCCAGGGACCTAAAGAGTCCATGGGGGCAGGCGAGAGGTGGCAGGTACCGCCTCGGAGGCGGGGAGGAGCTGCTGCGCATGCGCTGGGCTTCTTGGGGCAGAGATGTAGGCAGGTCCCAAGGCCTGAATACCCGGCCTGTGCTGGGGACCCCGCGATGCGGGTCTGCTCAAGGAGAGCCACCTGGAAGAAACTGAAGACACACCCTCAGATTCCCAGGTAGTTCACAGAGTTGTCTCCCTGCTCCCATCTTAGCTTGCTGCAGTGCATTTCACTTTGGGAGTCCAGTGTTTCAGTTAAAACCCAAGTCAGATCATGGCAGTCTGCTGCCAAACCCTCCACGGCTTCCCCAGGTCCCTGGGGTAGAAGCACCAGGCTGACGGCCGCACAGGCTCCATGCCCCAGGCCCCAGGGCCTTAGCCTTCCCCTCCCCTCAGCTCTCTGCAATGCGGGCACCCTGGCACCTTGTTCCGCACACTCCCCAGGGCCACAGCACTTGCCAGGCCTTCTGCCTGGAACACTTCCAACACTTCGATGCCTTGGAGTCCTTATTCCAGTCACCAGAAACACAGTTTCCACAAAAGTTGAGATTTTTGTCTGTTTTGTTCATTGCGGCACACTCAGAACCTAGACCAGTATCTGGAACAGAGGAGTTGCTCAATAAATATTTGTTGACTAAATGAATGCCCTTTAATAACATTTTTGTGAATGACAATAATACCTAGGTGGTTGTTTCAAGAGGAGGCCAGTTCAGGGAGAAACTTCCTTCTCCCCAGGGGAGAAAGTCACCAAATCCACATCAAGCCCGCTTGGCTGACAGCAGGAGGCTTCAAGCCGTTCCTTCCTCAGTCACATACCCAGTGCTGAGTTCAGGCAGCAGTGGTTCTGATCGATGTTGTTTCCCCCTTTGTTTCTCTTTTGTTCTTGGTGTTTAATAAAGAAGTACGCAACTCCATCACCAGGACATCGTAAATCACCCTTGTTACGTAGTCTGCTCAGGCAGCTCTGATAGGAACCTCCTGGGCTGAATGAGAACTCAAGCAATCCAGGAAATGTTTTTACAGCCATAAAACAGAGGGGAAAATCCTGAGGCATGAATCATGTGGGACATCAATATCCCTGACGCTAAATATGATAACTATCATGATTTCCAAGTAGTGTTGAGAACACATGCCTTTTTTTTTTTCTTTCTATTTTTCTGAAGCTGGAAACAGGGAGAGACAGTCAGACAGACTCCCGCATGTGCCCCACCGGGATCCACCCAGCACGCCCACCAGGGGGCGACGCTCTGCCCACCAGGGGGCGTTGCTCTGCTGCGACCAGAGCCACTCCAGCGCCTGGGGCAGAGGCCAAGGAGCCATCCCCAGCGCCCGGGCCATCTTTGCTCCAATGGAGCCTCGGCTGCGGGAGGGGAAGAGAGAGACAGAGAGGAAGGAGAGGGGGACGGGTGGAGAAGTAGGTGGGCGCTTCTCCTGTGTGCCCTGGCCGAGAATCGAACCTGGGACTTGTGCACGCCAGGCCGACACTCTACCACTGAGCCAACTGGTCAGGGCCCACATGCCTTTTTTTTACTCCAAATTTTCCAGAAATTTGTTCCTGCCTTCAAAACTCCTGAAGCCAGAATTCAAGTGTTACAGGAGGCACAGTTAGCAGGTGGAAAGGAGCCAAGAGCAGCAGGGGTGTAATGATAAAGTGGCCTTCTCACCTCCCCCTCAGTTTGACTTCCACAGCTTCTTTCAAGATAACCAAAGGAAGTTCCAGGTTTTAAGATAAAAGAAACAAGGATATTAAAATTAGCTGAATAATATAAAAGCAGTAAATCAGATCCAAATAAACTGCTTAAAACACACACACACACACGAACACACATATGCACATGCTCACGAGCACTCACACAAGCATATTCTGAGGGCTCTTCATTCCAATAGGTCACCAGAAAACCACAGCTTTAAACCTCTTAGAGTTTCCCAAACATCATGGCCTATTATACACAGGAGTTCATTTGCTTTACTTTGTGCCCCCTCCCAACCCCATGTCTGCACAGTGAGGCCAGCAGAAAATTGACTTATGAACATGCTGGAGTATTAAAGAAAGCCAGAGGAAGTCTCAAGTACAACTATAGTGATGATAATTAGGAGTAGTAAAGTAGTTCTCTCTCTCTCTCTTTTGAATATGCCCACACCTTTCCCCACTCCCTTCTTTCCCCAGGGTGTGCTCGCTCTCGCTCTCTCTCTCTCTCTCTCCCCTTCTCTCTCTCTCTCTCTGGTGTGCGCTCTCTCTCTCTCTCTCTCTCTCTTTCTGCAGCACCTCCACACCTTTCCCCCTCTTCTTTCCCAAAGGAGCATGGCTTTGCTTTCTCTCCCTCCTAAGCTTCAGGGGCCCTTCTTTAGTCTCTGCAACTTGTTTCCTGAGCCCACGCAGCCCAGTTGGCTCATTTTTTCTACCCTTGTTACTTTCTAAATAAACTTTTGCTTGTAAATGAAATTTTTTAAAAAGAGTAACAAAGTAGTAAATGACGATCAATATTGAGCATCAATGTACATAAGTCTTTCTACTGCATTATGTCATTTAGCTATTCACATGCCCTTAGAGTAGATTATGGGGCTTAAAATATTTATTTCATAAGAAATCACTATCTAGTGTGGTTTTAAATTGTGAGTTCTAATAATCAGCAAATTAGAGGAATGAAAGAAAACAGAATTCCTTAAAAATTCAATTACAAAATTTTGTTATTATTTTAATGAAGTCATAAACCATCCCTGGATATCAGAATGAATTGCAAGAATATACAAGGACCTCACTGCAAATTGGTAGCAATAAATTAGGAAAAAGGCTACACTGTCTGTTGGACAGATAAAATATATTATGCTTACTTTGTTAAAAATGGTGCTGCCCACATGGGAAGCCTTTTGTCCAGGTGATATTAATGTGTGTTGGGGGCGGGCTGTGGGCAGGCAAGGATCCTTGTAGCCTAGGGCTTGGTTTTAGGACTAAGCCTTTCCCACCCTTTTTGATGTAGGGTAGTACAATCCCATCATGCCCCAGATAAGTGACTTTGTATTAGAGACTTCCCTATTTTGTATAATATATTGGGTTAAAGGTTTTGAATCTACACTATAAAGTGGAGCAGACTAGGACCTTGCTCTCTCTTTGTTCCTGAGATTATTAGAGGAGAGAGCAGAGAGGAGAGCAGAGAAAGGTCACGTGGAGGAGGCCAGGAGAAGCAGCCAAGATGGCGGAGTGTTGAGTGAGAAGCCAGTTTGTGCAGAGTTTGTGCAGGGAGATGGAAGGAGATGGGCAACAGAGGTGAATAAGTCTGGTGAGCTAGAAACCTTTAATTCTAGGAAACTCGGATAAGTCAGTAGCTTTGTGAGCACTGAATGAGTGGGTTTTGGAGCCCAGTGTGTGTTTTTACTTGCCCGCTGTGTGCAAGCTAGGATTAGAGATGATGGCCCATCAGTTTTTGGCTCCATTGTTTCTTTACCGACTGTCCAAATCCAATGCGAACCTGCATGGGCCAGGCAGCTGTGATGATGGTGGCCGTGGCTACTGGCTTTACACTGTCCCTGGACGTATATTTACCTACACAGCATAGGCCATCATAAATGCCTGATGAATGCACAAATGCATGAACAAATAAATGAGTGGATGAACAAACAAGCCAAACAACCAGCACTCCTCTCTGTATTCTTGGTTCCCTGAGAAACATTAAGACTCTTTACTGCTCTTGCCTGACCTGTGGTGGCGCAGTGGATAAAGCATCAACCTGGAAATGCTGAGGTCGCCAGTTCAAAACCCTGGGCTTGCCTGGTCAAGGCATATATGGGAGTTGATGCTTCCAGCTCCTCCCCCACTTCTCTCTCTCTGTCTCCTCTCTCTCTCTCTCTCTCTCTCTCTCTCTCTCTCTGTTTCCCCCTCTCCTCTATAAAATGAAGAAATAAAAAAAAATTTTTTTTAAAAGACTCTACTGCTCTTGAGAAACTTCTCTAACCAGATCTCTGTCTTTTTCCGTATGCAGCAACATCTCCAGTGTTATCTGGATAAGAACAAACACTCTGGAGTCTTCCAATACCCAGAAACAGGCAGATTCTGATTCCTGGCGATGGCAACCGAAATGGAGGCACGGAGTGCGGGTGGTGAGGACGGTTTCATGCAGGTCATCCACAAGGGTGGCCGGCGGGCGAAGAAATGGCAGGCTGAGCAGCTGTCCGCGTCGGGTGAGGGTGGGACATGATCCGCAGGGACACGGAGGAGCCCCGGCCTGCGAAGAGGCCCGTCTTCCCGCCCCTCCTCCCTGGGGACTGGTTCTCGGTTGGGAAAGAAGAAACAAGGAAAATCCCAGTCCCAGCTAACAGATACACAGCGTTAAAGGAGAACTGGTTAAAGATATTTACTCCTATCGTAGACATTTGGGACTTCAGATACGCTTTAACTTGAAGTCAAGGAATGTAGAAATCAGGACTTGTAAAGAAACCAAGGATGTTAGCGCTCTGACAAAAGCAGCAGGTTTTGTGAAAGCCTTTATTCTCGGGTTCCAGGTGGAGGATGCACTTGCCCTCATTAGGTTGGATGACCTCTTCTTGGAGTCTTTTGAAATTACAGATGTGAAGCCCCTCAAGGGAGACCACCTGTCAAGGGCAATAGGAAGAATTGCTGGCAAAGGAGGAAAAACCAAATTCACCATAGAGAATGTGACCCGGACACGGATAGTTCTAGCTGATGTGAAAGTTCACATCCTTGGTTCTTTCCAGAACATCAAAATGGCAAGAACTGCCATTTGCAACCTCATCCTGGGAAACCCTCCATCAAAGGTTTATGGCAACATTCGAGCTGTGGCTAGCAGAGCAGCAGATCGATTTTGATTTCAAATCAGAGACTTTTTTCTTGTCTTTGGGCTCTAAAGAAAAAGATTTTACCCTCTACAAGTGGCCACAAGAAACCATGTGAAGAATTTTTCAGTCACTTTAAGACTCAGTCCCTTCAAGACTCAGTCCCTTCTTCAGCTCTCAGCCGGATGCAGAAACAGAAAGGAAAAGTTTGATAGGATTCATTCAACAGCTTTAAAGATAATTTGTCAAAATTTAGTACCATTATTGTACTTAAACATTAATTTATCTTTTTTTTTCACTTAAAATTACATGTAGCAAATATGCATATTTTATGATTCTCTATTTCTTATTTTTCTGTATGAATTTATGTTTTTTATTTATAAATTTATAAACATGTCCTGGCCAGTTGGCTCAGCAGTAAGAGCGTTGGCCCAGTGTGTGGTTGTCCTGGGTTTGATTCCCACTCAGGGCACACAGGAGAAGCGACCATCTACTTCTATACCCCTCCCTCCTTCTCTCTCTCTCTCTCTCTTCCTTTTTCTCTTCTTCTTCTGTAGCCATGGATTGATTAGTTCAAGCGAAGTTGACCTCGGGCACTGAGGATGGCTCTGTGGCCTCTGCCTTAGGCACTAAAAACATGGCTCCCTTCCTGAGCAATGAAGCAAGGGCTCTAGATGGGCAGAGCATCGCCCCTTGGTGGGCTTGCTGGGTGGATCCCGGTCAGGGCACATGCAAAAGTCTCTCTCTGCCTTCCCTCCTCTCAAAAAAAAATTTATAAACATTTCTTCTCTGTGAGTTGTAATTAAAAGAATTTTCTCAGAAAAAAAAAAAAAAGAAACAGGCAGATTCTATCCTTTCCATTCCATTCCCAAAGCCACCATCCTCATTCAAATTCAAATCCCTACACAAAATGATCTGCTTCCACACCACACCCTAATGTATTTTCCTTGTTGTCCCAGGTTAAGCTGACTTTTGTATCACTTTGCTTACATCATTCTTTTTCTCAAATGGCTCTACATTGCCCATGCAAAGCACAGCCTCTCTGCTATGACATTCAAGGCTTTCGACAATCTGACACCAACTCATGTTTTCCCTGCCATTTCTCAATGTATATGTTAGATCCAATCACTTTTGACAGTTATAACACCCAAATCCTACTGTACTTTCCTTCTATTCATGCCTTTATTTATGCTAGTCCTTTTATCCATAAATGTCTCCACTCACCTTCAGCAATGAAAATTCTATCCATTTATCAGAGTTTAGTTCTGATTTCCCACCTTCTGTTTGCATTCCATGACTGACTTAAGTTAGAGAGATACCGCCTACCTGTTATCTCCCAAAAAGTCTCTGAGCTCAAAGAACACATTCCTTTTGCATAATTATAGAGTCAAATGTTATCCAGGTCAACATTTCAGTACCTGTGCTGCAAAGGACCATGCCTCCTGATTCTTTGAAAAATCATAACCCAAACCAAGCCAATATAAAACACACATAAGAAATAGATCCTTGATCAAAAGCATTAGAAAACCCAGTGTCCCTCAGAGACTTACAGAGTACATTAGCATATCAAAGGCTCTGAGAACCCACAGTGAAGAAATGTGACTAACTTGGTTTAACCCAGTATTTCCCGAATATATGTAACTAAAATTTCCACTTCTTATTTTTTAACAAATTTTTCTCAAAAAGAGAGCTTTTCATGGAACACAGTCTAAGAAATACTAATGTAATATAATACAATTCTTGCAAGGGAAGAGATGATGAAATTGAAGCCTAAGAGAAGTGAAGTAACTGAATAAGAACCACGGCCTGACCTGTGGTGGCGCAGTGGATAAAGCGTCGACCTGGAAATGCTGAGGTTGCCGGTTCGAAACCCTGGGCTTGCCTGGTCAAGGCACATATGGGAGTTGATGCTTCCAGCTCCTCCCCCCCTGTCTCTCTCTCCTCTCTCTCTCTCTCTCTCTGTCTGTCTCTCTCTCCTCTCTAAAATGAATAAATAAAAATAAATAAAAAAATAAAAAAAAAAAAAACAAAAAAAAGAACCACAAGCTAGTCTGCAGAAGAGCCAGGCAGTTTCCTTCATAGAACTCCCCAGGTCTAACGCTCCTTTGTTGTATTCAGTATGATCAAATTATATTATAGCGTGAAATTGTAGGCTGAGGATTTTTATTTTATACCTTGCCAAACTTCTTAGCCATTGAAATTCTTTGGGCAATAATTTACTTTGGGAAGACTATATTATAGGCAGAAAATAAAGCCATTTTTTAAGCCCAAGAAAGGATCTCTATATACACAAGAAATGAAATTAATCAGGGAAGCTAATATCTGCATAATCTCCAAGGATTAGAATTCATGTTAACAAGTTGATTTTACAGGAATCCCAAATTGTGATATCCTATGGGCAAGAAAGACAAATTCAGTACCATACTACACGAGTTGGCACAAACATAAAATAAAGAAATGAGTAAGTCCTTCCCAACGCTCACTATATAGTATTTGTTTCCTTATCACACGCTTTTGAGTAAAAACAAAAGCAAAAGTATATTTTTGTCTGGTGAGACCTCCAGCTGGTGGTAACATTTGTGACAGATACTATTGATTGCCTATTAAATAACTTCCCCTCTGGTTTGTTTTCCTTCCTGATTTGGTCCAAGTGGTCAATGTGCTTCAGGAAAGATACACTCCTCCCCATTTCCAAAAGAAAAACCATGATTGGTTCATGCCAATTTTGATCATACTCTCTTTATTTGTCAATTGATTTAAAGCAAGGATATGACCAATATATAAGGAAAGCACACTGGGGTTTCTGGAGTAAATGTTTACTCCCAATAAGAGGGCGTGGGTGGGTTAGGGCCACGTTTTATACCTTTCTGTATTCCTGTATTTGTATGCAGTTGTAATGGGGAAGCGATGTCTGAAACATCTTGACACCAGAAGAAATAAGCCTAGAACAAAAGGTAATACAGGGAGGCGGGCAGGACATAGGGTTCTCAGAACAGAAGGACGTGTTGCCCCTACACAGTACTCTCTGTTTGCTCTTTTTTCTTTTTCTTCTATTCTTTCAGTTTACGCACTCCAAACCAACCTCTCCTTGCCTCTCTCTGTTTCTGCCTTTACTTCTAGAAACCAAAAATTCCCCACAAGTGTCCACATTGTCACCTCAGTGCAAATATTTTAACAGTTAAGATCTCACATTTGCCACTTCAGATACATGATCTCAAATTATATACTATTAATCAACCAACTGTAATTGACTAAGTTACTGTGTAATAATAATATGTGGTGTTCCTTTATGTCAAATGTTGTACAAAGAGCTAAAAAATAGGTGGAAATGGTCACTGCTCTCATGTTGTTTGTATTTCATTTAAAAACAATAAAACATTTTGTAATTTATTTTTAATCTCACATTTGCTACATATACTAGCATCTACTACTTTTTCCCATTCTCCTAGGCTGGACTTCTCTCTCCTTCGCACACATCAGTACCTTCAGGAAAGAATATTTTAATGAAAGTAACAAAGACCAATTCACGGTTTTACCCAAGGCCACCCTGCCTCCATAAGACTTTTTGGTGGTTGAGTATCTTAGATCTCTTTGTAGTCACTGAAGTGTGTAGCAGCACATTTAATAGTGCTCAATAAATACCTTCTGAATTATTTACATAAAGTAGGTCTAATTAACTTATTCTGAGAAAAAGAGACAAAAGTCATCAAAAGACATTTGATTAATTGAAAAGGAGTTGCTTACATAAGATGACATAGAAATAAGTTCTGCAGATCCAAGTGTATTTCAACAATGATTTCGGAACTGACACAGTCTGAACACGAAGCCCTTAGTTACAGCTCATATTTGTATATGTGTTTTATGACTTACAAACAGCTTTGTGTCTATTACCTCATCCGAGCATTCCTCAGAGAATATGTCATTTTTAGGTATAACAATTCTGTACAATGACATTGGCAAACAATTTGAGAGACAGCCTGTGGTCAGAGGTCACTCACACACATTTCAATTAGAAGTTGATTTGAAGCTTTAAAAAAAGAAAGAAAGAAAATGAGAATGTTAGAATAAATTCTCCAGAATTGAATCCAATGCATTAGTCAGGCCAGATCTGGGACACTGTGTTATTTCTGAATGATGTAGTGTGAAAGCGACACTGTTAAAACAATCCATCCAGACAAAGGCAACCAAGGTGATGTCTGGAAATTATCTATCTCAAATGAAGAATGACAGAACTGGGAATGTTTAGCCTATAAAAAAAAAACACTTTGGGGATGACATCACAAACATCTTTAAATTCAAAGGTTGTCAAGTAATAGGTGGCAAAATTCCTTCTCTCATGCTTTTGATGGCAGAATGAGTGCCAATGAGAACACATTAATAAGACAAAGTGAAATGCATGAGACATAGAAGGTTTTCTAATACCCTTCTCTACCACTGTTCTCCAACTTTCCAGTCTGTTTAACATAAAGAAGAAACTTCTAAAATATAAAACTGTCGGCCTGACTTGAGGTGGCACAGTAGATCAAGTGTCAACCTGGAACACTGAGGTCATGAGTTTGAAACCCTGGGTTTGCCTAGTCAGGGCATATATAGGAGTTGACGCTTCCTGCTCTCTCCCCCCTTTTCTCTCTCTCTCTTCTCTAAAATGAATAGATAAAATCTTTAAAAATATTTTAAAAATAAAATAAAACAGAATTGTCTAATAGTAGACTGGACTCTGTAAATTAGAGAGTTTCTGGTGCCCATCATCAGAAATTCTGTGAGCGAGATTCCTGTATTGACAGGATGAACCAGACAACTTCTAGAAACCCTTCCAGCTTAAAGACTCAATGATTTCATGTTCTAAGAGAAGGAGAAGTTATAACGGTTAAGCCCCACTCAACTCACTTGTGTAATCAGCCTTATCTTTCAAAGTAATAATATAACTATGGTAAATATATAATTTATAAAAGATGGGTAGATAAATAAAATCTAACCAACAAAGGTTAGCACTGAGCATTCCTAGCACATAGAACAATACCAAGCACAGAGCAGGGGTCAGAAATATGTATGATTTGACAAATGATATAACTATCGAAATGTTAGCTAATTCTGGTAGGTTTCCAAACATTTTAACACACTTTAGCTCTTCAAGCTCAGGCAACAACCCTAGGAGGTAGGCTGGGCAGGTTGATATGCTCATTTTACACATTTTATTTTGTGGCCCTACTCCCCACCCCGAATCTCTTCAATTAACATTATGGCTTTATGTTCCATTAAAGGTTGTTAATAGAAAAATCCATCCCAAGAACATCTTAGGCAAAACCATGGTTGAAACCATCACTGTCCATCACGCCCTCATATGAGAAACATCTTGATAAATGCTTTCAGCAATTAATGCAGGAACAAGCTTGACTTGCTACACAAGGCATTTGGGTTTGTCTGCTCTGCTTGCCCTTCTCCCTCCCTCCCTCCCTCCCTCCCACCCTTCCTTCCTTCCTTCCTTCCTTCCTTCCTTCCTTCCTTCCTTCCTTCCTTCCTTCTTTCTTTCCTTTCTTCCTCTCACCCTCCTTCCCTTTTTATCCTAAATAAGATAATAGAGACTCCATAAACAAACACAGTTCTCTTTTCCTCAGAAGTTGCCCAGAAGTTCAGTCAACCTTGTGCTTTAACTTTGAAAGATGAAATTCATAACATAAACCTCTCCAACATTATAGCAAATCAGGACTCAGAAGCTTTTTTTCAGGGTGGCAAGAGGTAAAGCAATGGGCTCTGGTTTGAAAAAATATATATTACTTGGAAAACTGATGCATAAAACAGATAAAAGTTCAGCCATTGAGAACAAAGCTCAGAGCTTTCCCAACTAAGTCCTCCCTCCAAAAGCCCCCCCCCCACTGGCCCTAGATCCCTCATGTTCCGGTGACCATATATGATCATCATTTGAAAACTACTGCTTTATAGTATATTTTACAATGATCACATCTACCTTGTTTTGTGTCTGCCTTTTTATCATTGACCACATGAAAATGTCACAGTATTAGGTACATGATAAATGTTTGTATTTCTATATATGATTACACATGAAAAAAAATGGAAATGTAAGACATTAACTATATGTATGTAACAAGCAAATAGAGCCCAGATTATAACTCAAAACTGATTTGAGGCTCAAGCAATACAGGTTTGAATCTCTGCTAAGGTAAGAAAGCTACTTAACCTCTCTTAGCTATAATTTACATACATAAAAAATGGTTACAGTATTGTTTATCTTAGTACACTGCTTTAAGAATTAAATGAAAAAAAAGAATTAAATGAAATAAAGTCTGTAAATAATCCTGTGCAGTGCTTGATTCAGTAGGTATTTATTATTATCTTCATTATTTTTTGGCTCTCACTCAGGTCAATATATTATGAGAACATATGTATACTATGTGCATATACATGACGGAGAGAGTATGTATATAAATTTCACGCAAACTCAACCCCTATAAGTTTTTTTAAATAGCTAGGTTGTTTACCTTCTAGGTCATACAACACACAAATGTTTCCGTTATCATACCTTGGCTGGCCACAGAGAGATGCTGCCTCATTAGTTAAGGATGTTTTCTGCACTACCAACTCCTTTCCAGTAAGACTCTCCCAGACTGGTGTCCTTAGGCAGCCAGGTGAATTCAGAGAAGAGCTTCTTACATTCCAATGAAGACAGTTCATAATAAGGCCGAGCTGACAGAAACAGCAGGGCACAGCCCACACCTCCCACCCTTTTCTTTATCCTGAAGTAGGTAGGATGCTCCCAAGGCACGGACACAGGCCGCATACTCCAGGGATAATTTCAACATTGACAACAAGTTCACATTATTATTATTAATTTTTTAAGCGAGAAAGACAGACAAGCGGGAAGGGAGAGAGAGACGAGAAGCATCAATTCTTAGTTGTGGCACTTTAGTTGTTCATTGATTGTTTTGCCACATGTGCCCCATGAGGGGGCCCCAGCAGAGCAAGCGACCCCTTGCTCAAGCCAGTGACCTTTGGGATCAAGCTGGTGAGCCCGCGCCCAAGCCAGCGACCTCACAGCCTCGAAGCTGGGTCCTCCTCATCCCAGTCCAACGATCCACCCACTGCCCCACTGCCTGGTCAGGTGCAAGTTCGCATTATTTAAATCAAAGTAATCACCTGGCTATGGAAAGACATGGGATGGGATGGAGAATTGGGAGGAACAAAGGGAGAACATGAAGAGGAAAGTGTATCGGGCACTTTAAAGACCAGAAAAATAAACGTGGAGTTCTAATTCTTCATATGCAACTCTCACAAAAAAAGGTGACGGTGGGTATTTCCTAGGAGTTTTAAAGTGGAGCCTCTCAGGCCAAAACATCTGCAGAACTGAAAAGGAAGGCAATGATTCCGAGCCTCACATCTGCAGAACTGAAAAGGAAGGTAATGATTCCGAGCCTCACATCTGCAAAACTGAAAAGGAAGGCAATGATTCCGAGCCTCACGACTGCGGGCAACCACATTCCATTCCCTCTCCCCTCAGCATCAGCAACGAGCAATACAATAAAAAGGTGTTCAGACTGTCAAGACATATGATTGATTTTTTTTTTCTTTTCTTTTCTTTTTTTTTTACTCTGCTGTAAGGCCTGTTATGCATTGGAACAAAAAGCAAATGCTTTCCTCCTAAGCAGAACTGGGTGGAACTTTTACATTATTTAACACTCATGAAGGGATAACCTTGTCTTTCTCTCCATGAAAAAAATGGAAAGCAGTTTATGTCTACAAAAAGTTTGCTAGCTTTTTAGTGTGTCCCTGTCCCTCCAGAACCCATTGGAATCACATTGAAGTCCCTAGAAAACCTCACAGTGGAAAATTAATACAAATGACCTACCTATTCACAGGACCAAGACAGGATGAAGAACCATGAAAGCTTGGACTGTCTGAGAACAGAGCTCTGCGGAATGGGAACAAAGCTGGGTGGAGCTCATTGGTTCAGAATAAATGGGGCTGCACTTGGTGCTCTGTTTTTCCATCCATCAAATTGACAGTCACAGTCACCAGGACAGAAATGATCATTCATTACTGAACTCAGAAAAGAAAGACAGAGCTTGGAGCCACATGCCAGAATTGAGGATCAGGTGCCTTTTAATTTACTGTGGACTGCAGATGGTAAAATGATTACTCTTAAGTAGTCATATAACTTCTGACTTCAAGTAAAAGGTCACACCTCAGTCTGTTACTTCGCCAGGAACAGAACTGTCAGAAAATGCCATTTCTCTTAGAAAAGACAAAAGGACCAGATGTAATTATAAATAGTTGTATGGTGTAAATTCTGAATTCAGATTTTACATTATACAACTCTATAGTATCCTCCAAGTTTACTATAAAACTGATATTTTTTTTTGAAGGACAAGAGTTTAATATAAAGGATCAGTAATTAAATCTAAGTAACATATCCCAAAGGGTTTTTGCAAATATGAAAGTCATTATTTTCAATTCATATGGTACCATTTATAGTTAATTTAATGGTAATTTTTTTGTCGTTTTTCAGAATCCCTGTGAGGTTAAATATAATTAGATAAAAAGTGACGGAAGAGTTACATTGGTTTGCTATAATTTGGTTTATTACTTTACTCTTAGAATGGAAATTGTATATTAAAAAGCTCTTTCTTGGAGATTTTCTGGAGCAAGCAAAATTTATGATTGTGATACCTTTTTAGTGATGGTTTTGTGTTTTGATGAACCAAGAAACATATGGAAGAAATGTGAATTATGGGGGAAAATACTCTCATGGGATATGTGTGCCCTATGAGCCGAATGATTATTAGGACTTAGGTTTATTTCCAAAAAAGCAGCTGTTAGAATTTGTTCTATTAGAGGCTATGGTTGCTTTCTTATATCAGTTGGTGGCACCTAATCAGGACTTCTGCTACCTCCATTTTGTTGTTGTTTTTAAGAAAAAATAAAATTATTAACCATCAGTTCTGGAGTAGTTTAATAATTGAAGAGGAAAAAGTACCTGAAGGGTCAAGAAACAGATATGTTTGTTCTAACTTTTTATTTATTCAGTCAGTAAGAGATAAATGTTTTATTATCTCTGTGGGCAAAAAAAGAGAAAAGCCGAGACTATTACTGCTGATATTCTGGGAATAAGTACCATTTTATTCATTCTAATTAGCTGATGTTCACCATGTTGCACTTATTAAAGCAGGAAAAACCTTAAACTTTCTTTGATAAACCCAGGCCACAGTAACCTCTTTTTCTTCTTGACTTCTATAATATCTACTATTCTCTGTCCCATTCATCTGCACAAAGACAGCATAAGACATACCTGTTAGACCACCACCTTCAGTTTCCAAAAGGGAAGGTAGACCACAATTCTCCTCTACCCTTGGATGCCTGAAAATCTCAAAGGGAATGCTCTGTGTCCTCTGCCAAGCATCACCCCAACTAGGATGGAGAGACAGCACAGGGCTACAATGTTACTTCTAATTCTACCTGACCTTGCCAAACTTCCTTCCCTTGGCCAGTTCAAAGGGTCTTTCATTCAGTCTGGACATAGGATGAGAAACCTGGTTAGTCTGTTGGCATCTCCTTCTCAAATGTCTCTTCTCACTGCAGTGAGGACTTTTTAAAGTTAGAAGCTATAAATTTGGCATATGAGGTTTACAACACTAAAGTAATAGATGACGAAAGTATGGCTGCCAAATGGGGTCTGATTGTCAGCTGACCTGGAGGATGGAAACAGAGCCCATTCATCACACTTCACGTTCCATCACATTGACCTTTACATGTCATCATGACACAGACATTTGTATTTTCACTGTCAACTGCAGTGCCCTGAATACAGTAAATGCCCAAGAAAGGTCTGGGACTCATGATTAATCAAAGGATTTTAGACTTATTTTATATTAAAGCTGATACTAGAGAGTTGTGATAACCAATCTTGGCCAACAAAATACTGACAGCAGGGGCGCATGACTGGTTTCCACAACAAGGGAAATAGTACTTCAAAGACATGTTTTATTTTAAGAATTCAGACATTCCTATGGCTATTTTATAACTACCAATTTGTACTTCTTAAGTCAATAATATTGTAATAACTCTCTATGGTGCCAGGTAGGTAGTTGAAATATCAGGAGGAACACTTTGTAAAGTATATGATTGTCTGACCATTATACTGTACACGTGAAACTAATACAAAATATTTATAATATCAAATGTAAACTATAATGGGAAATTTAAAGAATTAAGTAAAAATGCATGCATACCCCAGTTTTACCTTTTATAATAGGTTTGCTATAGATTAGATTATTATACCAGAGATATCAGTGGCCCAAAGTAGCCATTCTACCAAGCACCCTAGCTGAGATTTGACTGTATTTCCAAACTGAATCTCTATCTTTGTATGCAAAAGCCACTAAATACCTAGGGCCTGAAAGGGAAATTCTCCCCTCTATCAGTAGTACCACAGCAAGACAAGCAATCTAGTGGTAGCTTTAATATATCAAGTTCCAATGCTCTAACCAGCAATTTTCAACCGGTGTGCCACAAGAATTTTTAAGACATGCAATACCTGACTATTTAGTCAGGGACACTGACCTCTTTTCCCTTACATTGTCAAATAAAAAAGTAACAACAGCCAACACAACAATAGCCATCTGGTGTGAATAAATCAAAATCATACCTATTTTTGGTCAGATTGGCAAAAAATATAATATATTTTTATTAGTACCAAGAAGATGCATATTCCTTCCACTGAGATGACACAACAATCAATATTTTGCCATATTGAAAATATATGGGCCCTGGCCAGTTGGCTCAGTGGTAGAGCATCGGCCTGGCGTGCAGGAGTCCCAGGTTAATTCCCGGCCAGGGCACACAGGAGAAGCGCCCATCTGCTTCTCCACCCCTCCCCCTCTCCTTCTCTGTCTCTCTCTTCCCCTCCCGCAGTGAGGCTCCATTGGAGCAAAGATGGCCCGGGCGCTGGGGATGGCTCTGTGGTCTCTGTCTCAGGCGCTAGAATGGCTCTGGTAGCAACAGAGCAACGCCCCAGATGGGCAGAGCATCGCCCCCTGGTGGGCATGCCGGGTGGATCCCGGTTGGGCGCATGCAGGAGTCTGCCTGACTGCCTCCCCGTTTCTGGCTTCGGAAAAATACAAAACAAAAAACAACAAAAATATATGTAATTTTCTGTATCATTTGATAGAAAGTTACAGAATAAATATTTTATTTTTAAATCACTTTTTCCTAATCATGTTAGTAATACATGCTCATTGTATAAGCTTGTAACACATAGAAAATAAAAAATTAAAAAATTCATCCCCCCCAAATTTACATATATATATATAAATATACATATATATATAAATATATATTCTTTTTGGTGTGCTGCAAAATTTTAGTGATTAGTTTATACGTGCCATAAAATGAGAACGGTTGAAAATCACTGCTCTTACACATCGTTCCTAGTTCCCACAATCTAACAGACACTGAACCACATGCGTAATTATTTAATCACTTCTTCATATGGGCAAAAAACATTCACCAGCCTCCCTTCATAAATCAGCCTATCCTTCATAAACATAAAAATGATTGAAAACAACTGTGATTTTATGCAAGCCAGAGGAAAAATATCTGTCAAAGATCAGGCTATATTCTATAGAACTTGAATCAACTTTCTAAGTCTAAATGCAGCTCACCAATATAAAAATTCCTTTCTGCATCCATAGAAATTGACATTCATTACTCACCTAAGGCCAATGGATAACATGTGGTAAAAGGATGAAAAAAACCTGACAATTTCTTACCAGCCACGTGGTAGACACTCATAATATTTTGTTGCTGTTGTTAATGCATTGTTTTATTTTTAGGCATTCTGTTCTGGAATGATATATGCTACAGAGGACAAAATTTTTCTCTTTTAAGTTAAAAAATACCCATGAACCATAAAATTTTGGTGCTTTATAAAGATGTTTGCATAAAAAAAATTTGTACAGACCCTTTGCAGTTATTTATAATATTTCCTGATTTAATCACAGGCAGCATGGTCACAGGCTTACAACACATTATGAGGCATCTAAATTTATTATGCTTTATCAACTTGGTGATCATTATGTCCTAGTAGGGCCCTTTAGTGGGGTTCAGACAAAGAGAGTAAAAAAATTAAATATGCACTAGTTTTTGTCATTTTTATCTTTAATTAGGACCAAAAATATGCATAATGAATTATTTTTATGGAAAAAACCACCACCAAAATTCTCGCTAAATGACTCAGAATGGTAAATAGGACACATTTTTTTCATTTTTTAAACTGACAAAGTTTCCTCACATATGCATTACTCCTATTCAAATATATGAAGATGAGATTGCCTCAATAGAGGACACATTCACTAAAAAGCTCTACTTTCACCCACGGAGACACACCACTCTCTCTTTCACATGCAAATACACACAAGCACGTGAAAATACACACACACACATTCTTACACACATACTATTAAAGAGATGAACTGAATAATAATTTTTAAGAAAAGCTTTACTTTCACTAAATAGCTATTTTCTACTATGGATTTTCTTAAATAACAGACAGCGGAGGTGAAACTAGTATTTTTGTGTGTGTGTGTGTGTGTGTGTGTGCATATGTATGTGGAGAAGGTGGTATAATATTTGACATTTAAAAATTGTCTCTCCTGACCTGTGGTAGCACAGTGGATAAAGCATTGACCTAGAACACTGAAGTCACTGGTTCAAATCCCTGGGCTTACCCAGTCAAGGCACACAAGGGAAGCAACTACTACTACAAGTTGATGCTTCTGGCTCCTCCCCTCCCCACTTTCTCTCTCTAAAAATCAATAAATAAAGTCTTTAAAAATGGTCCCTGTACTCATAAAGATTCCAAATAAATGCTATGTGATTTGTAGCATAACTTCGGACACAACTTCTATTGTGTAATGTGGCATCATGCGCAATGTCAGCTATTTGCATTATGATTGCCACCCAGCACATGAACAAGATAGCCAATAGAATATGAACATGCTTCAGCCCAAGCAAATATCAAAAAATAATTTACATTTATAAGAATGCTTCTCGCTTCTTTTTCTAAATATGACATGAATTGTAAGATGCTGGCACAGACTAGTAAAGGAGACTGTGACACAATCTCTTCCACTGGAGATTTAATAAGAGAGCAAGGGAGAGGCCATACTAGGTGGAGCACTGGGCAGTCATGCTTGGTGACTTTGAATATGCTACATGGTGTTTTAAGGTCACTTACAGCCAAAGGTTAATAACATCAATCAATCATCCCTTAATCTTAATGGACTATTAGTTTCACACTTAACTCAGAAATTTTATTAAACTGCATGAGAAGTTCAAGTCAAGATTTTTAATGAGAAATTTTTGATTTATGAAAAAAATGACATGTTATATTCACTAAAATAGTTCCAGAGTGAAGAAGATATTGGCATAAAAGTTGTAAGAGCTTCTTTGCACTGAAGAGCCATCAGAGACCTTCTGAAGAAATGGTTCAATTTTTGATGGAGTATAATTTATTTTAAGGAAATAATTTCATGGGGAAGAGTTTCTAGTAGTTAAAAAGCTATAACAAGCAAAATTTAAAAATAGATTCTCCTCCTTCATACCTGTGCACATATAAAGATGTCTACTGATGATGAGGCAGGGGGCAGGTATTAGATCTGGAAGAAAATGCCCCAGGTTTTTGTATTTGAATCTGTGTATTTCACTAGATCAATTCTTTATCATTTACAAAAGTGCCAACAACAGCCCATCATACAACAAGTGCTATAGTTAATATTACCCTTTAAATTCACTGTCTCTTTCTCTCACTCTGGTGAGGTCAGAGCCCAGTCTTCTTTGGTTAGAGACAGAAGCCTTCAGGTTAAAAGAGTTGTCCACAGGTAAACTTTCTCTCCAAAAGTAATTGGGAACAATCTTTTGCTATAAATTGAGCTTAGTGACATGGCTATAATCAAAAGACTTAAACAGAACTCTTAAAAGACTTAAATCAGCGGTTCTCAACCTGTGGGTCGCGACCCCGGCGGAGGCGACCCCTGTGTTTTGGTCGTTCGACCCCCGCCGGGGTCGCGACCCACAGGTTGAGAACCGCTGACTTAAATGGACATAAAATGTGAAACAGAAGTCATTGTGTTTAGAGAAGTTACCTAACCAGCCAGCAGAATGTTTGCTACCCTCTGTCAGCACAAAAGCAAATTAATGGTTAACAACACTCTGTTCTACCAACTATTTTTTCCTGAGCAGTAAAATACTTAGAGAAGTTAGAAAAATGAATAAGAGAGACATGCATGTTATTCCAGTGCTAAGAGATTCATAAGAGAACAAATATAATTGGATAATAATACCTAATATTTATTAAAAGCCTACTATGTTCCAGGCACTGTACTAAACTATCATGCATTATTTCATTTAATTCTCACACTAATACTATCATATAGTACCACTGTTATCTAAATTTTACAGATAAAGAACTTGAGATTTATAAAGAACTTGCTCAAGGTCCGCAAAGATAGTATAACTACTTCTAAAATCTGTGCATTTCAGCATTGCTCAAAACTGCTTCTGGGTAGCTCATCAGTCTTTTTGTTGGCAGTATTACATGAGCTTAAACATCATTCTCAGGTCCAATCTAATACAATGGTCAGTTTTAAGGACACAAAATATAAAATGCATAGCTAAACAGAATGTGTGAAATGAGCAAAAACATTAAGTATATAATTAACACTCTTCCTTTAGCGTCCCTTATTCCTATATGAAGGTCAAGAAAACATGAGTTTTTATATTTCTTTGCCATGTATTTTTTGCCAACAGACTCTTTCAGTTATAATGCTTGCCATCATCATCCTGACTTTATCATTTAACAGTGTCTGGCATGTTAAATAAGTAACGGTCACCCATCTGTTTGAGCTAAAATCAAGCCCTGTCTTACAGACACCTGAAAACTTTCTGAATGATAGGCACCATATATTATCACAGTTTCAATGAAAAGCCAGTCACCATCAGATCAACCCTTGCACCATACTGCTTTTTTCCCACATTTCTCACCAAATATATAACAGGATAGGTTCTACACCTTGAGCCAGCAGTAATAAGCTCTTTTTCTTCCATTCAGATGCCCTTTATGTAAAATTTGTGAAAAGCAAAGATGAGCCGCTTGTCTAACTTTTATTGTCATGTTTTCCTGATGTGACATTGAACCTGAGTATCCCTAGCCACCTGGGAAGTGAATATCAAGCTTGCCATTGAACTGAAGAGCATTCTACGGTTTTATTGTGCCTATGACAGGCCCTTGCTGCAGCTAAACTTCTGCTAATGTGCATTAAGCAACAGCTTAACTTTTTAGTGGCTTGTATCATAACCTAGGTTTATTATTATTATTATTATTTTGGCCCTAGTTAAAAAGAAGGAAAAGAAATCCCTTAAAATATATAATCTGGGAAGGTTCACGTTATTTGAAGACTGGACGCCAAGATACAAGAGTGACTTGATTATGAAAAACAGTTTAAACCAGTGAATTTATCCACATATAAACAAAAAAGTGGGCAAAGTACAGCGTAAGCATGCCCTCATTTCGAACTGCTGGTGCACATGACCGTGAGAAGGAGGAGGGTGGTGGGAATATTAAAATTAGGTGTTTCTACTAATGTAAATAGTGTTTATGACCCTATTCATAAGCCTTTAAAGACAGTTGTTAGCACTGGGCACCATGTCAGGTTCTAGCCAGGGCCTGGCAGTAGAATAAGTCTAACAGTTAATAAAGTACATAGTGAGAACAGGATATGAATTTATGCCTCCTAAGAATTACTGTATTCACAAATGACCATTTCAGCACAGCAGTTTTGGGCCACCACTTGGGAAAGAGACTAGCTTTAAACAGCAAGAAGGGCAACATGCCACCTTCTGGGTAACTGACAGAGATGAAGTTCTCTATTAGGAGAGCAGAAGGACCTTTAAAAACCCTGTAGTGTTAGGTTGCCGCATAAAATACATAAAGAGGCCCAAAAGAACAATATGGATGAGAAAATCTTATTTATTCATGAATGAGAAAAATCATAAACTCTTACCTGTCTTCTTTAGAGTGACCAGAGGTGAGAGAGAAGCCAAGAGCCACAAACTCTTAGATTTCCTCGAAGTGTGTTTACTTCTGGGTGGATTCTCTCAGGTATAATGCAGAACAATTCTTAAAATCCAGGGCTGTTCACTAAAAGGCAAAAATTACAAATGTTGCTGATACCAGTTAGGATTGCAAAATATAGAACTGCTCTTACCTGAAGCCTTGAAGGGTTAAAAGCAGATCACCTGACAAGCATCTAGCATTAGGTATTGCCCAATCACCTGATGAGCATAGACTGGATTCCCCTTGAGTCCAGTGCTGTGCTGGGCACCGTGAGAACTAGAGAAGCAATCACAAGACTTCTATGTGGTCTCTGTCCTCAAATAACATACAAGAGCTGGAAACATACCCATAATGCACACAAAATAACTTGGTATCAAAGTAAAATAGTGACTAATTAAGTCCTAAAAGAAATAGTGCTGAAAAGGGAATGTGAAATTTCAGAGAAAGCTGATTAAGGCCTGGCCCAATGGAATATTTTGTTAAAATAAAAATAACAAAAATCATAGCTATATTTTAAGTATTTGTGAGATGCCATGCCCTATTTTGAGCACATTTGTATAAATTCAGTTGATTATCACAATACAAGCACAGGAATACACTTATTCCTAGTCTGCAAATGGAGAGATCGAGATGCACAGAGGCTTTTGCAGTATTACTTTTTTCACGATCATTCACATGAGTCTGTTTTGAAATCTCTTCTGTTCCACCTGTCTACTCTTTGTCCATGTTTGTGCCACTACCACACTCTTGTCATTTTTATAATTTTGTTCAAGTTTATGCACCTAAAAAGTATCAGAGTCAAGATTCATCAAAAGACAGACAGGCTCTAGAATTTCTTCTCTGAATAGCTTTAATATGTGGAATTTGAGAAAAAGGAGAATTAGAAAGATAAAGGAAAAAAGAGAAAAAGCCTGATGAGCAGCACCTGTTTCTCCCAAGAATCTTAGGATTAGTCTTCCCTGCCTCCTTTCATGTTTATAGCCATCACGTGTAACTTCTGACCAATTTCTTTCTCCTCCGGTCCAGTAAGAAATACAAAGGTATCCTAGTTTTTGGAATTTTTCCTGAATATAGGTTATTGTGTTGGAATGATGAGGGACATTATCTCAAATCTATATTTGTATACCTAAATATATAAGCCTAGAATATATTTGCAGACATACATAATTTCAAAATTTTTACTTTGTATGTACCTTCTCAGAAGGCTACTGGAGGATGCAACCCAGCAAAACAAAACGTAAATAAAGAAAAACGACAGCATGGATTGAGGAAGTAGGAGAACAAACGCAGCAGAGAAGTCCCGAGAGGACAGTGTATAGCAGTGCTAGAGGGCATTCAAGCCCAAGTGGGAGCAGTGGGATCTAGGAACAATAGCTCCGAGAAACAGAGTTCAGGAATGAACTTGGATGATAATGAATATAAGGATAAATTAGCCTGACCAGGCGGTGCTGCACTGGATACTCAAGTGGAGGTTGGTATCCCATTTGAACTGTTGACTGCATCGGTGCCCATCATCCAATGTCAAGTTATGTTCCATCACCACAGAGTCATGAATTTTCAAAGAGATTGTGCACCAAGCATTTAACCCAGTGCCTGTGGGCATTGCAAGTGGGCATGCATTCAATCCTCCTCAGCTTGTTCCATCACCACAGAGTCATGAATTTTCAAAGAGATTGTGCACCAAGCATTTAACCCAGTGGAGGACCCAAGTTCAAAACCCCAACATCATCAGCTTGAGCGTAGGCTAACCAACTTAAGTGTGGGGTCACTGGCTTGAGCACAAAGGTCACTGGTTTGAAGCCCAAGGTTGTGTGTGGCTCAAGCAAGGGGTCACTTGGTCAGCTGTAGACCCCTGGTCAAGGCACATATGAGAAAGCAATCAATGAGCAAATTAAGGTGCCTTAACAAAGAATTGATGCTTCTCATCTCTCTCCCTTCCTGTCTGTCTTTCTCTCTGTCTCTCTTTTTGTCTCTGTCACAAAATTTTAATAAAGGATAAATTCAAAATTTAGTCATAAAAATAACTAAACAGAAAAGTGGGATTTATTAATTCAAGGAAAAACAAAAACTTGTAAAATGAGGCAAGAGAAACACTACTAGACTCAGGAATAAATAATCTCTACATAGACATAGTAATCACTAAACAGTGTGTTATTGGACAGATGGAAGGAATAAGAAAATGGAATCTTCACCTTCTTGTATTTCATAGAAGGCTGCATAGGATATATACAGTTAAGAAATAGCAATATAGGCCCTGGCGGGTTGGCTCAGCAGTAGAGCGTCGGCCTGGCGTGTGGGGGACCCGGGTTCGATTCCCAGCCAGGGCACACAGGAGAAGCGCCCATTTGCTTCTCCACCCCCCCTCCTTCCTCTCTGTCTTTCTCTTCCCCTCCCGCAGCCAAGGCTCCATTGGAGCAAAGATGGCCCGGGCGCTGGGGATGGCTCCTTGGCCTCTGCCCCAGGCGCTAGAGTGGCTCTGGTCACGGCAGAGCGATGCCCCGGAGGGGCAGAGCATAGCCCTCTGGTGGGCAGAGCGTCGCCCCTGGTGGGCGTGCCAGGTGGATCCCCGTCGAGCGCATGCGGGAGTCTGTCTGACTGTCTCTCCTCGTTTCCAGCTTTATAAAAATACAAAAAAAGAAAAAAAGAAAAAAAAAGAAAAGAAAAAAAGAAATAGCAATATAAATGTGTTATTTAGAAATATGAATGTAAATAATAAAAACATCTAAAAGAGTATAAGGAGGGACAAATATAAGGTGACAGAGGATGATTTGACTTTGGACGATGAGTATACAATATAACAGACAGTTCAAAAGATGTGGAGATGTCTACCTGAAATCTATGTACTCTTGTTGATCAATGTCACCCTGTTAAATTTAATTTCCTAAATAAAAAAAGAAAGAAAACCTACCACTGAGAGCGTACTGTGAGGAAAAAACTATTATAAAACAAACTTTGTTTTTAATGTTTAAAAAAGAAAGAAAGAAAGAAATCTCACTCTTGACCACACATTAGTTGTATGATCTTGAACAAATTCCTGTTAATCCTCTGGGAGCTTTAGTTTCTTCACCTAAAGTGTGGAAAGCAATACACCTCCTGTTTCACAAGCTGAGGAGGATTGAATGCATGCCCACTTGCAATGCCTGCAGGCACTGGGTTAAATGCTTGGTGCACAATCTCTTTGAAAATTCATGACTCTGTGGTGATGGAACATAACTTGACTTTGGATGATGGGCACCGATGCAGTCAACAGTTCAAATGCTGTAGAGATGTTCACCTGAAACCTATGAGCTCTTATTGATCAATGACACCCCTTTAAATTTAATTTCTAAATAAAATAAAAAGAAATTCACAACTCTGTATATTCATCTCATTTTATAAATGAGGAAGTAGAGGCCTGATGCTTTAAGTAACTTGCATATAAAAGTTTCTAGTATTAAGTTACTTGAATTTCTCTTTCTAGTAATTCACTCTTGCATATGTGAGTGCCTATAGAGATTGAGAAATTCAAATATATTAATATTTTCCCTCATTCAAAAAATTGGGGTAAGTCAGGTATGAAAATGAGCATGGTGACCTCGAGTGTAAAAGGAAAATTAAGATTAGCCTTAAAAGAAAGTCCATCTGCAAAAAATGTGAAAAAAAACAAAAACAAAAACTGAAAACATGCTTTCTACATCACATTAACACCAGTTAGTCAGAGGGTGCTGATGAATACAGGCGCGTGGGAGGCTGTGTGCAAGTGTCCTTTTAGGGCTGTTTGGTGGGGAAAAACAAACCCTGAACATTTATGGAAATGTTTGCTCAGTTTGGTAATAAATGTCTGAAGCTCTGGAGTGTTTGCCAGCATAGCTCTCCTCATACAATGGTTGTGGGAGTCGTTTTTAAAACGGATTTACAATCAAACTGGCACTAGGGAAGAGCAATAACCATGAACTGAATTCTCAATAATAAATACCTTTTCAGGCGAAGGGCTACATGACTATTTCCAGATTTGATTGCTGTGATTCATAAATTCCAAAGACCTTGTGCTTCTCCATATCACAATGCAGTTAGGTTTAACTAGTCCCTGTGGAGATATAGAGAATTAATTGCTTATAAACCTTAGAAATAAAGCCAGCAGCTTGAACTCAATGAGAAATAAAGACAAGTTGGCACCTAAGCAGGACAGGTGAGAAAGAGCTGGAAGCAAGCCAGCCATCCATGTGCAAAAATAAACCTTTATACATTGCTTTTTGCAACAGAGCATTACAAAACAGTGCATGCATACAATATAGCTATTCAACATTTTAACCTAATGGCAAAGCTTTTAAAGCCAAGACCTTCCAGTAGACTAAATGCAGCATAACAATTCTTTTGGTCAATGTTAAGGGTAAAATGAGTCAATAAAAAGCACAAATTTTAATGCTGGCAAATGTCATTGTTTCTAAAGTTGTTTCCTCCAAAAGAAGTTTAGGTGGGATTTCTTGGAGTTTTCTGTGGCGTACTGGAAAGACCAAGTTAATAGGATTATCTGAGCCTCAATCTAGATAATTACTAAAGAAAAAGTAAGAAATCTTCAAATGTGAGGAAAAGCTTGTGTTAAGAAGGAGCACATGCACATGAGTAAGCCTAAGACCCCCAAATCTGGAGAACGCATGAAGCATGAGGACCAGTTGTTCAAAGTCCAATTGGACAGTTGGATGCTGCAGTAGGATGGGTTTTACTATGCGGAGAACAAGTTAGAGCAGCTGCAGAGGTCGTTGGAAAAGCTGACTCTACATCATTTGAAGATGAGCAAAGTGAATGAATGGAGGAGTTTTAACATCAATGATATTTTTTTACTTGACCCTGAAACCTGAAAATAACTCAAGAGAAACAGTGAAAAGAAGCTGGTACTAAGACTCTAAAAGCCTTTGCTAAGCACCATTAACTTTAATGAAACAAGACAAAGAAAGGGTTAATAACAAGGACAGCCTCCGTGGTCTGGGTGCCTACACTGTGCCCAGAATATTGAGAAACTCTCTATTTGCATTAGCTCATTTAATTTGAGCCTCTTTAAAAAAAATGGTTTCATTATTATACTTCTGGGGGGTAACATGGTTAATAACATTACATAAATTTCACTTGTACAGCTTTATAATTTGACATGGTATACCTGTACTCTATTATCTGCTCACCACTCAAAGTCTAGTCTCCTTTCACTATCTTGTATTTGATCCCTTTTACCTTCTTCATC
Organism: Saccopteryx bilineata; assembly: GCF_036850765.1. Classification (NCBI taxonomy): domain Eukaryota; kingdom Metazoa; phylum Chordata; class Mammalia; order Chiroptera; family Emballonuridae; genus Saccopteryx; species Saccopteryx bilineata. The sequence goes on from NC_089490.1 coordinate 297,571,031, forward strand.
CCCACCCCATACACCATCCCCTCTGGTAACCACTATTCTGTCGCCTGTATATGTGAGAGTTGATGGTTGGTTTATTTTGTTTGTGGCTTTTAGTTTTATATTCCACAGATGAGAGAAAATGCAGAATGTGCCACCTTGATTAATGAAATCCTCACTTTGAGGCCACACTGTGATAAGCATCATATGAGACACAAATATCTTTGTATGTTTTGCCCTTTGAGTGAGAACTATCCATAAACCTCTTTCCAAATTTCACTGTGAAGAATTTTCCAATCTTTTTTCTTTCATGCTTCTGACTATTGATACAAAATATTGGCCAGAGCCATGCAACATTCTTAATTCCATTTTTTTTGTGTGTGTGTGTTTTGGGGTTTTTTTTTTGTTGTTGTTGTTGTATTTTTCTGAAGCTGGAAACGGGGAGAGACAGGCAGACAGACTCCCGCATGCGCCCGACCGGGATACACCCGGCATGCCCACCAGGGGCAGAGCTCTGCTGCGACCAGAGCCACTCTAGTGCATGAGGCAGAGGCCACAGAGCCATCCCCAGCGCCCGGGCCATCTTTGCTCCAGTGGAGCCTTAGCTACGGGAGGGGAAGAGGGAGACTGAGAGGAAGGAGAGGGGGAGGGGTGGAGAAGCAGATGGGCGCCTCTCCTGTGTGCCCTGGCCGGGAATCGAACCTGGGACTTCCACACGCCAGACCGACGCTCTACCACTGAGCCAACCGGCCATGGCCCTTAATTCCATTTTACAGAGGCACATATTTAGGCTCAGAGAGATTAAGCACCTAAATTTCCAAGGTCAGCAGCTAGGAGATGAACACAAGTCAGGCTGACTCCATTATGTCATTTAACAATCTCTGAAAGGATATTTCAAAAATTCATTTGATTTATAACAAGAAAAAGAAAATAATCATTTTATTTATCAAAGAAACATTTTCAAAGACCAACCATCAATCTTAAAAATTCCTAATAAGATTCAAATAGCTTCCTACATGGATGAAATAGAAATGCAGCCAACTATACAGGAATAAAATTCAATCAGAGGTGAGATGAGATTATACTCTGTAACAAATAATGCTCAATCAGAACCTCTCACAGAGATGAGAACTGCACCCTCTAGTCTGTGCTACTGTTGGACAGTTCTAATTACTATATATACTAACTTCTCAATACTGAGTTGAAATTCCTCCCTTTAACATTCATGGGTCCAATTCTACCTTGTTATACAAAGAAATACCCTGAACCCCTTCTCCACATTCTTCTCTTACTTAGGTAAAAGAGCCTTAGTTCCTTGACTATTCCTCATTAAAGTTTTTGTGACCCTTGATCCTCTTGTTTTCATCTAGACTTATTTCCATTTATGAATATCTCTCTCCAAGTATAATACCAAATCTGCAGAGATACTTCCAGAGGTCTTCAAACTTTTTATAAAAACCGCCCACTTTTGCAGTGCTGGTCAACCTGGTCCCTACGCGCAACCAAACAGCGCTGCGATTGGCCTACCATGAAAGCTGGACTGCCCACTAGTGGGTGGTAGGGACCAGGTTGACCAGCACTGCAAAAGTGGGTGGTTTTTATAAAAAGTTTGACGACCCCTGGTAGGGACCAATTTTGTGATAGATGTAGTTACTCCAACCTGAAAACATCATTGCTCTTTTGCTGTCATAAAACACTATTGGCTTATTTATATTGAGCCCTCAGTCCTTTTTGCACACACCCTTATTCTAGGCAAATGAATTTGAAGTCCTAAATGTAAGATTTCATATTTATCTCAATAGAGTTTTATTTTCTTGTAAAACTTGATTAAATCCTAGACTAGCAAGAATGACTTGTGTTACTTCCAAGCCAAATACTGATGATGTAGGTGCCAAATCCTACCTACAGAGTTGCTTTTTCTCTCTCTGCCACTTTGACCAGCAATGTTCCAGATGGTGGCTGTTTTGTCAACCTGGGTCCTAAAATGCAGACAGTAGTGCTGTGTTACAAAGCCTTCTCTACAAGAAATACTTCTTTGTATTTAAGTCATGCAGGTTTTGGTGTGGCTTGTTTCTCCAATCTGGTCCAGCCTGGTAAATAAGACTTTAATTTTTGTAACATAGCAGCTTATTCTTTAGGTACCAGATACTAGTTTCAGCAGTCTCTCTTCTATAATTCAAAAAACTAAAAGACAAAGACTTCCTCCCTAACTCAATGTTATTAAGAAAGCGCTCTCCAGCCCTGGCCGGTTGGCTCAGTGGTAGAGCGTCAGCCTGGCATGTGGGAGTCCCGGGTTCGGTTCCCGGCCAGGGTACACAGGAGAAGCACCCATCTGTTTCTCCACCACCACCCCCCTCTCCTTCCTCTTTGTCTCTCTCTTCCCCTCCCGCAGCCAAGGCTCCATTGGAGCAAAGTTGGCCTGGGTGCTGAGGATGGCTCTATGGCCTCTGCCTCAGGTGCTAGAATGGTTCTGGTCACAACAGAGCAATGCCCCAGATGGGCAGAGTATCGCCCTCTGGTGGGTATGCCGGGTGGATCCTAGTCGGGCGCTTGCGGGAGTCTGTCTGACTGCCTCCCCGTTTCCAACTTCAGAAAAATACAAAAAAGAAAGAAAGAAAGAAAGAAAGAAAGAGCTCTCCAGAACTGTTGTCCTGTCTGTGAAACTCACCACTATCACCACTGCATGTACACACACAGACACAACACCATTTGCATTTTTCCCACTTACAAAAACAGAACTCTGCCAAGGGGAATGGTTTGAAAGTCCAAAGATTCCTTCACACTTGGACTGGCATTGTGACACACAAGTTCGTTGCATGCACTTCTCATCCAAAGGACCACAATTTATAGCATCATGCAGACATCTAGATATTCAGCTTACTTGTGTCATGTTCTTTTGTTCTCAAAATTGTATTACCACACACAAAAAAAATCCTGTGTTGATTCCTCTGGTGGGTGGTTAGGGTGGGATTACATTAATGGAAAAGGGAGGGAAATCTTAAATAGAAATTACAGATGGAATTTCTAATATGTGGCAGCAGGAATGTGACCTTTACCCAAATAGCTAGTGCAGGAAGATACTGGGATAGTAAAATAATAACTCTATCAGGAACCACAAGATGGACTAACTTCAGCTTATGTTAATCAATTCCATATCCGAGTAGTGATTGTAAGACACAATATGTCACCTAATCACCACTCACTGTTTTCTCATAATTTCATATGTATTTTTCTTGTTTTCATGATTAGAATATAAATAACTAAAGAGCAAAAATATCTTAGATTTTATTTAAACAAACTACATTTTCTAGCTATATAGAGTCTATATAAAGAGTTCTCAATAAATACCCTTTTAACAAGTTTTAAGGATAGTTTTGACACTAATAATTAACATATATCATAATTGACTAAAAATATAACCAAACTTCAAATAAAGCAGATAGCTTGCATTTAGAAAGCAAATCAAATTTTAACACGAATCCTTAAGTTGGTTATAATCTTTTCAAAGTAGCTATAGATGGCCCCTTGTATTTTTCCCTACTAGCTATTATTTAGTTTAGAATCTCTTCATAAAATGATCTTATGAGTATCAATGATTACACACTTAATTTTTCATTATTAAGAAAAATGAAAGTTGTGATGCAATTAAATTATTCACATATATCCAGAGAATTTTCAAAATTATATCCACAGAACCTTTGGATGCCACCGAATCAGTGTACCTGCCATCTCTTGCACATAGAATAATTTGACTGAATGTAAAATATGTGTTATTTCTCTTTGTCACTTAAGTAATATTAATGTCATTGCCTTAATTTTCCCAACTATCTAATTAGAATTAATTCTAAGAAAAGTCAAAATAAAAAATCTTATAATGCATTATAGAATCGTACACTTAAAACCTATATAATTTTCTTAACCAGTGTTACCCCAACAAATTTAATTAGATAATTACCTTCAAAAATACTAAAATTTGTATAGAACTGCAAAAAAACCCAAATAGTCAAAATAATCTTGAGAAAGAAGAATGAAGCTGGAGGCACCATACCTCTTGATTTCAAACTATATTACAAAGCTATAGTAGTCAAAAACAGTATGGTATTGGCATAAAAACAGACACATAGATGAATAAAATGGAATAGAGAGCCCAGAAATAAACCCATTTATATATTATTAATTAAGTTATGACAAAGGAACCAAGAATATACAATGGGGAAAGGATAGTCTCTTCAAAAAACTGTGTTGGGAAAACTGGGCAGACACATGCAAAAGAATGAAACTGTACCACTATCTTACATTATACTTAAAAATCAACTCAACTTGACTAAAGACTTGAATGTAAGACCTAAAACCATAAAACTCCTGGAAGAAAACATAGGGATAAGCTCTTTAACATTGATGTAGGTAATATTTTTTTGGATTTGACACCACTGGCAAAGGGAACAAAAGCAAAAACAAACAAGTGGGACTAAATCAAACTAAGCTTCTTCAAACAGCCAAGAAAACCACAAATAAAATGAAAAGGCAACCTACTAAATGAGAGAACAAACTTGCAAATTATATATCTGATAAGGGGTTAATATTCAAGATACATAAAAATTTGTATAACTCAATAGCAATAAAAAAATTCAACTAAAAATAGGCAGAGGATATGAATAGACATTTTTCCCAAGAAGACATACATATGGCCAATGGCTACATAAAAATGTGCTCAACATTACTAATCATCAGGGAAATGCATATAGCACCTCATACCCATTAGAACAGGTATCATCACAAAGACAGGAGTTAAGTATCAGCAAGGACATGGAGAAAAGGGAGCCTTTGTGCACTGTTAGGAAGAATATAAATTTGTGTAGCCATTATGTAAAACAGTATGGAGGGTCCTTAAAAAATTATGACTAGAACAATTGTATGATTCCTCTTCTGGGTGTATATCCAAAAGAAAGTAAAACCAGATCTCAAAGATATTTGCACTCCCATGTTTATTGTGGTATAATTCACAATAGCCAAGATATGGAAATAATACAACTACCCAACAAAATAAATGGATAATGCTTGACCTGTGGTGGTGCAGTGGATAAAGCTTCAACCTGGAATGCTGAGGTTGTTGCTTTGAAACCCCAGGCTTGCCCAGTCAAGGCACATACAAGAAGCAACTACTACAAGTTGATGCTTCCCCCTTCTTTCTTCTTCTTTCTTTCTTTCTTTCTTTTTCTTTCTTTCTTTCTTTCTTTCTTTCTTTCTTTCTTTCTTTCTTTCTTTCTCTTTCTTTCTTTCTCTCTCTCTCTCCCTCTCTCCCTCCCTCTCTCTCTCTCTCTCCTTTCTCTAAAATCAATAAATAAAATCTTAAAATATATGTATATAAGCAAGCCCTGACCACATAGCTCGGCTGGTTAAAGCACTGACCTGAAGTACAGAGGTTGCCACTTTGATCCCTGGTCAAGGCACATACAGGAATGGATTGATGTTCCTGTCTCTCTCTCTCTCTCTCTCTCTCCCTTCCTTTCTGGTTAAAATCAATAAGTAAATTTAAAAAGTTAAAATAAAATAAAATGAATAGATAAAGATGAGGCACATGTACGAATATTATTCAGCCATGAGAAAGAAGGCATTCCTGCCACTGTGACAACATGGATGAACATTGAGAGTATTACGCCAAATGAAATACGCCATACTTATCTGTGAAATCTAAAAACAGTAGAAAAGAGATTGCCTGGGGGACTGGGGGTGGGGAAAATAAGAAGAAGAAGGTAAAAGGGTACACACTTTTAGCTGTAAGATAAATAAGCATCTAATGTAATTAGATGCTTTTATACAATGTAATTATACACTGCATTGTACAATTGAAACTTGTTAAGATAGCAGAACTTAAGTGTTCTCACCAAAAAATAAATGATAAATATGTGAGTTGTAGATGTGTTAATTAACGATATGAGAGGGATATTTTCATAATGCATATGTATATTAAATCACCACTATATATATTTAAAATATCTTATAATTTTATATGTCAATTATATTAAGATAAAGCTGAAGTTTAAAGAGTCAAAAATATTTAAATTTATAAAACAATTCAAAGTTTATAATTTACTTTGCAAAATAGATTTTATTTCTTTGTATAGTGAGCCCTTTTAAATATTTTAAAATAATTCAATATATTAAGAAAGAACAGATTACTAAGCAATGGGAGATAAAAACAAGTAACAACTTGGCAAAGTAACTAGCTAGGAATCCCACTACACATGTTCCTTCCTAGTTTACACTAATGATTCTTAATATTTAATGGGTTGCAGATTTACCAGGGAATCCAATGGACACAATGAACAAACCTCTACCCTCAGGAAAATATACATATACATACTAACTTTTACAAGGATTTTATAGAAAACAGTAATGCTGAGTTGTGAGTAGAATAAAAAATCTAGAAATTCATGTAGTGGGGTAGTAGTTTGTACTTAATATGGGATATCCTATAGGAACAATTTAATAAAATGTCACTTAGAATCCCAAGATAATAAAAAAGTCAATAAATCATGTGGGTAAAATACTGCACACACAAAATTTTTAAATAACAGGAAAAAAACACAAAACCCTGCTAGCTGAAATCAATTGATAATTCCCTGTTAGGTACCTATTGTATATTCAACTAGTGTAGGCATGTCCAGAACACGGATAAATGTTATGTGACTTGGTCATTCCTCTTTAGATAGAGATTGCTGATAGCTCATCCTTTCTTCTGTAGTAAAGAACCCTTGATTTTTGCCCTGTCTTAGGCATCCAGAATAAGGACTATGCTTCCCAGCACCTCCTTAAAGCCAAATCCTAAGTTCTGGCTCATCAGATGAGTGGAAATGAATTGTGCTACTTTGAGAAGTGTCCTTAATGGGAAGGATCCTTCCTTGCCTGACTTCCTTCCTACTGCTGCGATGTGGACAATCATGAATGAAGCTCTTGCATTTCCTACAGAATACATAATAACCATGAAAATGGAAGACTCGCCTGGAAGAGCAGCAAACTAGAAGGAGCCCAGGCCTTGAACATCATGGAGCATCATGCCAGCCCTGAACGGCCTACCTCCAAGTTATATGTAGGAGAGAAATAAACTTCATTCTTGTTTAAGCAACTGTTATTTTGAGTGTTTAATCACTTGCATCCAAACCTGATCTTCATCAAAGAGCTTACATTGTTGTTGAATATCATAAAAATTAGTCTGTGTGAAACTCAGTAAAACAACACAGCTAGGGCCAAATGAAAAACCAGCTAGGTTCTAGTTGAATAAAAGTTTTCAGTTTGAAATGGGATGTATTTTCCCATAGGACCAATCTAATAAAATGATGCTTAGAGTTTCAACACAGTCCACTAAAAGCAACAGCATAGTGTGGCTAAAACACGGTGTGCTTAGAAAATTTTAAACAGTAAAATGAGTAGATAAATAATATATTAGAGCTTACAGAACCCCTAAAAGATCTTGAAAGAGGAACAACATAGGATTTCCCAGTAAATTACAGTATTAAAACTGGGGAAAATAAGCCCTGGCCGGTTGGCTCAGTGGTGGAGCGTCGGCCTGGCGTGCAGGGGTCCCCGGTTCGATTCCCGGCCAGGGCACACAGGAGAGGCACCCATCTGCTTCTCCACCCCTCCCCTCCCCTTCCTCTCTGTCTCTCTCTTCCCCTCCCGCAGCCGAGGCTCCATTGAAGCAGAGATGGCCCGGGAGCTGGGGATGGCTCCTTGGCCTCTACCCCAGGCGCTAGAGTGGCTCTGGTTGTGACAGAGCGACCCCCCGGAGGGGCAGAACATCGCCCCCTGGTGGGCAGAGCGTTGCCCCTGGTGGGTGTGCCAGGTGGATCCCGGTCGGGCGCATGCGGGAGTCTGTCTGACTGTCTCTCCCTGTTTCCAGCTTCAGAAAAATACAATAAAAAAAAATGGGGGGCCCTGGCCGGTTGGCTCAGCAGTAGAGCGTCGGCCTAGCATGCGGAGGACCCAGGTACGATTCCCGGCCAGGGTACACAGGAGAAGCGCCCATTTGCTTCTCCACCCCTCCGCCGCGCTTTCCTCTCTGTCTCTCTCTTCCCCTCCTGCAGCCAAGGCTCCATCAGAGCAAGGATGACCCGGGCGCTGGGGATGGCTCTGTGGCCTATGCCTCAGGCGCTAGAGTGGCTCTGGTCACAACATGGTGACGCCCAGGATGGGCAGAGCATCGCCCCCTGGTGGGCAGAGCGTAGCCCCTGGTGGGCGTGCCGGGTGGATCCCGGTCGGGCGCATGCGGGAGTCTGTCTGACTGTCTCTCCCTGTTTCCAGCTTCAGAAAAATGAAAAAAAAAAAAAAATGGGGAAAATAGTGAAATAAGAACTATAAAAATTCATCATGACTTGACCAGGTAGTGGTGCAGTGGATAAAGCGTTGGGCTGGGATGCAGAAGACCCAGGTTCGAGACCCTGAGGTCCCCAGCTTGAGCGTGGGCTCATCTGGTTTGAGCAAAGCTCACCAGCTTAGACCCAAGGTCGCTGGCTTGAGTAAGGGGTTACTTGGTCTGCTGCAGTCCCATGGTCAAGGCACATATGAGAAAGCAATCAATGAACAACTAAGGTGTTGCAACGAAAAACTAATGATTGATGCTTCTCATCTCTCTCCCTTCCTGTCTGTCTGTCCCTGTCTATCCCTCTCTCTGACTCTCTCTCTGTAAAAAAAAAAAAAAAAAAAAAAAAAAAATCATCATGAATGCGGGCACCTTTAGAGTCATCTGGTAAGCTTTTTTTTGTTTTTTGTTTGTTTTTATTTTTATTTTTATTTAATTAATTGTGTTTATATAGATTCTAGGGTCACCCTGAATGCATCCCCCCATATTCCCCCTCAACATCTCCCTTGCCCCTTCCCTACAGCGCCCTCCCCCCTTCCCTTCAGCTTTATCCTATCCTATCATCCCCTTTCCCCTCTGTCCTCTTTTCCTCTGGTCCCTTTGATCCCTCCTCTGTCTTAATTCCGTCCCTCAGTTCTCATTATTCCTTGGATTTCTCAAATGAGTAAGGTCATATGATATTTTTCTTTCTCTGCCTGGCTTATTTCACTCAACATAATAGTTTCCAGGTCCCTCCATATTGTTGCAAAAAGTAATATTTCCTTCTTTTTCATGGCCCCATAGTATTCCATTGTATATATGTACCACTGCTTTTTAATCCACTCGTCCACTGAGGGACACTTGGGCTGTTTCCAGATCTTCGCTATTGTGAACAATGCTGCCATAAACATGGGGGTGCATTTCTTTTTTTCAGTCGGCGATATGGTGTCCTTGGAATATATTCCTATAAGTGGGATGGCTGGGTCAAAGGGCAGTTCCATTTCTAATTTTTTGAGGAATCTCCATACTGTTTTCCACACTGGTTGCACCAGTCTGCATTCCCACCAGCAGTGCAGGAGGGTTCCCTTTTCTCCACATCCTCTCCAGCACTTGTTCTGTGTTGTTTTGTACTCTGACTGGTGTAAGGTGTATAAATGGACTGAAGACCCTCTCTACTTTAGATCTGAATACAGCAAACACCAAAGCTAAATGTCCCACATAATCAGCTTTTCTTTTAACTTAGTTCTTCAGGCTCCAATCTCTCAGGGTTTCTGTCTCTGACTTTGTCTGTGTTTCTCTCTCCACTGGCTTCATGTTCTCCCATCGTTTCAACCCAGGAGAGACAAGATGCTCCCCTCATCCTCTTCATTGTTCAGGTTCATAGGGGAGGCCAAGTCTATGGGGCTGGTGGGTAGCCAGGGAGCATGCCAAAGGCAGAGACTGAAATCCAGAGAATAGGAAAGCATTCTCAGCTGGCGTCAGTGAGAACAGAGTGGGGGTCTTCAGAAATAAAGGGAGTTTGCCTGGTTGAGAGAGATACTTACTATTAGGTAAAATAACAGGTGTCTTTTTATAGTAAATAACAGAGGGTCCCAATGTTAGATTTCAGGACAAAACTCCCTAAGCCACTGTATTATTTAAAAAGCCGAATGGAAATACGCCCTGAGATAAAGATGCAGAAACTAACTAAAATAGCAAATGTCTTTGCCTTCAGGTGGACTGATGTCAGTTTAGCATGTTAATTCTAGTTATCTCATATTGACCAGACCCTCCTGACTGACAGACAGGTATTAGTTATTAAATAGGGAAATGACTTCTTTATTATAAATGCAGTCTGGTTTGTTTTTCTCTTTAGGTTTTGAGATTTTAGAAAATATTTTAAAAAGTAAGAGAAGAGGAATTGTAATCAATTAAAAGAGAATTATGAGGTACAGCAACCAAGTTACATGGGTAGGCTTTGTATGAATTTTGATTCAAACAAACCAGTTGTTAAAAAATATTTTTAAGGCAATCAAAGAAATGTGAATATAGATTAGATGTTAAATGATAAAAGAAATTATCATTAATGTTGTTAGATTGATGGTACAGTCATTATAAAAAATCCTTATCAATTGGACTTATATAATGAAATATTTAAATATGAAATTTTATGATGTCTGGGGATTTGCTTGAAATACTCTGGCCAAAATAAAAGGGGAACAGGAGAGATGAGTGAATGAGATTGACAAAATGTTGATAAACCTGTTGAAGATAAGTAACGGAGCCTATCATACTATTTTCACTACTTTCCTATATGTTTGAAATTTCTCGAATAATAAAATTAGCTTAAAAATATGTGTTAAAACATAACCTTCATAGGGAAATAATTAAAAAAACAAGGTTCAGGGTAAAGTTAGTATGAGAGATACGCTTCATCTCTCCCCTTCAAATTTCAACAAATTGAACAGCTATGACTCAATGAAGGAACCCCAACTGGGCTCACAGGCTTGCCTAAAGATCCACATACCAATTGACTAAAGGTGGGAAGGGTTAAGAAAGGGGGAGGAAGATAAGATGCACTTGCAGTCAGCTCTGGAAAGGGTAGAAACTCAGACTGACTAGGTGGCTCTCCTTCTGCCCAGAGGAGCAGGGAGATTGGGGGGAATTTGAGAGATACTGATTCAAAGCCACAGCAGAATGAGGGTTCACCTCCAGTGTTCCCACATTCTGCCAGCAGCCTGCACTTGGAGATGCAAACATACTAAATGCAGCCCCCCCCCCCAGCCCCCAGCCTCCCAGATACCACCTCCTCCTCTCCCGTAGGTACGGACAGTGGCAGAGACTTAGTCCACAGCTAGTTCTCCAGAGCTATTCCTTCCCCTGAAGAACAGAGGTGCTCTGTGCCTGGTCCCCTGGTCTGTTGAGATGTGGGGAGGAGCACTCCAAGGCCTGAGCTCACCATTGCTAATGCTGTAAACCTTACAGTACATCCCACCCATCGGCGTGACTGCAGCTGGGTCTCCATCTAGGCAACAGCCTCTCTGTGGAGGTCAGCCTGGGAATTTCACAGAGCTAAAACTTGTAGCCCAATGCCATCTACTGGAAAAAAATAGAAAAACTTCCTTTTGCTTGGAAGTTTGGGGGGATATTTCTTTTCTTTTAATTTTTTTCTTTGTTGTTCCTTTGTTTTTAATTTTTTAGTGTTTTTTGTTTATTTTGTGTTTTTCTTTTTCTTTTATTTTCAGTTTTATCTTTTTAATAAAATTTTTTCATTGTATTTTGCTTGATTTTTTAACAATACCACTCTCAAATGTCCTCAAGGCAGAAGAAAGAGAATAACATGGCTACCTAAGTAAGAGACACTTATCTTTTTTTGTTGTTGTTGAAACTTATTTTTTTTTTATGTGGTAATAGAGCTATCTGTGTTACCAAAAAAAAGTAAATAAATAAAAGTCTATATAAACCCAAATTGTTGATTGAGAGAGATTTTCTTTAATGCAGATAGGTGTAATACTAACTCCTAGACCATGGTGTAGGAGACCTAAATGAGTTAGTTTTTATGGATAAATAATAATAAAATTATCAATAACAATAATAATGATGATGATAGTACAACTAGCATAACTGAGTGCCAGCCAGCTACCAACCACTATGCAAAGCACTTTATAGACATTTCTCATTCGAGCTTCACAGCAATCCTATGAAATACGGGCCATTATTGGCACCTAACCCTTATCCCTTTTATATTTGAAGAAACTGAGCTCAGAGAGGTAAAAATAACTGTACGGAGTCACTTGCTAGTAAAAGTCATAGCTAGGACTTTAATCCAGATCTGTTTAAATCCAAATCTCAGGTCCTGAAACTTTTTGTTACTCTATTCCCTTATGACATTATAAATTTCTCTATATTTATATATGTACAAGAGTACTATAGGGTTATGATTCCTGGCATTTGTGATTCCCTATTGTTTCCTGGAGTGTTTGAGGAATGAACTAATAGAGAACAGTAGAGAATCCCACAAGAAAAGTGTTATAAACAAGTACACAATACAAGAACAGAAGTACTATACCTCAGCCAAATGCCCATCTAAGAAGGAGAAAGAAAAAAAGGGAATTGTACATCTCACACACCAGAAGTGATGGCATACCAAAGGACCAGCTCAAAGGAAAATAGAAGTATATATGCCAAGTCACACCATATTCTTGGAATCATTTCCCCCCTAAAGGCAACCCATCCAATAGGCTTCCAGATTCTTCTGTGTTCTCCTCTGTGAACCATTTTTCTCAGACAACAAACTCCTAGCTAGATTTACCTAATAGGATGAAATAGGATAGCTGTCTAGCCTCCCTCAAGTATTTACCTTTTAAGCCTTAATACATTCCCACCATCCCTAGCAACAATCAAATACAAGTGCACTGAAAAGCCACGAAACTCTTTCCTGGCCCCTGAAATGTGCACAGTCCTTGTATTATGGTGCTAGGGACATGATGCGCCTGAATAAAAAGCACCCTCTGGGAATTGGAGGACCTGGGCTCATATTTCCTCATTTCTCCTATGAACCTGTTACATTATCTTTGGCAAGACATCTCACTTCTCTGGGCTTTGGCTTCCTTATTTGTATTGAGCTGGGGCTATGATAAAGACTTGTGTGTGTGTGTGTGTGTGTGTGTGTGTGTGTGTGTGTGTGTGACAGAGACAAAGAGACAGAGAGAGGGAAAGATAAGGACAGACAGACAGGAGGGGAGAGAGATGAGAAGTATCAGTTCTTCATTGTGGCACCTTAATTGTCCATTGATTGCTTTCTTATATGTGGATTGCGAAGGGGCAGGGGAGACTACAGCTGAGCCAGTGACACCTTGCTCAGGCCAGTGAACTTAGTCTCAAACCAGCAACCATGGGGTCATGTTTATGATCCCATACTCAAGCTGGCGACCTCTGGGTTTTGAACCTAGGTCCTCAGCATCCCAGGCCGACTCTCTATCCTCTGCGCCACCGCCTGCTCAGGCTATGATAAAAACTTTTATAACTTACTTCTAGCTGCAAAGTCTTTTCATCAAAGGATAGCTCTCAGGGAACTTAACAATGTACAGCAGACAAAAAGTAAAAGTATTCTGGGAGGGTCAGGGGCCAAGGGTACCCTTTCCCCCATCCCATTATAATCATGTTAAGGTGCTTTTCAGCCCAGGCATTCCATGATGATAGTAAACTCCCTGCAGCTTGAGGAGGAGGCAGGGTCCCCAGGGGTCACTGCACGGGAGGTCCTCCAGCCCCCAGATGGCTGCCCTCCTTTATCAGGGAGCCTCTTCCTAAAGCAAATAAGCAAAGAAAGAAATCCCACAGAAATCGAGTCTGATGTGACTCAGGGAGCCAACAGAACACTCAGCTCCATCCAGGCGAACTAAAACACACTCCCAGGAAGAGATAAGGTTTACAAAAAGGAAACTAAAACAATCACTTAAAAGAATTTCCACATGAAACCTCTCAGGCCAGGCTACCAAGCCACCAGGGAGGCTGCAAAATCTCTCAGTCTGGCCCTGAAAGAAAAGACTTCAGGAGACCCAGGCCTTGATTGTCCTCTTTTGTTTCTCACTGCCCTGCGGTCAACCTTCTAAGGTCTGCACGTGTGGGAAGTGGCCGAGCAGGGGACACCGCACAGGGTCCTCCAGCTCTGGGTCCTGCAGGGCGTCAGCACTTTGGGAATAGAGACTAGAGGGGGAGTGACTACAAATTAATAAACCTGGAATTTTACATCTATCAAAACAAAGTAGCCAACTTGATAAGGCCACCAGATTTAAAACTCATCTTATTTTTAAATGTTAGATAAGCAACAAATTCCTGATACGTGTGAGAGTTTTGGATAAGCAACACGTAAATTTTTGTTTTGTTTTGTTTTAAGCGTGCTTTTAAAAAAGTACTTGTTATTTATCTAAAATGAAAATTTTAAAAATTTAACTGAACATCCTGTATTTTCATTTGTTAAATCTGGCAACCTTCACCCTCAAAATAAAAATATATTCCAGACATAATCCCATATCCAAATTATTTTTTAAAACTCTTGCTGAGGAATGATCTTTACAGGATGAGGAATATTTCTTCCACTAACTTTTATGGAGTTATAGCTTCAGCCTCAGAGACTGAATTACATTTCTGAAAACTGACAAATGCTATTCATAAAGTCTGTTGAATGACAGTGATCAAGCAAGGAAGGAGACTCCATTTGGGGACAAAATGTGAGGTGTTGTTCTACGTTAAAGAAATTAGTTGCCTTATGACACTCGTTAGCCTTACCCACTCCTACTGTCTACAGAATATCTTCTCAATTGTATAAAATACTTACAAGTTATCCAGCCAAATCTACCTCTCCAGCCTCTGCTGTCACCCTCGTCTGGGGCACAGAAGGCTACTTGTTGATGGATCCTTTCATACTACTCATGTTGTTGCCTCGACCAAGAAAGCCCTTTCTGTCCCTGCCTAAGTGATTAACATTTACATGTCCTTTAAGACTCAATTCAAAGGTTACTTTTCCAAAAACTACCTTAAATCATTTCTGAGATATGTTAAAGGAAGGATATTTGAATGATGGATGGATTAATGAAATAATAGAACTTTGGAACTAGGCAGACCCCAAATCAAATCCCAGTTCCGTCACTAAGTAGATAACGTGATTTTAGATAAGACATCACACGTCAATGAAACGCAATCCCGTTATTTGTAAAACTGGGATTAAGAAACTCATCCCACAAGGGTTTGTGGGCATAATTAAAAAGATAAAGTACAAAAAGCACTTAGAATCCCAGTTCCGTTATTGAGTAGAAACATGATTCTAGATAAGACATTAAATGTAAATGAACTGCAAACCCCTATTTGTGAAGCTGGGATAATGCAGCCCTTTGTGGGATGATTAAATAAGATAAACTACAAAAAGCACTTAGCATAGCAGCTAATTCAGAGTAAACATTTAATAAATTGTAGCTGTTATATTTCAGTAGTATTATCTTCTCTTTGTGTCCCCTCATAGCACAGAACTCAAACCATTTTACTGCATTTAACTATTTACATAATAACTCTTAGACAAGGATCACTTCTTACCTTTTTTTTTTTTTTTTGTATTTTTCTGAAGCTGGAAACAGGGAGAGACAGACTCCCACATGCGCCCGACCGGGATCCACCCGGCACACCCACCAGGGGCGACGCTCTGCCCACCAGGGGGCGATGCTCTGCCCCTCTGGGGCGTCGCTCTGCCGCAACCAGAGCCACTCTAGCGCCTGGGGCAGAGGCCACAGAGCCATCCCCAGCGCCCGGGCCATCTCTGCTCCAATGGAGCCTTGGCTGCGGGAGGGGAAGAGAGAGACAGAGAGGAAGGGGGGGGGGGGGTGGAGAAGCAAATGGGCGCTTCTCCTATGTGCCCTGGCCGAGAATCGAACCCCGGTCCCCTGCACGCCAGGCCGATTCTCTACCGCTGAGCCAACTGGCCAGGGCCTTTTTTTTTTTTTTTTTAAGATCATCAGCTTTTACCACTCTTCCTGGTGGTATAGAAGAACCAGAGTTTTTTTTTTACCAAGGTATGCAAAAAGGAAGCAACTTTTTGAAAGTTTACTTTTGCATCAAGAATGTGTACTTTCTCCAAGGCCGTTTGGGAATCATTGTTTCAGAGATTTCCTGGTAGTGATGAAGCTAATATATTATTTAGTATTGCTAAGGCCTACTCAAAACTGGATTCCAAGAGAAGGATTGCAAAAGAAAGTCGAAATAAAGACTAGTACCACAATCAAGAACTGATCACATTAAAAAAATAATAAATTCAAGTTAAACATTTTCAGAGCAGTAAAAGTGCCTCCATGGATGGAACTCCATGGTACATAGTTTAAAAACACTTACCTGGCTAGTATCTAGGTCTGTCCGAGCACTGTAGTTCTATGAGTCTAGTTATTCATTAATAAGGTGTCTGTATAAAGTGAATCCAGAACATGAAAGGAAAGACTTGGTTCTTTGGGCATGTACTCAGTCTCAGAAATCGTAGGCCCAGGAACCTCAGGAAGGTTGGAGCCAGTTCTAACCTGGAAGAGGTCTTCCCTAAAATGCAAACAGCTTCAGGCTGTTTTCTCTTTCTGCAACAACAACAAAAAGATGTACACATAGACATTTCTTCAATCATTAATTTTCTCATTAAGCCCATGTTCCTGATATAATAGAAATGTTTTGCTGAGAGCTAGTCACAGTAATTTCCTTCAGTAATCATATGCTCTCTATTTCTGGTGAGAGCAAGGAAATCCACTAGCCTCTTCCTGGCAATCCTTTGCTACTTGCATTAAAAATAGGATAGATATAAGGTAAGAGAAGGGGTCAGGGCCTGGAAAGTGGGATGAAGCTCGGATGATTTTGCTTTATTCTCCTGTTACCCCCTTACCCTATTTCTTGTATAAGAAACAAAGTAAAAAGGTGTTCCTGTGGTTTCCCCTACTTTACAACCAAGCTCTCCTCTTTATAGAAGAGAAAATTTTAGATTAAAAGAGACAAGAGAAAGAACAACCAAACAAAATTAGTGGCTCTAGTTGGAAAAGTAACAAAAAGATAAATGTTAAGAGAATTAAGAAATGTTAAGACAGAGAAATTTGAATATAGACTTAATAATAAATATTTAAGAATTATTATTTTTATACTTATTTTTTTTATTTAGACAATTAAATTTACCAGGACGATATTGGTCAACCAGAGTACATAGATTTAGAGAAAACATCTCCACATCATTTGGACAGTTAATTATGCTGTATACCCATCGCCCAAAGTCAAATCATCTTCTGTCACCCTCACCCTATATTTTGTTTCTCTTTAAGCCTTTCTCCTCCCCTTCAACTCCCTCCTTTTCCACCCTTCCCTTCCACCTGATAACCACTGTACTTTTATCTATGTCCATGAGTCTCAATTTTATGTCCCACCTATGTATGGAATCACATAGTTCTTAGTTTTTTCTAATTTCCTTATTTCACTCAGTATAATGTTATCAAGATCAATCCATGTTGTCGTAGATGATACTATGTCATTGTTTCTTATGGCTGAGTAGTATTTCATTGTATATATGTACCACATCTTCTTTATCCAACCCTCTATTAAAAGGCATTTCAACTGTTTCCATGTCTTGGCCACTGTAAACAATGCTGCAATGAACATGGGGGATGCATGTGTCAAGAATTAGTTTTAATTTGTATTGGGTAAGACATGGCATAGTATTTAAGTAAAAAAAAAAATGTCCTTTTTTTAGATGCATCTTGAAGTATTTAAGGGTGAAATGTCATGATGTCTACTTATGAAAATATGTTTGAAATTTTTCTTCATAGTTTTAAGGGCGAGAAGTATAAAAGAATGTGGTAAAGTGTTGACGGTTATTGAAAATAGGTGACGACTTGATGGAAGTTCAGTGAACTTCTTACTTTTGTGTATGTTTAGAAATTTCCATAATAAAAGCCTTGGCCAGGTAGCTCAGGTGGTTAGAGCCTTGATATGCCAAGGTTGTAGGTTCAATCCCCAGTCAGGACACAAACAAGAATCAACCAATGAATGCATAAATAATTGGAACAAATCAATGTTTCTCTCTCTCCCATCCCCCTCTCTAAAAGTCAATTTAAATTTTTTTAAAAAATTTCCATTATGAAAAGTGTATTTTGAAACTTTGAAATGTGACCCATTACTAGACCTAAATACATACATTTTTTATTTTTCATACTTTCCTATATTATTGATTTATCTCCCCCCCCCCCCCCCCCAGTGATTGGTAGCAGAGTGTCGTGGTGAAGTTGCAAACTCTAGAGCTACAGTGTCTGGATCCAAAACCTAGCACTATCCACTTACAAGTTCCGTGACCATATGAGAGTTAGTTAATCTCTAAATCTCCCCATCTGTAAGATGGAGATAAAAACATTTAACTTATTGGACTGTTATGAAGATAAATGAGCTAATAAATATATTTAGAATAATGCCTAATATACACTAAGTATTCAATAAATCTTAGTTACTATCATTGTTAGTTAAGAATAACTTCTAGCCTGACCAGGCACTGGTGCAGAGAATAGAGTGTCGTACTGGGATGCAGAGAACAGAGGTTCGAGACCCCAAGGTCGCTAGCTTGAGCGCGGGCTCATCTGGTTTGAGCAAAGGCTCACCAGCTTGGACCCAAGGTTGCTGGCTCGAGCAAGGGGTTACTTGGTCTGCTGAAGGCCCACAATCAAGGCATATATGAGAAAGCAATCAATGAACAACTAAGGTGTCGCAACAAAAAACTGATGATTGATGCTTCTCATCTCTCTCCATTTCTGTCTGTCTGTCCCTTTCTATCCCTCTCTCTGTATCTCTGTAAAAAAACAACAACAAAAAAAAAACCAGAATAACTTCTAAAAACAAAAAGGTACTCCATGACATTATCTCTAATTCTTTTAATAAAAGAAAAATTTAATGTCAAATGTAAAAAAAAAAAATCTTGCCTGAGGACACAAGGCTGGATGAAAGCAGAACAGATTAGCATTCAGCTTTCCTAGAATCCAAGTCAAAGTCCTTTCTTCTATGCTTATATCTATGATTTAGTTCAATATTGAAGATATTAAAGTGAATAAATTAAATCTATGCTCTCTCTCTGCTTAGTACTAAGTAAAAGACTCAATTTTCTCTCTTAAGTAATATACCGTCCATTTGAAAAACAGTAATAATACTAGATTTTACATAGTAACTTTCACTTTTTAAAATGCTCTAACAAGTTCAAGGACAGAAAAAAACTAATCTCTGGTGATAGAAAAAAACGATTGCTTCTGGGTAGAAGGAATTAGTTGGACAGGGATACAAGAAAGAATTTACATAAGAAACACGAAGAACTCTCTAGAGCAGTGATCCCCAACCTTTTTGGGGCCACAGACCTATTTAATGTTAGAAAATATTTTCACGGACCGGCCTTTAGGGTGGGACGGATAAATGCACAAAATAAAATTATGCGACTGGCGTAAAAACTGTGGGGTTTTTTTTTCTTGGTTTTTTTTTTTTGTATTTTTCTGAAGTTGGGAACAGGGAGGCAGTCAGACAGACTCCCGCATGCCCACCAGGGGCGATGTTCTGCCCATCTGGGGCGTCGCTCTGTTGCAACCAGAGCCATTCTAGCACCTGAGGCAGAGGCCACAGAGCCATCCCCAGCGCCCGGGCCATCTTTGCTCCAATGGAGCCCCAGCTGCAGGAGGGGAAGAGAGAGACAGAGAGGAAGGAGAGGGGGAGGGGTGGAGAAGCAGATGGGCGCTTCTCCTGTGTGCCCTGGCTGGGAATCGAACCCTGGACTCCTGCATGCCAGGCCGATGCTCTACCACTGAGCCAACCGGCCAGAGCCATGGTATTTTTAAATATAATTGTCGAACTTATGAGACAAGCATCAAGAGTGAGTCTTAGACGGATGTAACAGAGAGGAATCTGGTCATTTCTTAAACATAAAACATCGTTCAGACTTAAATATAAATAAAACGGAAATAATGTAAGTTATTTATTCTTTCTCTGCAGACCAGTACCAAATGGCCCACGGACCGGTACCGGTCCATGGCCCGGGGGTTGGGGACCACTGTTCTAGAGTGCTAGAATCTGCGATATCTTGATTAGGGTTTTGTTTACACAGATTCATACATTTTTCTAAAGCACATCAAAGTGTATGCTTCAGATGTGGGCGTTTCCAAATTGTAAAATATCCTTCTTGTATTTCCCTGACTTCTCACCAGTTAACTACAGCAAATAGATATGTCTTGAAAGTTGAGAAAAATTAGAGAGTCTAAAAAAACCATGCTTAAGCAAAAGCTAGAAGTAACCTCTTGATTCCTAGTCCAATGTAACTGTGTGGGACAACACAAGTATTACTATATATAAATGAGGAAAGGGGGGAGTAAAAGAATTGCGAGATTTGTTTGTAGAAAACATGAAGATAGTGATCAACACAGGACAGACACACTCGGGAAGGCCACGTGGGTGAAAGGGGGTTTATTTGAATCTGTCTGATGTTCTGATTTATCTGCTCTGGTAGCATCTGCCCCTCTGTCAGTACGTTTCCGGCCATTTGACAGCAAGAATCATATTTCATGCAGTGGACTCCAGGCAAAAATACTGTTACTTCAACTTGTCCTTTGGTCCCTCTAATTCTGCTTCTCCGTCTCTCCTCTCAATTCCTTTCCGAGAACACTGTTCAATCCTCTAGGAACCAATTTTGAGCCAAGTGTCTTTACTTTCTTAATGGCAGAACCTTGAGACCAGGAGGACTAGAACAAAGCCCCGGGCATTCTTTAGGATACCATGAGTATTTAATGGTTCCATAAAAGTCTATTGTGCCTTAGTCTTCGCTCCAGATCTTATCAACATGAAAAATAATGCCCTTCACGCAATGGCAAGAAAAGCACAATGTGGTCTTTCATCTGTCAGTCAGTGTTTATGTGAGCCATTTGGCACCAAGAAAGAAAACAGGGCTTGGCCCTGGCCTGTTGGCTCAGTGGTAGAGGGTCGACCTGGTGTGCAGAAGTCCCGGGTTCGATTCCCAGCCAGGGCACACAGGAGAAGCGCCCATCTGCTTCTCCACCCCTCCCCCTCTCCTTCCTCTCTGTCTCTCTCTTCCCCTCCTGCAGCTGGGGCTCCATTGGAGCAAAGATGGCCTGGGCGCTGGGGATGGCTCCTTGGCCTCTGCCCCAGGCGCTAGAGTGCCTCTGGTCTCAACAGAGTGACGACCCCTGGTGGGCAGAGCTTCGCCCCTGGTGGGTGTGCCTGGTGGATCCTGGTGGGGTGCATGCGGGAGTCTGTCTGACTGTCTCTCCCCGTTTCCAGCTTCAGAAAAATAAAAAAAAATAAAAAATAAAAAAAAACAGGGCTTTTGTTAAGTGGGGGGAAAATTGTCATTTCACACAATGTATCTGAGCTGCGTGCTGTGATGTCACTACTGTCTTGAGGTAAAACCACCCACTAAGGAGATCTAAACTGCACCTGTTTTATTGGTATCAACAGCCAGCTTAACTGCACATAGCTGAATGACTCAGTAGTACACTGATGTGTACAACCCTCATGATCTACAGTGCACTTCCAGCTTTCAGGACTGGAAGTTTCCTTAAAAGCAAGGGTGACAGTGATCCAGTTACTCAACAGATCTGCCAGAGCTAGCGACTTGCATCTTTCTTGTGGATCTTAATATGCAATTGACATTTGCTTGTTCTCTGGCCTACTGAGTCTCTAATTGCTTCATCCCTTGTTGCTTTACTAACAACAACAAAAACTCCCCAGGAGAGATTTTGTCAGAATGCTAGATCCTAACAGGTAATAATTACATACCTTTCTCACAGTAGTTATCATTTCATGAGCACCTACCATGTGCTAGACGTTGGATTCTTACAACGACCCTGTGAAACCAAGGTTACCAAAGTAGATAGTGACAGAGCTAGGATTTGATCTCATGTCTAACTAAAAGTCCCATGTACTTTTTATTAATCTACACTTCGTATGGTATTTCCATGAGAAGAAAACTTTTGTGGCTTTATCTATATAACTCTCAAACTTCAGTGATTCCTTTTTGTTTGTTATAGTAAATTAAAACTTTTCAAACTGCGCTTTGTCATTAATTGTCATAATTTTATTAGAAAAGCAAAGGGGGGAATTGTCCCAATGACCAATGGCTAGATATTTCTTACTTGTCCTGCCAGATCCATTTTCTCCATTTTCCACTAAAAAGCAGACTTTATGGGCTACGTTATTTAGTTTTCCTGCCCTCTGGTGTTCAGTTGGGTTTACCCAATTGGGGGGGAGGCATTTTATGGAAGCCAAGAATAAATAACATTGGTGATTATGATTTTTTTGTGGTTGTTGTTTTTTTAATTGGGGTATTGCTGGACACTGGAGAGGTTCTAAAGATTTGTCTATAATGAGCACAGTTCCTATCCTGTGATTTTCTTTTAGAACTATAGCTATTCTCTGTGGGGTGAAACTTTTCTCTCTACTTGCCCAGTTTTAAGGGTACCAACTTCTGTCCAGTTTTTCCCACCCCAGAGTGCTTCACTGTCTCTTGTGTTAGTTTCCCTTAAGCCCATTTACACCTGTGTAAATAGTTCCTAAGTGAAATTTTCCTCTTTTGCTTCACTTGAGAATCTCACGTATTTCCTACAGGGATTTGGACTGATACAACCTGAGCTCTAAAATCTCCCTGATGGCTTTGGATCACGGAACAAATATAAGATGCCTTTTTTTGCATACATTTATACATTCATTTCATAAACATAATAGGCACCTGTTGTGTGCCAGGAACTGGGTTTACAACAGTGACAAATGTAGCCACTGCTCTCCTACAGCGTATAATATAGTATGGTAGGCAGATTAAACAGAGTTGCACAAACTAGTGGAAAACTACCATTGTGCTATGTGCTATGAGAAGAATGATAAGAATCAATCAAATCAGGGAAATCAGAAAAGGCTTGCATGTAAAAGAAACCGTGAGCATATATTTAAAAGACAAATAGGCATGTATTAGGCATAGAAGAAAAGAAAAATCATTTCAGGCAGAAGCTCATGGCCAATAAAGGCCAGTGTAGTTGGACCAAAGAAAGCAGGGGGTGCTTGAGAAGAAGGATGAAGCTGAGCAGGCTTTGTAGACCGTATTGAACATTTGTTTTTATTCTCTAGATTCAGTGTGGTGACTGGATTGAAAGACCAGAACAGATTGAACATAGACCCAGTGGGAGACTATTATTGCAGTAGACAAGGTGAGAAGTGATGGAAATGGTGGTGGGAGAAATGGAAAGAAATGGGTAAATTTGCCCTTCTCTGGGAGATTTCTGTGCTTAGTTCCTCATACACATTGATAGAACTGTCAGGATAATGAGTTCTCAACAAATGAGAAAATGCTGCCTTCTCATTGTGGAAGAGAGGTCAGAACGCGCTGGGCTAGGCCCAAGAAAGAGAATGAAGCTCAGTAATGCAGGTGTACACACAGGCTCAGGATATGAAAACTGTCTCCATAATGATTTCCTGCTTTTCCCTCTAACAAGTCTCATGTCCTAGGAATTCCATGAGAGAGGGAGTCTGGGGAGATCTGAGAGATCCAAGGACCTGAGTTCCCATCTTGTCCCCTTCACTGACTGTACTGACTATGCAATTAATTCATTTCTGTAAAATGAGAATAATAAGTAGTCCATAGGGTTGTTGTGAAGATGAAATTAAGTAATGTATATAGTTAGCTAATTCAGGTAAAATAAAATGGTTTTAGGCCCTGGCCGGTTGGCTCAGTGGTAGAGCGTCGGGCCTGGCGTGCAGAGTCCCGGGTTCGATTCCCAGCCAGGGCACACAGGAGAAGTGCCCATCTGCTTCTTCACCCCTCCCCCTCTCCTTCCTCTCTGTCTCTCTCTTCCCCTCCCGCAGCAGAGGCTCCACTGGAGCAAAGATGGCCCAAGCGCTGGGGATAGCTCCTTGGCCTCTGCCCCAGGCGCTAGAGTGGCTCTGGTCGCAACAGAGCGACGCCCCGGAGGGGCAGAGCGTCGCCCCCTGGTGGGTGTGCCGGGTGGATCCCGGTCGGGCGCATGCAGGAGTCTGTCTCTCCCCGTTTCCCGCTTCAGAAAAATACAGGAAAAAAAAAAGTTTTAAAAGGACCTAAACAAAGAAAACTTATTATCTAATATATTGGGAAGTTTCAGTATGTCATATTTCAAGGTTGAATGACTCAGCAGCTTAATTAATTTCTTTCTGACTTCATCCTCTGTCACCCTTGATGTGATGACTCTATCTTGAGCTGGCTCACCTCATGATCATAAGTTAGAAGTATCACAGTTAGTGAAACATCTAGAGGTAGAAAGAAGAATCTTTTCCACTATCGTGTACTTAAATGTGAGAAGCCTTAACCAAACAGCAATAGACTGATATCTCATTAACTGAAACTAGAACATAACACATATGAAGGTCGGAATTTTTATGTTTTGCATACTGATATATCCGAAAGTAGTGGGTTAAGATTAATAACATTATGCTATTTAATGGGCCTCATGTCCAACTCTAATCCAACCACTGTCGCGGCCATCATGGCCCTGCACATGCAGGTTCCCATTGGATTCAGGCAGATGGTAAAGAAACAGTGGAGCCAAAAAATGGTGGGCCTTTCCTTTATTCAAGTCTCACACTGGCCGGCGAGCAAACACACAGAGAAAATACTTCCCTCTTCATTCAGAGCTCACAAAGCTACTGACACATTATCAGGTTCCACAACCAGGAGAATCTTCTCCAGTTCCTCCTAGAATCAAAGGTCCCACCAGTGTCAGCAGAACTCGCAAAAACCCCTCAACTCTGGTCCCCCATCTGCACACCTTCTCCCTTCTCTGCCAACATGGCTTCTCTCTCAGCACCCTGCCTTCTCTCTGCTCTCCCTCTGCAAACATGGCTTCTTTCTCTGCAAAACTAGCTTCTTCTTCAGCACTCTGCATTCTCTCCTTTCTCACTCTTTTCAAAACTTTCTGGCGTGAAAACCTCTCCTCTGGCAAACATTAGCAAGACAATGGCCCTTCCCAAGCAGAAAGGTAATTTGCAATTTCACAGACACATACCTGGCACTGCCCAGCCCCCAATGCAAACTATAAGTGAGCAAACATAAAAATCACATTTTATAAACTTATTTGTCCAACACCGTGTACTGTCATTTTTCTGTAAAAGGCAAAATAATAATGATTTTAAGCTTTGCAGAGCACCTACAATCTCTGTAGTATATTCGGCATTTTTTAGTCCTATAAAAATGTATTGTAGTTTGCTGACCCCTGGCTTAGACTAATCATGTTGGGTGAAACAAATGGAGAGTCAAGCACCATGGTCAGTAGAACATGTACAATGTTCAGCAGAATTATCAACATACAAAAAGTACCCAAGAAATATTAGCTGACATTGTTTTTGATAATGAGATTGTTTTTCTTTTTCTTGGTATTCTAGGATAGCTGAACTCTACAACCTCTGCTCTGTGATAATGCTGCCGTAGGGAGTTAATTATCTCTACCCTGAACATGAAGAAACACACAAGGTAGGAATCATGTGAGCCTCTCATAGAGAGACATAACATACAACAGAAGTAAAGACACATAAAATGATAAGCTCAGTCAAAAACCAAGATTGACAAAATTAGCAGAGAATGTGATAGATGTATTATATAGAAGAAATGAGTTCCATTCTCAAATATTCAAAAATTCAAAGCCAAAAATGTAGAATTAGTTCCTTTACTATCTCAGAGTCTTGAACAGGTTAACAGACAAGTTTCACTAAGGTAAATCTGATGCATCACCTTCTATACAACAGAATTCTTTTTTCAAAGGCCATTGCTAGGACACCTCAAAAAATACTGCTTTTAAGGTTTACAGCTGACTGATCATCTTTGTCATTGTTTTATATTGTCTGATTCTCAATAGTAACTCATTAACTCATTGAACTGGGAAGAATATTATCATTATTATCCTCAGTCATTGGTGATACTGAAAATATTTAACCAACAATATAATATGTCTTGGGACCAACTATAGCCCACAAACAGACTGGGTCTTTAATGCTCACTGCTGAGCCCCACATCAACTCTTTCATTGCTGAATCACAAGGAGATGGGAGAAAACCCAAAAGTAGAGGGTCAGTTGGAGTGGCTATTCACCAAACCATACAGAGGATGTCGATGTTTTAATTACCAGTTTGGCTGTACCAGTATGCTCCAGATGGCTATCAGCACTGCCCACGCTTGCCAAGCAGGGGGAAAAAAAGCTTTTCTAGGACCATAGACCAGTAAATGGCAGAGTTTGACTTCAAAGTTAGTCTTCAAGGATTCAAATTCTCTACTGTGTCCCCTCTGCCACCCACTTCTTTACTTGTGTGTTTTTTTTCCCATCCTAGGGACTACCCTAGTCACTCACTCAGACCAGGGGAAAGAATATCATATTTGGAGACAGGAGACTCATGTTCACATCCTACCCCTGCTATTTATTAAGTGTGAAACCTTGGGCAATTTGCCTGATCCTACGAGACTGAGTTGCTTCCCTGGGGAAATCATGACAAGCATGTCTGCATAGCAAGGCAGCTGAAGAAAAGCTTTCTAAAATATTAAGTGCTGTTCGGATGTTAGCCATTTACATCATGTGCAGATTGGCAGTTTGCACCTTAAACATCTGAATGTTGAAACTACAATTCTTTTTCCAGATGAGAAAACTCAGACTTCTGAGAGATTAAATTACCTGCCCAAGGTCACACAGCTAGTGATGATAGAGCCAGAACTGATTTCAAAGCTCTTGACTTCCAATGCAGAACTCTTTGCTGGGCAACCTCCAAACTCACATCACAATCCGCCTACAAAGATGGAAATGGAAATGATCCTAAATTACAGTCACAGCACTGTTGGAAGGCTTTTGTCATCAGCTCCTTCCAAATCTGCAGGAAGAAGGCCTGCTTCTGGCACAGCGTTCATCTTCTGTAGTGCAAGGTGTGCCTGGCCAATTGCTAGGTCACTCCAGCAGCTCTGGAACTGGAACAGCAGAAAATACTGTCAATG
Source organism: Saccopteryx bilineata (assembly GCF_036850765.1). Lineage (NCBI taxonomy): Eukaryota > Metazoa > Chordata > Mammalia > Chiroptera > Emballonuridae > Saccopteryx > Saccopteryx bilineata. The sequence continues at coordinate 297,597,862 of NC_089490.1, forward strand.
ATGTTAATTCTGCAACAGATCCAGCAGGCAGAAGATAGCATGGACAGAGCCAGTGCCTACCCTAGCAGGTTCTGACTATTGAGCCCTCCTATAAGCCAATGTGGCCCGATATTGTGGCTGGACCTGCCCTTGGTGTTCTTATGATTACAGGACACACTTCAGCCCAAACCATCAGGGAATTTTAAGGAACAAGATTTATTATTTATGGCTCCTGGAAGGTAAACAGCACACCCAAGGGCCACACAATGAGGCCGAGGGTAGAGAGAAAGACAGGGTGCATACCTGGGTCTCCGCTTTTTATTAAGGTCCAAGGGTGAAGTGTCTGGGATTTTGTAGTCTCTCACTATTGACTAGTTTGAAGCAGAAGAGTTAGAATTGGGGCATGGGAGAGTGGAGCAGGGTCACTTAAATGGTCAGTTCTCTAGGTCACCCCAGGTTTTCTGAAAGGGAAACTTTGTGGAGCCTAATTTCTTATCTGGTTGTTTTTTCTAGTAGTTGTGTCACACAATCAGCAGTGTGTTTATTCAAGATTAAATATATTTTGAAATAAATGCCTCAGCAACCCAAAGCTTAATGTCGGGCACTCACACTACAACCCCAAAGTGGACCAAAATCTTCAGTTCTAAAGTCTGTCAGGTGTGACACAGAAAGACATGACACTCACACAAGAATGAGGAGATTCTCATGTTTCTCTGCTTAAAGTGTTGTAAGGTACCAAAAGGTTGCAAATTAATATTAATACTCTGGGAGAAAAGGTCAGGCTTTCCTGTCCTTTCTTTGGAAAATGGAGGAAAAATAATATATTAATAGAAGTCTCCTGACTTATAAGGACAACTAGGGGCATTTGATTTTAAGTTCTCTGAAAGGATTAAGGTTATCTGATGAACTCCCTTTCTCTTTCAATAAGAGACAAAATTAACGTACCACCCTACACTGATTTTAACTCTCCCTCCCTTCCTAGAATCCTGAGATTAATGTGTACCTCTAGGCAAAGGAAGAGAGATAGATACTAAAAGAATTTGTGAATGTCTTTGATTGTATTACCTTGAAAGTTAACATTTATGGTAAATCTCCTAGACAAATGTTAATCTTGTTCATGTAACGTAAATCTTGTCAAATGTTATAATCTTGTTAATGATTGTGTCATGCTGTCATGGCCCCCAACCTGTATGTGGTCAAAGGGTATATAACCAGCCCCTGAAATATACTTGGCACAGACAATTTGGGCCTGCTATGCCCCATGTCAGCCATATGCGGCCGGCATATTTAACAAATTTCCTCCTTTAATAAAACTCTTCAAGATTCATCTGGACTGGGTGTCTCTACGTGGACTCGATGAAGTGAGGTACAGTGCCTTTCAGAATCCGGGGTACGGTACTTTATAACAAAAGAGAGTTTTGCAGCTTCTACTATTTCGAATTGTCCCTTTGATTGTATTACCAGGAAGTTTTTACAGCATGATACAACACAGTATAGAAAGCTTAGAATGGGTGGAAGGAGGAGGGTGTCTTTCTTTTGCAAAGTGATAGAAAGGTGATTATTAAAGGCCAGTTGAGAAAGAGAACTAGAAACACTTCCATTTCAAGCTGATCAAGTTTAGGAAAAAGTAAAGGTGGCAATTTAGGATCTAGCAACCAATTCTCTAAATATCACCCACCTCACACTACCCTTTGAAGAATTTTTGTGTACAATGAGGGTAAAACTAATCCAGTTTGTTAACAGCTGGTCTAAACTGGGTCAATATTTGTGTTTCAAATAGCTCAGCTGATGGGCATTTTCTGGGAACTGTGAATGGAAAAGGGATTCTATAATAAATCTGACAGGTTCAGTGACAGGGTATCCACATCATAAATCCCTAACTGAGTAGGTCACAGTGGGCAGTCCTGTCCCAGGCATATAACTTTTTTAGTGAAAGGATTATCTTGGCCATAAGCAAGTCCTGTCTTCTGTTCTTGTGCATCCAGTTTGCTACACCTTTAAAGAGCCAGAGAGATCTTCTTTTTCAGACCCTTCAGAGGCATAACTACCTTCAAGGGAGCACATCATCTTGTTACCTGCCTTGCAATCCTATTATAGAGATTTCCCTGCCTTGCATTCTCCCACCTTCACGTTATCTTCCTTCCATTCCCTTGCTCTCTCCTTAACTTCCAATGTATTAAAGGAACTGCAAAACTGTCATTTTGTCCTCAGTTTGGCTCAAATAAACTCTTACAAGAATTCTCTATAGCAGTGGTCCCCAACCTTTTTTGGGCCTGTAAGGCCAGTGGCCATGGCCAGGGCCACCATCACAGCAGCCCGGCCCATGCAGGTTCGCATTGGATTTGGACAGTCGGTAAAGAAACAACGGAGCCACAAACTGGTGGGCCATAGTCTTTAATCCTAGCTTGCACCCGGCGGGCAAGTAAAAACACACACTGGGCTCCAAAACCCAATCATATTCAGTGCTCACAAAGCCACTGACTTATCCGAGTTCCCTAGAATCAAAGGTTTCTAGCTCACCAGCCTTATTCTCCTCAGTTCCCCATCTCCTTCCTTATCCCAGATACAAACTCTGCACAAACTGGCATCTCACTCAGCACTCCGCCATCTTGGCTGCTTCTCCTGGCCACATGGCCTCTTTCTGCTCTCTGCTCTGCTCCCTCTGCTCTCTCATGCTAATCATCCCAGGAACCAAGAGAGCAAGCTCCTGCTCCGTCCCCATTTTATAGTGTAGAAATACAAACCCTTAATCCAATATACAAAATAGGGAAGTCTCTAATACAAAGTCACTTTCTGAGGCATGATTGGATTGTACCACCCCACATCAAACCGGGTGGGAAAGGCTTAATCCCAAAACCAAGCCCCAGGCTACAAGGATTCTCAACACACATTAATATCACCTGGTCGACGGCCTCATGTGGCAGCACCATTTTTAACAAAGTGAGCATAATACATTTTATCTGCCCAACAGGGCCACGGACCGGTTTAATGTCAGAAAATATTTTCATGGACCCGCCTTTAGGGTGAGACGGATAAATATATCATGTGACCAAGACAAGCATCAAGAGTCAGTCTTAGACGAATATAACAGAGGGAACCTGGTCATTTTTTAAAAATAAAACATCGTTCAGACTTAAATATAAATAAAACGGAAATAATGTAAATTATTTATTCTTTCTCTGCAGACCAGTACCAAATAGCCCATGAACTGGTACCGGTCCGCGGCCCGGGGCTTGGGGACCACTGCTCTATAGGTTTGGACATTTCTTCTGTCAACAATACAAAGTACAAAGAAACAGAGAAAAGTTAAATAAGCATTTATTTCCCAGGCTAGAGCTTACATGAACTCCAATAGAAAGATAGCCATGGATGAGCTTCCTCCATGATATTGATGTGCAAACATTATCACACTCTTTATTTTCTAAACTCAAATCAAATTTGAGTTAGCTCTGCCTGAGATAGCTAAATATCAGTGTTGGGCAGATAAAATGTATTATGCTCACTTTGTTAAAGAGGCCGTTGCCCAGGTGATATTAATGTGTGTTGAGAATCCTTGTAGCCTGGGGCTTGGTTTTGGGATTAAGCCTTTCCCACCCGGTTTGATGTGGGGTGGTACAATCCAATCATGCCTCAGAAAGTGACTTTGTATTAGAGACTTCCCTATTTTGTATATTGGATTAAGGGTTTGTATTTCTACACTATAAAATGGGGACGGAGCAGGAGCTTGCTCTCTTGGTTCCTGGGATGATTAGCATGAGAGAGCAGAGGGAGCAGAGCAGAGAGCAGAAAGAGGCCATGTGGCCAGGAGAAGCAGCCAAGATGGCGGAGTGCTGAGTGAGATGCCAGTTTGTGCAGAGTTTGTATCTGGGATAAGGAAGGAGATGGGGAACTGAGGAGAATAAGGCTGGTGAGCTAGAAACCTTTGATTCTAGGGAACTCGGATAAGTCAGTGGCTTTGTGAGCACTGAATATGATTGGGTTTTGGAGCCCAGTGTGTGTTTTTACTTGCCCGCCGGGTGCAAGCTAGGATTAAAGACTATGGCCCACCAGTTTGTGGCTCCGTTGTTTCTTTACCGACTGTCCGAATCCAATGCGAACCTGCATGGGCCGGGCTGCTGTGATGGTGGCCCTGGCCTTGCCTCCTGGCTTTACATTCAGCCACGATAAAATTCCCTTGTTCCTCTGCATAGCAATTCCCAACGTTCAAACAGAGCTATAGGTGGTAGTAGCCTTGTGGAGGGCAAGAAGTCTAATAAACAGAGGAACTGAATTTCCAGGAAGACCAGGGAGCACAGTATAGGGAGTGGGGAGCATGTCAGAGAAAGGGAAAATTATACCTCAAATTTCCCATCTTTTCTTAATATAGAAAACAAGCAGGACAACAATGAACAGCTCAGTAAATTTTCTAGTGGCATAGTGTTGGTCAAATAAGTTTGTAAATATGATATATATGTTTGCTCGCTTGTGACTTATATTGGGTGTGAGGGACAGGCTATAAGCAGGCCAGGTCGTTGTAGCCTAAGGTTTGGTTTTGGGACTAAGCTTTTCCCCACACCCTTGACTGATTGTATGATCTGGGTGGTGCACTCTCATGAGGAATCCAATTATGCCTTGGATAAGTGACTTTGTATCGGAGACTTCCTTGTTTGTATATTGGATTAAGGGATTTTGGTTTTCTACACTATAAAGTGGGACAGACCAGGAGCTTGGACACACAGTTCCTGCTATCACAATTGCAGGGGCTTCCCTGATCCCTTGCCCTTCATGGGAAGAGCTGGTTTTCTGCTTTTCCCTTGTCTTCTTTTGTGGTTTGCCTGTCTTGGTGAGACACCAATAAATAGGATGGCCCCCCATCCTCTGACTCCGCCATTTCTTTATCGTCTGCCCGAATCCAATGGGAACCTGCATGTGAATGGCCACGATGGCGGCTCCTGGCCTTACACATAGTGACTCTAATTCACATTTTAGAAGTGAGAAAACTGAAATTCAAGGACTTTAAGCAATTTGTCTAAGACTGTACACTTAACAAATAAGTGGTAGAATTAAGCCCAGAATTTGGGTCTCTTCTCTTATCAGTCCTATTATACCACCCCAAGGGCCCAAATGCAACAAATGAAGCCAAGTGTACCACATGAGTGGGCAAACTTTAAGTCAGAATTATTTGCAAAATTGACTACCAGTCATGTTGTTTGTGCTCTCCTGCATAGAAATAAATTGGCCATTACTCAGTGCTGTGACTTATGACATTTTATACAATAACATCTTGTTGATTTTTGCTAGGCCACAAGAAGAACAGAAAACATTTGAATGCCATGACAACAGACAGCTAGGAATGACTGTGACTTAGAATGACCTTGTTCCAAATGACTGTGACTTAGAATGACCTTGTTCCGGCTTTAACTATTCCATTAATTGGATGTGGAAATGTTAGCTTTTTTCTTTCTTTCTTTCTTTTTTGCTTTCCTCAGCAGCTGTCACATATGAGTGTAGAAAGCAGGCAGGCCTTCTCAGTGAGTGTTTGTGGGTCTGCCCATAATTGGAACACTAGCTTTGGTGGTATTTGTCATCTAAGACAGGAGTGACATCTACTTTTCCTGCTTTCTTCATTGGCATCTGTACTTTTAATTGGCAGGGATGCCACTCGATCTCACTGTGATCATTTCAGTGGAAAAATTAAAGCCAACTGGCATATTTTGGGGTCATGTATCATGGTAGTCCCTGCAGGCAGAGTACAGAGGGATTAATGAGAGGTTAATGCTTCCGCCCAACAGAGGGTATGCAAGAGAAACAGTCCAAAATTCGACATACGGATGACAGAGCCAAGAATTAATTGAGGCTTCCATTTCTCTAAACTCCCAATGGGTCATTTCCTTTCTGATTCTGTCGGTTTTTGTGCAGTACGATTGACACGGTGGACCACTTCCTGGTGCTCAGAGCCTCACCAGTCCTGCGCTGAGGTATTACTTAATCAGCCTCTCCCTCTTAAAAACCCTAATAGAAACCTTCTTACTTTTCTACCCTTTGCCTGAGCTCAGGGTGGAATCTTCAGACAATAGTCCAGGTTCAGTGTTGAGCCAACACTTGGCTTGGCTGTCTTCTAATCAGTCCCCTCACCGTTGCCCCAGGGAAATACTCTAACATCAGTCTTTTTTAAGATTTAAGACCTTCAATACATAGTCGCTAAGAAAAAAATCTCATTAGTGACTTCCTTTGTATTATTTCCATTCAAAATGTATTCTTAAACTATTTCTCTCTGTTTCGTGCTGTGGGGTATATAAAAATAAAAGGCTTGCAATAGAGTTGGGAATTTAAAATGCATAAAAGGAAATAACTGAGTCTCTTAATAACAGAGACGGATTTTACTCTGTGATTCCGGGACCTGGCCTGATGTGTGGTATTCTGAAACTGTTGAGTAAATGTGAACTGAATTGAATCAAAATAAGTCCAATATGAGACAGTTAAGTAACAAGGTGGATGGGATAAAGAGGTAAAAGAGGCTGAGGACCAAGTCTGAAGAGGTCCTTAGCCTTGAGGGACAAACAGGTGCCCAACACAGGGAGGGTATTCCACAGAAAACAAAAAGCAGAAATGAGAAAAATATGTGTTGGCAGAAGAGAGCCAATAAAAGATATTTGAAAGAAAAATCTAGAAAGGGAAGTTTATGTCCAAATTAGCAGGTTTTCAAATCCTTGGCTGAAGAGTTGGGTCTTTTTCCTTATACTGCCAAGAGCCTGTAGAGAGCAGGGAGGCTGCTGCCTTTTGCACCACGTAAAAAACTGTCACAGCTTGAGGGACGGCCTTCCCACTGCAACTTCAGCCCTATATTTACTAGGAAGAACTTTGTGATAAGAAAATTCTGTTACTAAAGCTAGGAGACAGGTAGGCTTGGGTTTGTGTGTCTGTCTTTATGTGGGAGAGAAGCTTCAGAGTTATTGCAAAGAATCAGAGAATCCAAACACACAAACTGTACTACCTGTAAATGACATACAGAACACTTCACACATACAAGTGTCATTATCTTCGAAACGTAAATAGATATAGATATTGTTGGGCTTAATACAACATAAATTAGCCTCAACATGTGAACTGAATTTAGAATAACTCTTTGCTCTTATAAATTTCCTCAGTCTGATACAGCTAATGTCATGTAAGGCTCTGTACATGACATTACAATAACATGCTTTGTTTTTGAAAAGGAGTCTTCATCCTCTGAAATCAGAATAAGCACTATACTGAGGGAAATTCTTTAACTTGGAATCTGATGAGGCATCATAATCCCAAGATATGAATACACATATGTGAAGCCAGTACCCATGGCCACTACTACAGCAGCCTGGCCCATGCAGGTCCGCATTGGATTTGGACAGTCGGTAAAGAAACAACAGAGCCAAAAACTGATGGGCCATAATCTTTAATCCTAGCTTGCACCCGGTGGGCAAGTAAAAACACACACTGGGCTCCAAAACCCACTCATTCAGTGCTCACAAAGCTACTGATTTATCCGAGTTTCCTAGAATTAAAGGTTCCTAGCTCACCAGACTTATTCACCTCTGTTCCCCATCTACTTCCTTCTCTCTGCACAAACTCTGCACAAACTGGCTTTTCCTTCAGCACTCCGCCATCTTGGCTGCTTCTCCTGGCCTCCTCCACGTGGCCTTTCTCTGCTCTCCTCTCTGCTCTGCTCTCTAATGCTAATCTCAGGAACCCAGAGAGCAAGTTCCTGTTCTGCCCCCATTTTATAGTGTAGAAATCAAAACCTTTAATCCAATATACAAAATAGGGAAATCTACTTATCTGGGGCAGGATGGGATTGCACCACCTCACATCAAAAAGGATGGGAAAGGCTTAGTCCTAAAACCAAACCCCAGGCTACAAGCATCTTGCCTGCCCACAGCCCACCCTTGACACACATTAATATCACCTGGGCGATGGGCTTCCATGTGGGCAGCGCCATCTTTAACAAAGTAAGCATAATATATTTTATCTGCCCAACAACATATCATAACAAACAAGGTCCTTCTCTAAAATTATCTTTTATAGGGAGAATCTCCACAAGAAGAGGTGGCTAGACAGATCAGCCCCAAATCTTCTAGTCTATGATTCAACCTCCATTTAAAGGAGGTAAGTACAGAATAATTAGCTAATACTGGATAATTATGTCATTAATTAATAAGATCCAGAAAAGTGAGAGAGAGCATGAGTTCCACTACTATGGAAGGTTGATTGCATTAATGGCCCCAATTTTTTACCTGTCCAGGCCTTGCACCTCTGGCTATGTGACTTGATTTACCCATAGAATGTTAGCAGACATGACAGGCAGAGGCTTGAAAACCACTTACATGCTTCTAATTGTCCTCTGCCATGCCATGAGAAGGACAAGCTAAAGATTGAACACACTATACAATAGTTCGTACACCCATGCAAGATGTGCAAACAAGTAGGATCACTGGGGATATGAGCCCACAGATGAAAGAAAACAATGCTTATAGAGCCTTTGTCCACTGTGTCTTCTATCTGCAATGTCAGGTCCCTTCTCTCCCTACCATTTCCACTCTGCAATTTCTTGAATTTGAAATTTGTGTTCCAAAGTCATTACACATGGAATTTACTTCTCCGGAGATTTCTCTGATTATCATCCCAGTTGAAATTCCTGTAGACATTTGTCTGTAGAATAATAACAGAGAAGAGGAAAAATATAACTCCAACAATCAGAATCCCAGCTCTGCTAATAAAAGAAATACCACCCCTAATTGCAAATCCAGTGCTAATGGTCTCTGTTACCCTTAGCAACCAAGAGGAAGCCAAATGAATGCATAAAATCTCCAGCGTTCCCTAAGCAGGCCAGATAGACAGCATGGAGAGGAAATGTTAATGAATAAGTGGTGAGTGAGAAAATAAAACCTTCTTCCTGCAGCCTGGGTGCCTAGGTCCTGGGCAGATTTTTATTTATTTATTTATTTATTTATTTATTTATTTATTTATTTATTATTCTCAGTGAGTCATAATTGCCACAGTCTTAACATTTGTCACTAGAAAAAGGGAAATCAATGTAATCTCCAGAGCAATTGCTTCAGGAATACATTCTTTTAGTAATTTGGTTGGAGGAAGTTCAAGAATGCAAGTGATGGGCTGGTTTCAAATGTGGGATGACCAGGGTTGCTGCAAGTGCTGACTGCTCTGAATTTAAGAGAGAAGGGGGAGGAGAGAGGAGTTCTATTATTATTAACAACAGCAAGACATTAAATTATTGAAGACTCATTAAGTTATGGGTAAATTCAACTCTGATGCCAAACCCTTCTGGTTGGCATAAAAATATGAAATATAAAGTATTAGATTCCCAGCCAAGCAATTAGTGATGGGTTGACTTGATAAGAAGATAAGAGTTGGTGACCTAAATGACAGTTGTCTGAGACTACACCCATTTTTTAAATAAAACCAAATGAAAGATGACTAAAGAGGAAAGAGACTTTAGTTGGTAGGATAGAGTTTATAGTTGAAAGCACACTGTCAGCAATATTATTTTCTTGTTGTCCATGTTATTAAATTCCTTAAAAGTTCTGTAGGTCATATAGATGAAATTAAAATCACAAACCAATTTAATCATCTGGTTCCTAGACCACCAAAATAAAATTCTTATGCTGATGGTCAAATTTCCTTGGAATTATTTTAGCAAATCAAATTACAACCCAGTTTTGATGTTTAACCTCTGATAGCTTTTAAGCCCTATCTCTACTCGTTCTTCCTTTGGCCCTGTAGCTGATTAAGCCACAAGAAGACTCACATACCCTTTCTGTTGGCACCAGCAGAATATTCAAACCATACATATGTTGGCCAGAAATAACACTTATCTTGGCCCCACCCTCTTACCCCAATAAAAAACCAAAGCCACTTGTCTCTCCCTTAGTCCATTCCAGAGTGGGCTATAGTACCTGCCTTATTCTCCCCCAGAAAGGAAATGAAATAAAAAGCATACAGACTGAAAAGGAAACATAAAACGTTCTTTATCTGAAGATGACTTGATTATAGAAAATTTTAAGGACTCTACCTAAAAAGAACTAGAACTATCATGTGAGTTTAGCAGGTTCACATATAAGATCAGTGTTTTAAAAATAAGTTGAATTTCTATCACTTAGCAACAATTATAAATGAAAATCTAATTTTTTTTTATTTACAATGAGAGCAAAACCATAAAATTCTTAGGTATAAAATTAACAAAATATAGGCATGATCTGTACACACAGAAAAACTATAAAAACATTGTTGAAAAAAATTTAAAAGACATAATAAATTGAGAGATATACCAGGATCAGAATGCTCAATATTGTTAAGATAACAGTTCTTTCCAAAGTAATTTATTGATTTAATAAAATCCCAATTAAAAATCCAGCAGAAACCTTTTACAAATGGACAAGCTGATCCTCAAACGTATATAGAAAAACAATGGAACTAAAATAACCAAAATAATTCTGGGAAGAAAAGTTCATTTCAGGACTTACTATAACATTAGTCAAGAGAAAATAATATTGACATAAAGTAAACATACAGATCAAAGAAAGAGAACTAAAATTCTATAAATAAACGCTCATATAGATAGCCAATTGATTTTCAACAAATGTGTTAAGGCAGTTCAATGAGGAAAAGGAAATTTTTTCAACAAATGGTGTTGAAATAACTAGATATATTATACAAATGCAAAAAAGAAAGAAAGAATTATCTCAACTCTTACATTCTCCAATATAAAAAAAATTAACTTGAAATGGATCACAGAGTAAAATATAATTTTAGTAATTAAACTACAAAATTTCCAGAAGAAATCATAGAAGAAAATTTTAGTAACCTTTAAGTTTTCTTAAATTAGATACAAAAATCATGAAGTATTTAAAAAAATTTTAAATTATGTTTCGTCAAAATTTAAAAACTTTTGATCTTCCAAAGACACTGTTCAGAAAATGAAAAGTCAAGTCACAGACTATTATATGAGAAAATATTTGCAAAACTTATATTCAATGAAGGACTAGTACTTAAAGCATATTTTTTAAACCCTTAAAATTTATTAAGAAGAAAACAGCTAAAAGAGTAAAGATGTTTGGACACTTCACCTAAGAAGCTATATAAAGATGTCTCCCCAGCCCCTGCCTTGACTTATTGCTTGACAGTACAACAATAATAAATAACACATCGGTTGCAAGAAAAGAATGTGTTGGATTAAGCTGTTTCTGCTCTGTGCCTTTTGGAGAAGACAGGGGAGGCTTTGATGGTGTCAGAATAGGTTCCATACTTCGACCTAAGGACCCCTCAATTCCAAGTGGGCCCTGTTACCAAATACATGAAACAATTACTTACAATTAAGAAAGTATTCTGTATCTCTTTCAAAACTGCCACAGTTGTTTTATTTTTAAAATAAAAATATATATAATTCCAAAGATTAAATCCCTGAGATGGAAATGGAAAAATAAAGGGCATGGACCTGCTCTTCATATACTGTTTCTCTTTAATAACAGATAAGGAGCAGGCTCAGTGATGGAGCCAGTCTGCATGTTAATATGGAGCTAAACCAGATTCTTGGTTTATAATGGAGAAATACATACAAAACACTTGTGTAATTCCCCATGGCACCCAAAAGTCTCGAGGCTCAACCTTGCTCTCCAGATCAACCTGGATCTCCAGATCAACCCTTCTTGTGCAAGGGCTTGCTGGTGGCTCATGAGATTGGTTTATACAACACACAGCACATTTCCCGTCACATGAGAATTGTTACTTCCCTTCTCCTTCCTCAAAGTGCTATTAAGGATTTCCAATTCCTTAATACATTTCTGTACATTCACTTAGATCCTTTAGAGCAGTGTAGCATTTTCTGGAATGTGTCCTATCAAACTTCAATCCTAACAAATAGAGTAATACATGTACTAGTAAGTTTGAGATGTGCCACATAAACTTTTTTTCTTGTGATTCACTCAAAAGCCCTAAGAAGTTGCACACATTATAAACGGTGGTTTTGTTGTTGGCCAGGAAGAGCAAAGGCCAAAGGAGCACTTCAATTCTCTGTACATATTGTCCCACCAGCTAGAAGTAATCTCCCCTCCTCTGAACTACAATAGATCTTTATTTGCATCTGTCTCATAAACCTTCAAATTTATTTTTAAACTTATAGATACAGACAACAATGTAGAGATTGTAGGAGGAAAAAGGGGGTGGATAGAGGTGGAGAAAAGTAGAGGGGGAATAGATGGCGATGAAAGGAGACTTGACTTGGGGAGGAGAACACACAATAAATATAGAGATGACATGCTGTAGAATTGTGCACCTGAAAGCTGTAAAATTTTATTAACCAATGTCACCCCAATAAATTTTAACAATTTTTTATCTCTATATTATAAATATATATACAGATATGTTTTATCTGTCCTAAATGTTTGTATAATGTTAGGGAACAAATTTCTTGTTCTTCAGTCTTTGTTTACCATAGAAGATCTTATTCCTGAGATCAATCTATACATGTCTGATTAAATGGGTCAATCAGTTTAAGAACTAGCATCTTCTAAATATCTATACTCTAATTGGCAAATAACAATGAAATCTATACAAATTCTCAAATCATAAGAAAGGTACTACATTCAAAGGTAAAGTTGAGAAAATGGAAATATTAATACTAAAGGCATGAGTACCAAATGTCTCTTTCTTCTCTCTTTATTCACTAATTCAAATATAGAAAACTGAATATCATCACTCTTTCAGCCTCAGTCTGGAAATGTGCTTCATGTTCAATTTATTTATTACAATTAAGGTTAACTTACAGGGAAAATGTCAATTTCAGTTTATTCATTATACAAGGATTTAAATCACAGCATACAGATTCAATATATAGAGAACTATGATGTTACAGGCTCTGATGCCAAACCTTACTTGTTAGATGGTGATTGCTCTAGTTAACTTTATATTCTAATTGTTTTTAAATTAACTTATAAGAGATACATGTAGATGATCAATTTTGAAACAATTTATTTCTATAAAATGTACTGAATATTAAAACCAGACTGACAGAAGTTGGTCAGTTTTTGGAGAATGTTAGAAACAAGTACTGATCTCCAAGGAACAAAAATAAATAAGAGGCAATCTCCAACTTCAATAAGCTTACCATGTAGTAGAATTTCTTACCCATTGACACTTTGGACCAAATAATTCTTTGTTGTAAGAGGCTGTCCTGTACATTGTAGAATGCAATGGTGTCCCTTATCCTTACTCACTAAATACCAAATACACTTTGACCATTCTTTTTTTTTTTAGCACTTCCCCAATTTTGACAATCAAATAAGTTTGTCATTGCTATATAAATCTTCCCAAAAATTGTCCCAGTGGAGAACCTTTGTAATGTAGGAAAAGACATTTAAAATTGTATGGGATTTCAGAGTCATCTTCTGAGCATCAGTTCTCATTGTACATCTTATTGGATATAGAAAATGTAGAAGACCTGAGACTAATTTTAGACTGAGTTTAAAACATAGCAATAAATGTTTGATATTAATTCTTCTATTCTTAGAAGAATAGAATAAACATTTAAATATTTGTACTTTCTGGGGGTTTGAATCAGCCACTAAGTATTTATTTATTGACTTGAGTTCTCTTGGCATATAGTACTCATCTAGGCATGAGGAAGACAGAATAGTCTGATAAGGTTCTGTGTGCTATTAAACACTATTTGAAATATAATATATGACAACTGTAATTGAAAAATAAACAAGAATTTTTAAAAAATAAGTAATATTGGCCTGACTTGTAGTGGTGCAGTGGATAAAGCATTGACTGGGAACACTGAGGTTGCCAGTTCGAAACCATGGGCTTGCCTGGTCAAGGAACATATGGGAAACAACTACTATGAGTAGATGCTTCCCACTTCTTCCCTCCCCTCTCTCTTCTATCTAAGTCAATGAAAGAAAGAGAGAAAGAAAGAGAAATAAATAAATGGATAAATAAATAAATAAATAAATGGAGGGAAGGAGGGGACAAAGAAGGGAAGGAGGGAGAAATAAAAGAAGAGAGAAAGAAAAATGAAAGAACCTACTTGAGCCCTGACCGGGTGCTCAGTGGATAAACCCAAGGACTCAGGTTCTATCCCTGGTCAATGCACATATGAGAAGCAACCAATGAGTGAAGAACTAAAGGAGCAACTAAGTGGAACAAAGAGTTAATGCTTCTCTCCCTATCTCTTCTTTCCCCACTTCCTTTCTCTCTCTCTTTCTCAAATCAATGGAAAAAAAAAAATGATCCAAACCTACTTGAGTAACAGAAACAATAGAATTAGATTAAAAGCTATCTTAGAGATGATTTACCTACTCCTCTGTTTTTTACATGAGAAAAATAAGACACACACCCCCATCAAAGTCAGAAAGTTTATAATGACCTAAGGATATCCACCTAGTAAATGAACTTGGGCGAAATGTAAGAGTCCTGACTTCTAGTCAATAACTTAGACTAATACAAAATATTAGCTAACTGCTAAATAGTGTAAGACAAATTCAAAGTGCTGGAGGCAATCAGAGTGAAAGGAAATTCAATAAGGGCTGGAATAGTTAGAGAAGGCAGCAGAGAAGAGGAAGAACTCAAGCCAGGCCTCGAAGATCACAGGTGGTTTCAGGGAGGGCTTGGGAGGGCCATTTTTGGTGTCTTTCCATGGACTTGGTGCCAAGTTGGGAACAACATGAGAGGAGACAGAGAAGCAGGAAATCATCTGATATGAGCCAGGGACTGAGTTCATATAGAGAAAGAATAAAAATAAGATTTGGGATGGTTTTCAAAATCATTCTGAGGAATCCCAGATTACCTTCTTTTCTGGGTACTGTCCCCACTTTCGTTCATCAATCAACTGCAAAACATGCTATTGGCCCAGAGAGGCCCCTTGAGAGAGCAGTTTTGCTAGAAGTGAAAGGCATCCCCAAGTTTCAGACACTCTTTGAGTTACCCAGGCCCAAAAGTTATGAACTAGAAAAGTTCCCACACACCAAAGTGCTATGAGCAGAAACAATTCTTGCATTTCAAAAACTGAAACTTTCATCACCTCTTTCCTTTTAGTAGTTAGTTGATCCAGACTATTGAAATGGACTTGATGTCTTTTGTCTTGCACAAGCAAAACTTTCTTTCTGTATCAAAGGAAGGGTCTGGCATCAATGAATAAATTACGTAAATCAGAAGAAAGTGAATTTTTTAATAATTGAATTTATTGGGGTGATGCTGGTTAACATAACAAGAAAATGAATTTGATTACATGGTTCAAAATTTAAATTAATCCAATATGAAAAATAAGTAAGTAAACCTAAAACTTGAAAATTTCACCAAAATCTGAAAAAAAAATCCATGGATAAGACTTCTTCAGGAAAGATCTGAGGGAAATCTGCTAATGGTGTTAACTTTTCAGAAAGATTGCCTAGAAGAAAAGAGGGAGAGATAAAGAAGGCATGTCCCATTCCATTTGTTTGTTAGTGATGGAGCCAATCCTTCTAATGTGTGTGTGCATGCATATGTGTGGAGAGAAAGAGAAAGAGAGAGAGACAGATTATTCTGAGGTGGAGGACTGACATCAATTCTAGAAAGAAAACAGAAGAAAATCAATGATCTAGCTCAGGGGTAGTCAACCTTTTTATACCTCCTGCCCACTTTTGTATCTCTGTTAGTAGTAAAATTTTCTAACTGCCCACCAGTTCCACAGTAATGGTGATTTTTAAAGTAGGGAAGTAACTTTACTTTATAAAATTTATAAAGCAGAGTTACAGCAAGTTAAAGCATATAATAATAATTACTTACCAAGTACTTTATGTTGGATTTTCACTAAGTTTGGCAGAATAAATCTTTATAAAACAACTTACTATAGTTAAATCTATCTTTTAATTTATACTTTGATTGCTCTGCTACCGCCCACCATGAAAGCTGGAACACCCACTAGTGGGCGGTAGGGACCAGGTTGACTACCACTGATCTGGCTCAAGTTTAACAAAAATGCAGAGAGGGAAGTGCAGCTCTAATACAGCACTTACTACCACTATCTCCAAGTGATAAATCAGTGTAAATAAGAGTATTAATTTTCTCACACTTTCTCAGGCATTCTTCAGACAAAGCATTCCACTGAGACATTGAAGTGAATGCTCACTGTTCAAGCCTTCTAAACATATTTGCTGAGTGGCCCATCTGTAATTTATTTTCTCTTCTATAACCAAATTCCACTGATATGACCACGTTTGGAGAGTAGAAAACAGAACACAAAACTGAGGAAGATATCATGGTGTCTGTGTTTGTGTCTGTTTCAGACATTTCCCTGTGTGTCTGAATCCAGTGGAGAGGAGACTGCAGGAAGAAGCCAAAGGAAATGTTCTCAAAGGGACTCTAAGGCATGAGGACCAGCTCAGTGAGGCATTGATGTTTTGGGCGACCAGGCATGGCGCAGAACTCACGAGGAGCCTTCCCCACAATGCTATGTGAAGCATCCCTCCAACACAATGTGGTGAGAATCAGAAGATGAGCATGAGGAGACTGCACCCTTAATGGGATAGCAGTATCCTCAGAAAGAGAACCAGCATTAGGACAGTTTTTGGGTATGTCCCTGAAGGAGACTTTTAATTTATCCAACACCTCAATAAATGCTTATTGAGCAGCTCTCTATGCCAGCCATTGTATTTTCTAAGGACACTGCGCTGAGCAAGAAGCAAGGGCAGAAGACAGCAATAAGAGAAACAGAGCAGCACAATAGAAACAATGCTTGAGCTCGTCTGGAACACCCTGGAGACTTCCAGAAATAAGAGGGAAAGTGCAGCTAAGGGCTGTGGTTGGGGGCTGGAACTATACCCATGAGAATGTAATGCAATGAAATTTTGGTACATATTCTTACTGTGGCTCCATTGGTACGTGCACACGGGTGTATGCTGTATGGATAAGGGGTGGAAGGAAATACACCAAAATGGTAGCAAGATTATTTATGGCCAGTGAGATGATGAATTATATTTTTATATAATTTTGTATAATATTACCTATTTTTCAAATATTCTAGGGTGGATCTGTATCATTAATTTTTTTATTTATTTGTTTGTTTATTTATTTATTTATTTATTTATTTATTGAGAGAGGGATAGATAGGAACACACAGACGGGAACAGAGAGAGATGAGAAGCATCAATCATCAGTTTTTTGTTGCGACACCTTAGCTGTTCATTGATTGCTTTCTCATATGTGCCTTGACTGCGGGCCTTCAGCAGACCAAGCAACCCCTTGCTTGAGCCAGCGACCTTGGGTCCAAGCTGGTGAGTTTTTTGCTCAAACCAGATGAGCCCTCGCTCAAGCTGGCAACCTCGGGGTCTCGAACCTGGGTCCTTCAGCATTCCAGTCCGATGCTCTATCCACTGCGTCACCACTTGGTCAGGCTGGATCTGTATTATTAATATTATAAACAAAAAACATTTTGGGTCAAGGAGAGGGTGGTATTACCCTGTCAGTAATTTGATTTCTTTTGGATAGTATGACTCTCTAGGGGAATCTGTGATTCTGCTGTATATTTAGAAAAAGTTGTGTTTCATGATAAACTTACCAAAACAGTGGATTAAAATGAAATATATTTCTAAATATAAGACAATTGACAGCTTTCACTGCTGCTGATTTATAATCAAATGTTTAATCTTATTGAGGCCATTCTATTTCCAGCAAAGTAAATTTTACTCAAGATGAAAAAAGAAGGTAATTACCTCTTTCTGGGAACAATCATAAAAATAAGCACTGTAGTTTCCTAGAAGATCAATTCTACATCAGTAAGAAAATAATTAATTGAATTCTCCAGACAATGCAAGAATTCAAATATCACATCTTTGCCCTGTGTCTCTATAAAGAGATGAAATTGTTTTCATGTGTGACTGTTTTACATCGTGTTACCATAAACATGTACTTTCTAGTTCATTTGTAAGAAGTTCCCCTTGAAACATCTGGTCTTCAGAAATTTAATGTTATCTCTAACGTAACTATGTACCTTAATGTTTTAGATATACATTATATTTATATGTATACACATATTAGCTCTCCTGGAAAACTATAATACAACCTAGTATCTAATACACTTAAAATTCCTTTGTTAATCAGAAAAAAAAGCAACAAGCGGTTTTATTTTTATATTTCTCTCTTCTGACCTAACTGCAATAAAAAATGGAAGATCAATTTTTCCTAAACACAATATAGTGAGATCTTATGCCAGACACATCTGTGCCCAGAACAGAGAACTAAAGAACACAGAAATATGCAGCAAGTCAGGAAAGGCCAAGCTTGGTTGGAGCATAAAAATGAGGGCTCAGCATGGGGACCCCAAAAGGTAGAGATTCTTAGAAGTGGAAGACTCTGGAAAAAGAAGTGATGACACTGATGTAGTGTTGTCCCCAAACAAGTCACTAATTACTGCTTGATGATAATGTTAGCGGCAGCTAAACACCTGCATCACTACTCCCAGAAAAACAAAACAAAACAAACAAAAAACCCCACCTAAATGCTGATTTGATTGAATCAAACCTCCAACAGAGTTCATCCAAGAAGACCTTCAAAGGACTGTCAACATTTCCTGTCCACCAGGGCAAGCTCACCGAGCTTCAGAAGCCAGAATGGCTCCAGTACAAGGAATGGATGTTCCAGACATTCCTGCCATGACAACGTACATACATGTATCCTTTGTCCCAGAAGTTCAGATCTTGGTGTCTGTTTGTGCCTTTCCAGATATGATGGGTTAAGAGGTAAACTTTGAAGTGAGGAAGTTCACTCTGCCTAGGTCAGGTTTATTGAGAACTTTGATGCATGACAGACCTTCCTTTGAGTCCATGTCCCCTTTCAGAGGCCTTCTGATAAGATCTCCGGAGAAATCTAAAAGAAGACTTGTGAAGGGCATCACAGATAACAGCCAGTCTATAGAACAGCTTGACAGTTGGTTCTTTCTACCACACTGAAAACGTGGGAACTCTCTGGTCAATACTGTTTTCTTCTTCAGTTCCAGACTTCCCTGGGAGCCAGAGCAAGCCAGTTGGAAGACATGAAGTATCAGGGAAGCTCTCCCCACCCTGATGGAGATAAACCAAGTTGGAGTCTCAATACACTTCTCAGTCTTGCCAAATGAGCTGTTCTGCCTGAGTAACATTCCAACAACCTTATTGTAAGAATGCACACACTTTTCCACATTACAAATGCTATACAGCTGAAAATGCAAGCCCTTCAGCGATTGTCAAATCACACAAGAGGGATGGGAATGACATGTTGAAATATAATTCACCATATCTACAGTACTTGCCAAAGTTTTCTTATTGTTTCCATTTTTTTTCTCTTATATAGGAAAAACAGAAAAATATTTTTTGGTTTTTTCCCACTTAAAAAGAGAAACTTGGGAAGGAGACTTGACTTTGGGTGGTGAACACATAATACAATATACAGATGATGTATTACAAAATTGTACATCTGAAACCTATATAACTTTATTAACCAAAGTCACCCCAATAAATTCAACAAAAAAGTAAAAAATATTTTAGCTAATTCAAAATTATTTTAAACAATAAATTGTTTTCAAAAATTAAAAATTAAAAAAAGAAACTCAAGTCTAAATATATAGTGCATCTTTATAGCTCTTCTCTTGCTTTCAAGGGAGAAAAAAAAGTGGAAAAATTATTTAAATACATGTGCAGAGAAGGAGAATTGTTTTCCTGCAAGCTAGAATATGGATGACATACATATAATCACATATGAGAAAAAAATTATTTTGATCCATAGTATGAA
Organism: Saccopteryx bilineata; assembly: GCF_036850765.1. Classification (NCBI taxonomy): domain Eukaryota; kingdom Metazoa; phylum Chordata; class Mammalia; order Chiroptera; family Emballonuridae; genus Saccopteryx; species Saccopteryx bilineata. Next base: position 297,617,614 of record NC_089490.1, read on the forward strand.
GCTAAATTCTAAAAATTGTCTAGAAAATATGTTTTTTGGCAATAATATTCTAATGTTATTCTACGGCACTCACCAGTTGGAGTTACTAGGGTTTGGATCCCATTTCCTAATCTGCGCTGCTGGAGTTTAACAATTCCCTTACGGAAGCTCTCTTAGGTAGGAAGTAAGTCTGTCTAAAGAAAAGAGTAAAAAAGACTAATGCAGCTAAACTTGAATCCAAAACTCGGCCTTGCATTTACTAGCCACGTGTCCTTGAGTAAGTGGATTAACCTCTCTGAGATTTGGCTTCTTCATTCGCAAACTGATGACAATAACAGTACCTACCTCATTAGGTGTACAAACGTATGTAAAGCAGTGAACCCATTCCTGGTATACAAGAATACAAGCATGCATTCAACCAGAAGTCAGAAAACTATGGCCAATAGGCCATCAGTTTTTGTAAATAAAGTTTTATCAGAACACAACCACACCCATTCATTTACATATTGTCTCTAGCTGCTTTCTAGCTACAGGGACAGAGTAGTTGCTATAGAGACCATGTGATATGTAAAGCTGATAAAATTTGTTTTATTGGCCCTTTCCAAAAAAAAAAATTCCAATCCCTGAATAAATGATAAAAATAACAATTATTATGATAGCCTGCTTTCCTTTCTTTTTTTTTAAATCTAGAGAGAAAATGACTTTTTAGAGAAGGGTAACAACTTAGTGAAAACCGCCCAACATGGTGGCGACAGGGCTTCTTTTGGCCCCTTTTCTTACTGCACTTAGAGAACCTTCGATGATGTCATTTTTTTCACAAAATATGCTTAGCTGGGGAGTCCTGTACACATCTATTTTTTCAATTGAGTAGCTTTCAATTCAAACTGATCTTACTAAAACCAAACATTATCATTTAGGGTGTGGAAGATGAGTAACAATTGTGTGGAAGATGAGTAACAATTGTGTGGAAGTTGAGTAAAAATTGTACATAGTTTGGTTCATCCCAAGCACCATATCCCAAAATATTCTTGATAAAAATTTTGTTCACCTATCCTCCAGTTATGCTTATCTCTCCCTGGGTTCAGTTTGCTTTGAAGTCAGTGAGAGCAGAAAACATTCCCAGAGCAGGAGTGTCCCTACTGGAGACTTGATTCCTGAAAGTTTAACCAAAGCCTCAGGGTTACTCAAGTTATCGCTGAGCTGCTAGGTTAAAACTGAAGGCGCGCAGACAAATTGGCAGCTAAAAATTAAAGTTTCCCAGAAGACACAGTTCAACTGAAAAAATATTTCACGTCCATGTTTCCTTGGCTCATTTAATGATAAACTATAAAGAAACACTGTTACAAAGTGAATTTGATGTATTGCTGTGTCCTATGCACTTCTATCCCCCCAAGTTCCTTGATTTTAAAATAAAAAGTAGAATTTGAACTAAAACTTTGAAAAGGGGAGAAAAATAGCTCCTGAAAGCAAAGGTAAAGGAAGCAGGACTTCCGTGGGTGTATCTCCTAGGTTGAAGAGAGACGGCATCAGAACACATGGAAATGGTCCTTCCTGGGCCTTTGTGTTGTCTGTCTTCCTCCTGGGTGACACTTATGAAACTATTATGTTAAAAACAATAACCTTTTATAAAATAGAAAAAAAATCCTCACCCAGATATTAATGGGTTTATTTACAGAGATAAAATGTCCTTCTCTAATCTAAAGGTGAACTTCCAAACTATACTAAAACTCATCCAGTATGAGCAGAGACGGATTAAGGTCGGTTGAGGCTCTGAGCGCAGAAGAAAATATTGGGCCCCTTACATTAGAAAAATGTGTAAAGTTGGGGTTTTGTGGGGTCTTCAGAAGTCGGGGCCCAGGAGGCGCACCTGGTGCACCTGCCATTAAATCCGCCTCTGAGAATGAGAATTCCAAAATTATGCTTTAAGGTTTGTAGTTGAAATACATATATAGTAACTAGATTTGAACAGGTGGAACTTTTCACCACTATTTTGATGCTTTAACATTTTATTCGATTTCAGATACGTTTATTAAATGGTTCTAGGATTGAAAGCATCTCAAACTTGAGGCAGACGTTTACAGTTAAATGATAGAAGCCTGACAAAGTCTATCATGTGACTGCAGGCATCACCTAGCACAATGACATGACCCCACCACTATAAAGCAGCAAAAATATGTGGGAAATAAATTATTCTTCAGTAATATGTAAGAGAAGATGAAATTCTCACACTGAAATAAAGCACATTTTGCTGGTTATTTCTGGATTCTGACATCATAACAATTTTGCACAACGTGAGGTGACTTGAAGGAATAGAGACATTCAATCAGCACATGCTTGCGAGATGCAGACACAGGTGATGGCCAACTGGTCTTGCTTCCTCACTGAAACCCAACTGCAATCTCCCTACAATAAGCAACTTTTGTTTTTTTAAGTGTAAGTTCGTCAAGAGGATTTTAAAAAGAGGGAGAAAATTAAAATAAAATAAGTAAAATAAAATAAAATAGCGGGAGAAAAATACTGAAGCCTGACTACATAAAATAAGAAAAACAGAAGAAAACCTCAGTTGCCCAACCCAGGGCAGATATCATATAAAACTGAACATAGCTTAAGGAAGACTCTGTACAGGTGCTGGTGTTCCTTAAGCAGGAAAATAGATAAGCAATGGCGAAAGAGACAACACAGAGCTGGTCCCTTCGCTTCAGAGGGCTCCGCCCCAGCTGGAGAGCATCATCCATGCAGGCATGAGCACAGATGGGTAGCCTCTCAGTATCAGTTCAGAGTGTTCCCATCTTCCTGTCCCTGGCAGAATCCCTCTGACCACTTATCTTTTGGAAAGTAGATTAGTTCTGCAACTTCACCACCCACAGAGAAGTCAACCCAGGGCACTCCTCTCTGTTCCTGCCGAATTCTGAGCTCCTTCTTTCCTCAGTTCATCTCACCAGAGGGAGCTTTTCTAAGGAGTGCATGTGCGCTCACTTTTCTTGTGGTCCTCATTTTCGTAGTTTACAATTTGATAGCTCTTCCCATTTTCTGCCTTTTCAAATAGCCCACGGCACCCCTATGCAGGAAGAGCAGTTCTCCCAATGTACTCAGAAAATGAAGCCAGCATTAACAGACACACTATTTATATTCATGATCCATTCCTACCTCTATCCCGAAAAAAGGGTTTATTGTAACTTCACATTTATAAGCATTACATAAATAATTTTCTCATAGAAGCAACACTTTAATTCCTTTTGGACACCAAAGCTTCATTTAACCAATTTGTAGGAAATCCATCTCCAAAAGCTTATATGTCATAAAAGATAATCAATGTAATTTAACTTTTTCTTGAAGACACAAGGTTGTCATTATAAACATCTGTTATTTTATGATGATGTAAGAGTTTCATTTCTCTGAGTCTAGCAAATTTTCTCCTCTTCCTCTAATTGGGCTATCTTTAGTGGGCCTCTTACAGTTCCATTTCTGTTTCAGATCCTCTGGAGTCATCTAAGCCAAGAATTAGATTTATTCAGAGCTGCATGTTCAATAAGGTTCAAGGGATGACATAGAAATTAATGTTAACAGGTTTGATGCAGCCCTTAAAAAGTTATTTCACTCCTCAAAGAAAGCCCTTTCCAACTTACTTTCCATCAGGGCCATAGTAAGAAAGAAAAACCTGAGTTTGCTGAAATCTAAACTTCAGGTAAACTAGGTGTTGTGAACTTTGATTTCCACTTCCATTCAAATCTACTCAGTTTCTTACATCTGCCTGTGAATCACCTGCAAACAGGTCTCCTGGCAGAATAGTAACCTTTGAATAATACTACTTTTTTTTGGTCCAGTGTTATTGATATTATTTTAAATCACACAAATTTGAACAATCTATCCCAGAGGCCGAAGTTATTTTGAATAATAATTCAAGAAGGAAAAGAAAAGAAACAGCATCAAAGTTGATAACTGATGCAAAAAACATTCATTTCTAAGCGTTATTCACTTTAAAGAAAGTCCCCTGGAATAGAGATCAAGAAATCTGGTTTTAATGCCAACTAGCTACATGAATTTAGCTAAGCCTTTTGATCTATCTAGTCCAAATAGTCTACTTTTGTTTTTAATCAATTGACACATTTGAACAATATGGTTTTAAGGACCCACTCAACTGCCAGACATCCTGGCATTTCCATTATGGTTCGAAAAGCAAAATCTGTGAAGGGGATGACATCTAGTGGTTTCTCGGCTCATATACATCCTAACTAACCAACAACTCCAGTGAAGTCACTCTCCATTACCACAATCTCATACATGCAAATATTTAGAATTTGTAAACACGGAGGGATCCAGAGGATCATCTGACTCAACCTCCTTATTTTACACTCAGGGCAACTGAGAGCCAAAATGGCCACGTCCTTGCTTAAGATCATACTGCTAGATGGCACCGAAAGTCTACTGACTCCAAACTCCGTGTGTTTGTCTTTGACAGTTTTATGTTCCCCACAAGAACCAAAAATGGCAATAAATAATACTATAAAAGACCAAGAATAATTTCATCCCTTTATGCAAGATCATAATCTGTCATTGTACCTGTTACTGATTACCACAGTTTAGTAGTGTTTGTTTACTTTAACTTTCCCCTTTAGCTCTAGAAATAAAATATCTTAATATAATGGTTAATAATAAATATTGAATCAGATTGTGTATTCTATAAGCATTCAGAGAAGGTGATAACTCCTGTTTGCTTTCTAGGATAAATATGTATATTTCTATTGCACACTGAGTTAATACAATTGCCTAGTTTTGCATAGAAACAGTTGGGAACTGAATTCAAAAGACTTGTCCTCAAACTTGCTCTTTGGGTCTTATCTTTTAGAATTATCTGCACTAGATTTCAGGGGACAGAAGTTCAGACATGGTAGATTAAACAAAAAGATAATGGCATGACCAAATCCAGTGTTTTTGGTGATGCGGGCCGCTGTCTCTCTCTATCTCTGCTTTCTTTCATGAACCAGCTTTATTTTTCAAAGAGTGTTGTCTGTGTGGCAGGAAAGATGGCCACTGGCTATTCTGAATCTATATCATCTTTAGATATTTATAGCGCAAGTTTCCAGAGGAAGAAGAGACATCTTTAGCAGTGGCTCCAGCAGAAAAGTCCTTGAACAAGTCACTTTGGTCAGAGGGAGGACTGGCCAAGCATTAAGCCATGAACTTCTGGGGCTGAGGGAAACTGGATCAACCCCATGCAAGTTATGGAAAATAGATACAGGTGGTTTTCCAGTGGAAAGCTGGGAATAAAAAGTTCAATCAGTAAACATTTTTTTTTTTTTGGCCACAGTTGAAATATACAATTACATTCTTATTTTCTAAAATTTCATGCTCCTCATTACATTTTTAAAGGATATATTGACAATATGTTATCAATTCTTTAGGCATACGGTGAACTCCATAAAAACACAAATCACAGAGTAACTTAGAACAGGCACTTAATATACATTTCTTAATGGTTGTAAGGTCTAAATTGTGTAAAACTATTAGAAGTTATATACTACATCCTCAGAAAATATTTTATAAAACTTATTTCAAATGAAGAAAAAGTTTCCTAATTAAATAAAATGCAATAGAGAACGATGCATTATGCAACTTGCAGAATTGCCTTCCAAGTGGTTGGTCTCATGTGACAATGGCTACTAGGTTTCCACTAAAATCTGTTCTTCCCAATAATGAAAAAAATTATACCAGGTAGTAACAGGATTCCCCAGCCTCCTTAGCAGCTATGCAACTAAAGTTGGAACAATAGGATATGAGTACAAGTGACTCCATGCCACTTCTGTGTCTGAGCCTTAAAATTTTTGGCATGAGCCTGACCAGCGGTGGTGCAGTGCATGGAGCGTCGGACTGGGACATGGAGAACCCAGGTTCGAAAGCCCGAGGTTGCTGGCTTGAGCGTGGACTCATCTGGCTTGAGTGCAGACTCACCAGCTTGAGCCCAAAGGTTGCTGGCTTGAGCAAGGGGTCACTCACTCTGCTATAGTCCCCCAGTCAAGGCACATATGAGAAAGCAATCAATGAACAACTAAGGTGCTGAAATGAAGAACTGATGCTTCTCATCTTTCTCCCTTCCTGTATGTCTGTCCCTATCTATCTCTGTCACACACACACACACACACACACACACAAACATACACACACACACAAAATTGGCATGAGAATTCTCATTATCTTTTCCCTTTTTTGCAAGTTGAAATACAAAATGCCAGCAACCCAAGTACAACTGTGCTGATGAGGACAACACCCTAGACCAGGAATCAACAATCTATAGCCAATAGATAAGCCACTCATTTTTATAAATAGATATTATTGAAACACAGCTAACCCATTTGTTTCCATAGTGTCTATGGCTGTTTTTGCACTATGACAGAGTTAAGTAGTTACAAAAGAGTCTATGTTCATCTTCAAAACTAAATCATTTACTATTTGACCCTTTCAGAAAAAGTTTGCTGACCCTTATACAGGAAGACAGTAGAGCAAGAAGATAGAAAGGACCTGAGTCCCTAAATGATTATAATAGAAAAATAAGTAAATATCTAGTCCATTCAGGCATCGTATTTTGGAGCCTCTCTTTCATCTCAGTTTAGTCCTTACCTTATTACATCTTATGAATTGGATTTCTGTTTATCTTAGATCTTATTGCCAGAAATAAGGGCTCACTGTAGCTAGGGGGGAGCATGAATGTGTTACATGGGGTTGTTGGCTCCAGGTAGGTCATACCAGAAGAGGGTTCCACTTAAAGTAACCCTCCTTGCTGCTTCCCACTGAAGAATTCAGCTGACTATATATGTCCTCAAACTAGCTTCGTGGCTCAGGGTGAAATCCTAGTTTCAACCTTGCCAAGTTCAGTTGTTGGGGAGATCAGGAAGAATAGTTCAAGAAGTCAGTGGAAGGATGTGATGGCTAACTTTCAGTGTCAACTTGGCTGGGCCACAGGGGTGCCCGGACATCTGGTCAAACATTTTTTTGGATGTTTCTGTGAGGTGCTTCTGGATAAGAATAACAATTTAATGAGTAGTCCAAGTAAAGCAGATTGCTCTCCCTAACATGGGTGGGTCTTAGCCAATCAATTGAAGACCTGAATAGAACAACAACAAAAGAGTAAGAGGGAAAAGGGAACTCTTCTAGCCTGATTATTTGGTCGGGACATGGGTTTCTTCCTGCCTTCATGCTCATATTGAAAAATCAGATCTCTTTGAACCTCAAGCCTGGTGGCTTTCAGACCGGAGGTTACATCACAAGTGTGCCTGGCCCTCCAGCTTGCTGAATAAAGAAGGACCTCTCAGCCTCCATAGCTGCATGAGTCATTTTCTTATAATAACTCTCTGTGTGTGTGTGTGTGTGTGTGTGTGTGTGTACATATATTAAATTTATTGAGGCAACACTGGTTAATAAAATTATATAGGTTTAAGGTATATAATTCTATAACAGATCATTTGTATATTATATTGTATATTGATGGAATTTAAATCTTCTATCACCATTTATTCCCCTTTTATCCTCTTCTAACTCTGGTTATGTTCTTAAATATTAAAATAAAAACTATATATATATTTTTTTTTTTTTAGTTAAGTGAAAGGCAGGGAGGCAGAAAGACAGATTCGCATATGTGCCCCAACTGGGATTCACCCAGCAAACCCCCTATAGGTCACGCTTTGCCCATCTGGGGCTGTTGCTTTGTTGCTTGGCAACCAAGCTATTTTAGCACCTGAGATGAGGCCGTGCTGCCATCCTCAGTGCCCGGGGCCTACTTGCTCAAACCATTGAAGCCATGGCTGCAGGTGGGGAAGAGAGAGAAAGAGAGAGAGAGAGAGAGAGAAGGAAGGGGGAAGGGTGGAAAAGCAGATGATTGCTTCTCCTGTGTGCCCTGACCATGAATCGAACCTGGGACTTCACACGCCAGGCTGACACTCTACTTTTGAGCTAACTGGCCAGGGCCAAAAATTATATATCATAAAGATACAGACATTAAGATAAAAATAACAACAGGAGTACCTTTGTGTGCTTTAATATATGATTGAAGGAAATAAACTAGTGTGGGTAATGCAGTTAGGAAGAGTGGAAGAAACACAAATTTTGGAGACAAATAAACCTGCTTTTACTAATTATATAACTTTAACCAAACCACATTAAATATGCTTCTGCAATGGTAAGGTACCACAAAGAATCATTATGAAGATTAAATGAGTTACTTCAGAGTAGTAGCTCTTATTTCTATATTTCCACCTGATACAAAGATGTTTAAATTAGAGGCACCCAGACTGGAGCCAACCAAGATGTAAATTTCTGCAGACAAAGGGCCCCTGACTCAAGAGAGACTGAAGAAGTGGTACTCCTTGAGCTCTATAATGAGATAAAAGAAACAAACCTCAGAGCAGGAAGGGATCCAGGAAATATAGGCAGAGAATGGAGAGTATTAGAATACAGCAAAACTCATCAAGCCTCTCCTTATTTACTAGTTCAATTTTCCCCCTTATTTACTACTCTTTACAGAGGCACATGCCTTTGTAGATGTTTTAAACATGAAACCCGCTAAACTTCACTTCAGCGACATGCTAGAAGAGAGTAGGGGAGAAGAGTCCCGTCTCACAATCAATCCTGGAGGGATAAAAATCTCCAGGAAGAACGTGGCTCCTGGCCTCACAAGAGGACAGGGAATTAGGCCGAGTCCTAGGGGCCTGCATAGAAAAGTGCAAGGTGCGAAACTCTGAAAATGTGGCTTTTTACTCCTATGAGACACATTAAAGTCTCCAACATTTCACTAATTTCCAAGAGAACTGTAGACCCAGTATGTGTTCTAGATACAAATAGTAACTATGAATTTTCTCTGGTTTCATGCTGGCCGTTGAGAGATGGCAAGATTTGGATGGATCTGAGGAGGTAAGTGCATGACCATTGAGCAAAGGTCACGACACAGAAAAACAGTGGCAGCTCTCCTGGGATACATCCATTTGGCTGGGATTTATGAGGGCAGAGAAGAAAGATGAACTACAATAGAAAGTACAGTTTAAGCTGTGAAGTTCCTTTAATGCTACAATAAAGACAACCTTTGCTCTAAGCAATGAAAAACCACCGTAAGGTTCTCAGCAAAATAAAAATAGATGTGACAAAAGTGAAGTTAATTCCAAGAAACTTTTCAGGATAAGTTTCTAATGATCCTGAGAGGTAACTAGCCAGAATATTCATTCCCCCAAACATAGTTTTAACATTTATAGCCCTTACAATTTGCAAAGCACTTTTCATACATCTACTTTTCTTTTATTCTTTCTCCCATCAAGTTCCAGAATTGTGTTATTCTTATCCCCATTTTGTAGCTGAGAAACCCAAATATATCACACAGGAACCCAACAAGAAACAGACGGTAAACTCAAATTAGAGTAATTTTTAAAGAGTGTTTATTTGCAAGGGGTCATAAAAGGATGGGGAAGTGCCGAGAGTCAGGAACTTGGGGCCAGAAATAGTGGGAAATCTGTAACCACTCCCAGGCGGGAGGGGTGAGGGGAGCCAGAATTTACAGGAACCTGGGAGGAAAGAGTTGTATAGGGAGGACTGCCTGAGCTGAGCAGTGACCTTTGGTCGGAAGATGTCAACAGTCCCAGGCAACCTCTTTCCAGGGAAGAGCCAAGGGAATAAATACCTTGATTTTGTTCTCTGCCCTTCTACCTCCTGTTAAGGGTCTCATCGGCTGGACACAACTGGAAGCCAATGACACAGACCATACCTTTCCTTTCCTCAACATCCTCGCTAGTCTTCCATCCACATGATGGACAAAATTTATGTCCCCAGAACAAGGGACACATGAAGTCCCTTAAGATTGTGTGTCACCATGGATTGATGTTGATTCAATCATAATCCCTCAGGAAACTTAAAATGTTAGCCCCTCCTGATGTCCTTCACGTACGATAGAAGAAAAAGCTGAGGCAAGGAAAAGGAAAAAAAGGAAGTGAAATGAAACAATTGCTACAGTCCCCACTTTTTTCTGATCATGAGGGCTAACTAGTAATCATAGCACCAAGACCGGCTTTGTGGGTGTCTGACCTGTGCAGCCAGTCACGTGGAGCCCTGCTTTTAGAAGGGCCTGCACTTGGTTAATACCCTGCTGTTGCTACCATTAAATTCTTTAAAAAAAATTTTTTTTATTGTATTGATTTTTTTGAGAGAGAGAAGCAGTGATTTGTTTTTCCACTTATTCATGCATTCATTGGCTAATACTTGCATGTGCCCTGGCCAGGGATCAAACCTGCAACCTTGGTATATGGGGTCAATGCTCTAACCAATTGAACTACCCAGCCAGGGCTTCTTGAAATTGTTTTTATTTTTTTAAGATTTTATTTATTGATTTTACAGAGAGGAGGGAGTAAGAAATATAAACTCATAGTTGCTTCACTTTAGTTGTTCCTTGCTTGAGGTATATGCCTTGACTGGGCAAGCCCAGGGTTTCAAACTGGTGACCTCAGTGTTCCAGGTAGATGCTCTACCCACTGTGCTGCCACAGGGCAAGCTTGAAATTCTTGATAATATTTGAACAAGGGGCCCCACTGTTTCTTTTTTTGACCCAGGCTTTGCAAATTACGTAGCCAATCCTGCAGTCCCTCCTTCTAGCACCTATTCAGGTCACTCAGCCTTTGTCAGGACCTGGTTAGACTAGACGAGGTCCTATGCATGGAGGGGTCACCCAAACTATTTTTCCTTGTCTTTATGCGGTTGCCACAGTTTTCTAATAAGAATAATATTACACAAAGTACTAAAAATGGCCCAAGAACATAGATAATAGTTAAATATAGTAAAACAATTAGGAAGTAATAAGTTTTGAATATATATTATCTTTTAAAATTATAATTTACTTAATTGTAAGTTTCTGACAAAATCCTCCCTTTATGTAGAAGAAACTCATTTACCTTTACTAATCAGGGTCAATCATTCTGGCCAGAAAAGCAACCTCTAATCCTGCCTGTGGGTACAAAGCATATGGCCCCAAATAACCAAGGGGAAGTCCCAGGCCAATTCCTCTGAAACATGGCCATGACCATGTACCCTGGTCAAAGCATTCTCTTCAGGGCTAGAATCTTCCAAATCATTCAGCTCAATGTATAAATCAGAAGCAAAAGTACTTCTGATGGATAATTAAGGCTTAATGATAAGAGACTTTTCCTTTGTCCTTGAACCTGAGAATTCTGGCTCCAGAAGTAAGAGCCCCATATATTGGCACAGATCTATGGCATATACCCCAGGGTAGACTGGTAAATGTTTAACAACCAGTTCTCCAGAAAAAAAATAACCCTTGATTCATAGGATTTGCCAGTTTCTAAAGTGTAAATATTCCCACCATCAGCAACTTTAAGCTACCAACATATGAGCTGTGAGTTAGGAAGAGAAAAATAGTCATATAGTATTTCATCATACTAATAAAATAGATATAAATGGTCTTGAAGACATAAATAATAGTTAAATATAGTAAAGTAATTAGGATGTATTAGATTTTGAGTATTTATTACCTTTAAAAATGCATTTAATTACAAGTTTATAAAATAATTGTAAGTTTATAAATATATAATTGTAAAATGTCTATATGTATATGCAGAAAAATATAAAATTATTTCAGAATAAAATTTCTCTATTTTTAATTTTTGAAGAACTTTAGATTTATAGAATAGTTGAAAAGATAGTATAGAGTTCCTATATACCCTTCACCCAGCTTCTTTTAACGTTATATGACCGAGGTACATTCATGGAAGCTGAGACATTAACATTAGTGCAATAATGTAAACTATAGACATCATTTGAATTTCAACAGTTTTTCCACAAAGGTTCTATTTTTTGTTCTAAAATCCAATCAAGGATACTACATTGCACTTAAATTAGTACAAATTAAATTTTAAACTTGGCTGTGTTTAACAAATGATTTGCACAGCCCCCAAGCAGTTTTGCACCTGGGACCAGTGACCAGAAGCTGTTTTTACAGTGGCTGCAGTCACATTTTACGGTGCAGGCCAGTCACCTGTCCTTTTAAGTGGCCTGTGTGGGCCTCAGGGAGTAGGTGTTTCAGCTTTTCCTTGCACTGAACACTAAGCTGAGGCGTTCTAGTAAGTATCATCAAAATCTTGTATTGAACAATATCTGCTCTTATATTGTGTTTTTTAGCCGACATGCAAGATGGTAAAGTTCAAAGGTAGCTAAGATGCACATGGGCTGTGGCGTACTCTGGATAGTAGTCCTAGTGTTAGTTCTAGTTTTAGTACTAGGCTTAGATATCCAGAGCTAGAACAGCTGCCAAATATTCGTGCCTGTTCTTGAACTATGTTTAAAGACAAATGGGCCACTCCTGGAGGGACTAACCTTTGTGTCTTTTGCAGTTTTTCTAGAGGTTTCAACAGCCACATGGTCTTAAGTAGGTTCTTGAGAGTTAAGATTTAAAAATTGATATGTGCTATTTAAAACAAAAAAAAGGATATAGGTCTTTATTATAAAGAGAATATGCTCCTTCAGGGGATTAATGTAGAAAAAATTTTCAATTAAATTATTACAAACCCAGAGGCACAAAGGTAATTTTATGTTTAAAAAGATCTCTGTCTGAAGTCTTCATCTCTGGGAAGCAGGTATTCTGAGGAGATCCAAGAGAATCTTGAATAGCTTGAAAAATATGCTTCAGTTTTACTATAAGATATGAGCAGTAGAAGATTGAAAGCAAAATAAATATCATGCTGATTACGCTGGAGGAAGAGAGAAACAATTTATTATGTTAGAGGCAAGAAAGGAAAAATGATATCTGTAAGGAAGGGGAAGACAGATATGAAATGGAGTAACTTCAAAAGGTAGTAGAGTTTATGGCAGCATTGTTCACAATAGCAAAGATCTGGAAACAGCCCAAGTGTCCATCAGTGGACGAGTGGATTAAAAAGCTGTGGTATATATATACAATGAAATACTATGGGGCCATGAAAAAGAAGGAAATATTACTTTTTGAAATAACATGGATGGACCTAGAAACTATTATGTTAAGTGAAATAAGCCAGGCAGAGAAAGAAAAATATCATATGACCTCACTCATTTGAGGAATCCAAGGAACAATGTGAACTAAGGAACAGAATTAAACCTGAAGGGAAGGGGGGAGGGAGCTATTGGGAGGGGAGCAAGGAAGATGCTGAGGGGAATACAGGGGAGGGGGGATGCATTCGGGGCAACACTAGAATCTATGTAAACACAATAAATTAAATAAAAAGAATAAAGTAATTGTTGAGAGATTTAAAAAAAAGGTAGTAGAGAAATAGAATGTTCTTCCAAAAAGTATCAGGAAATGGGAAATGTGTTAGATGTTATTAGATCAAAACAATAACAAAGATTCATTGAAATCAAATCTAACAGAGAATGGGAAGTAAGGTCACTGAACAAACTGAAATAACTCACTTATAAGAAGCCAGGATTCAAATACCATGGAGTGTACCCTCTTCCACCTACTAAAGGTTGGGTCATTTGAAGTGTACATAGAACTTAGGCCCATGATGGAGAACTTATGACACACGTGTCAGCACTGACATGCATAGCCATTTTCGATGACACATGGCCGCATACCGGAGAAGTATGGGGCCACATGCCGAGAAGGATGTTTTATCCTCAGCTCCTGCACGGCCAGGTGCAGTAGCCGAGGATAAAACATATGCTGTAGTGTAGACACTCTGTGCCGGAGGTCTGTAGGCCAAAACAACAGAACTCTGGCAGAGAGTGTCTAGTTCTGGGACTTCCAGTTAGGCCGTTAGGGGATCTTCCGGCCGGCGGAGCAGGGAGCAGCAGAATGTCGCCGGGGACGCGTGTCTGGGGGCCCTGTGATTGCCATTACCAGCAACCACATAACCAAAGCAACTATCATCCAATCTACTGTTCTGGGTGTCGTGGATTTCTAATTGACCATCATTACTGAGATAAGTGAGGGGGAGGCTGGGAGAGGCGAGGGCCTGTGCTATGAGCGCCGTTTCCCGCCATTAGAAATAGCAGCAGCCATCTTAATTTACATAAGATGCAACTTGCAGAATTTTTTTTTTTTAATATATATATTTTTTATTTATTGATTTTTTTTAGAGAGAGAGGAGTGAGAGAGAGAGACAGAGAGAGAGAGAAGGGGGAGGAGCAGGAAGCATCAACTCCCATATGTGCCTTGACCAGGCAAGCCCAAGGTTTCGAACCGGCGACCTCAGTGTTCCAGGTCGACGCTTTATCCCACTGCGCCACCACAGGTCAGGCAACTTGCAGAATTTTAAGACAGCATCTGGGCTCAGGTGTTTGTCGACTTGAGGTCAAAGCTTGAGAATCTGGAAAGGTGCCGCTTGGAGAATCAAGAAGAGTGCCACTATGAACAGGAAATTTGGAGTGCCTGGAACCGATTACCAGACACTTTTAGCACCCTGAAAAATATAGCAATGGCTTTACTCACAATTTTTCCCTCTACGTACTTTTGTGAGACCTTATTCTCAGCGTTAAATAATATCAAAACCAATAAAAGAAACAGATTGACAGATGAAGTTAGTAGCAATTGCTTGGGCTTGAAGTGTACAAAATACCAACCTTCAATTGAAGATTTAGCCAATGAAATTCAGCAACAAAAAAGTCAGTAATAGGCAGGTTAAGTTAAAGAATTCCCCCTCCCCCTCACTTATCTTAGTTCATGGCACCCCACACAAGTTAAATAATATCAAGACCAACAAAAGAAACCGACTGATAGATGAACAAAGAAATCACTAAGCAGGTAAGTTAAATAATTAGTTTTTGGTTTATTAAATACAGTTATATATTACAATTATACATTTTGTTATTTAAACTATAAATATCACGAAATTATGGTTTTTTTCTCAAAGTGACCCACTACCCAAGTTATGCTTGTTTTTTTGGCGAATTTTGACACACCAAGCTCAAAAGATTGCCCATCACTGACTTCGGCAGATTTGAAAAGGAAACCAGGAACATTGGTATAAATACTCAAAGACTTACTGGATGAGTTTCAAGTTTACTCGGTTTTTATGACTGCGCCCTGAATAAACGTCATTTTCTAAATTCACATCAGCGTCATTTTCTGTGCTGTTGTAGTTGGTATTGCATGAATCTGAAGCATGACTGGTATCCTTTTCAAATGAATTCACAATTTTAACCATCTTTTTCAGATATAAAATGAATTACAGCATTAATTGCAGAGAAATCAGAAGGGAAAAAAATCACATCAGTATGGACTATATATCTTATAGCTCTAAGGATTTTAGACTAAAATACATAAGCCAAGATTTATTTGGAAAGTATTATGCCACTCCACATGTGACAGATGGGTAATTTTATTAAAATAATGAACACTCTATAAGTATAGTGTCACATTTTCCAAAGTACATTATGCAACTACAGTTCTGCTAGATATTGTTAGAAGTTAAGTACCCCTGCCTCCCCTCCTCCCAAAAAACTCCTATAAAAAAACCCTTGAGACCCTTCTAAAGTGAAATAGCATCCAAATTTCTTTATAGTAAGTAATTGAAAATACTGGCAAATGAATCATAAACACATTTTGCCTCGGAAATATTACTCGTAGCACCTATGATGCTCAGCATCTCCTTCTAAGAGTGCCCGCTGTCCTAAGGAGGAAAGCAGCTGATCCCTGTACCATGATGGCTGTACCCTACAATGCGCCATGGCTCATTAAACCAGGAGAGGCACTAACCTAATTAATCCATAAGTTGGCCTGTGACCTTGGATTCTGATCAACCAGCAAGCTGCAGCCTTTGCCGTCTCCCTTGAGACCCAACTATTCCGTTTTTCCTTCCATCCTGCGTAGCCTGACTACACAGATGAATCTCGTCTCCCTTTCTACTTCATGCAGTTTTAGATAACTTCCTTATTTGTTAACATCACCAAATTAGTTTCTTCCTTGTAACCAAAAGAGCATTCCTCTTCATTTTTCCAGTAACCTGATTCATACTTACCTGGCTATGTTCCAGATGAGTGTTTTTCTAAACAATGCACTAACATCAAAGCAAAACTTTGCAGGTATATCTTCCACTGTTACATACCCTTTCTACTTCCTTTTTTTCCCTGATGTCCTTATATGAGTGAATAAAAGATTATTATAATCTTGAATCTTCTCTAATTGATATTTTTTAAAACTTGCTTATGTACAATCTTCTATTATTTGTAACATTACTCGTAGCAAAGTTCACAAATAAGTTTGACCCACCTCTCAAGGAAGGGCTGTTGAGAGCCACTGCCCTAAAAGTATATAGCATAGTGGGTATAAATAATTATAATGCTGGATATCAATCAATAGGTTTTGTTGTTGTTGTTAAATACACAAAAATTGTTTAATAGTATGTTGTGTTCTGCATCAGAGATCTGTTAGAAGCTCCCCTTATCTGCTTAGGCATAATGTAACTAAGATGATAGAACCCCTTCCTAACACCAGAGGGCACTGTGCCATTGGGACACCCGCCTGAGAGCTTCCCACACCAGCAGCAGATATTTTTTACAGCTTCCACAATTTTACATCACATTCAACCTTTCAGAAAAGCCTTCTGCTTTTTCTTTTTGCCGTTCTTAGGCCAGGGCTGTTCCTAGGTTGAGTGAGGACAAGAGGTTAAGAGAAGCTGCTAGAGACCAAGTTGCACAGCAGTAAGAACAGTCTGGAATTGTTAGCCTGTACTGTTTAGCCTCTAGCAAATTCAGTAATATTAATCTTTACAGTCTTCATTATCTTCATTTAAAATTAAGATACAATTTGGGAAAACATGTCTAAAGAGCATAATTAAATTGTTTTCTATTAGAAGATTATATTCTGTTGATTATCATTCTAATTAAATACGGGTAGTCAGAATCATCAACTTAAGTCTACTAAAATTGTATGTAATTCCTATAACTTTTTAAGGAGAAAACCACCAAGGGCTACCAATAATCTACTCTTATTATAAACCTTCTTCTAGATCTAATCAGTATGGGGATTTTGGCTTCTTTTTCACAATACAAATTAAGATGTAATTTTCTTTAAAAAATTTTTAAAATTAAATATATTAGGGTGACATTGGTTAATAAAATTATATAAGTTTCAGGTGTACAATTCTATAATACATCATTTGTATGTTGTATCGCAGGGGTCGGGAACCTAAGGCTCTCAAGCCAGATGTGGCTCTTTTGATGGCTGCGTCTGGCTTGCAGACAAATCTTTAATAAAAAAATAATAAGGTTAAAAATATAAAACATTCTCATGTATTACAATCCATTCATTTCCTACCACTTATGTTCATGGTTGAGGGTGGCTGGAGCCAATCATAGCTGTTCTCTGGGACAACACCAAATTTTTATTGGATAATGCATAACATACATGTGTCATTGTGAAGTCAGGAAGTAAACTTCCCTCCTTTTAATCAAGTAGTCAGCTAGCTAATTGCAGAAACCCTTTTGATGAAGAAGATGGCTAAAAGGAAAAAAGATGAGGAGTATCGTACTTTTCAGCAGAAATGGACAGAGGAATTCGCCTTTGTGGAGAGAGCAGGTTCTGCAGTGTGTCTAATATGCAATGATAAAATTGCATCGATGAAATGGTCAAATATAAAGCGGCACTTCAATACACATCATACATTTGCATTGATATATCCAGCGGGGGACAGCAGGAAGAAAGCATGTCAAGAGCTACTGTGCAGAGTGCAAGCTAGTCAGCAGCAACTCCGTGTTTGGACCCAGCAAGGTGACTGGAATTCTGCTAGCTTTGCTGGTGCTTTCGCAACTGTGAGAAACGAAAAGCCATTTACAGATGGGGAGTATGCCAAAACGTTCATGTTTGATGTTGCCACTAAACTTTTTGATGACTTTTCAGATAAAGACAAGATAACCAAACGAATAAAAAACATGCCTCTGTCGGCAAGAACTGTTCACGATCGTGCCATCATGATGGCAAATCAAATTGAGGCAACACAAGTGAAGGACATAAATGCAGCACCATCCTTTTCTCTCGCTTTGGATGAGTCAACAGACATAAGCCATTTATCCCAGTTCAGTGTGATTGCAAGGTATGCTGTCAGTGACACACTATATAAGGAAAGTCTTGCTGTTTTGCCTATGAAAGAGACAAGAGGGGAGGACTTTTTCAAGTCTTTCACTGAGTTCTCTAAAGAAAAAAAATCTACTGATGGATAAAATTATTTCGGTGTGTACTGATGCTGCTCCATGCATGGTGGGGAAAAACAGAGGATTCGTGGCACTTCTTCATGAACATGAAAAGAGACTCATTCTAAATTTTCACTGCATCCTACATCTAGAGGTGCTTTGCACTCAGATTTGTGGTGAGCAGCTTGGTGAGGTTATGTCGCTGGTCATTCGAGTGGTCAATTTTATTGTTGCCCAAGCTTTAAATGATCGCCAGTTTAAAACACTGCTGGATAAAGTTGGGAATAATTATCCTGGTCTGCTCTGTGCAGCAATGTGCATTGGTTGTCAAGAGGGAAGGTGCTCAGCCATTTCGCAGCTTGTCTGAGCAAAATCAGGACTTTTCTTGAAATGAGAAACATTGAGCATCCTGAGTTAGCTAACACTGAGTGGCTCCTGAAGTTCTACTATCTAGTGGACATGATCGAACATCTGAACCAGCTCAATGTGAAAATGCAAGGTGTTGGAAATACAGTCTTATCCTCTCAACAAGCAGTGTTTGAATTTGAAAACAAGCTGGAACTCTTTATCGCTGACATCGAAACAGGTTGTTTACTACACTTTAAAAAACTGGGAGAGTTTAAAGATGCATGCACAGCAAGTGACCCTGCTCAACATCTTGATCTCCAGCAGCTAGCAGGTTTCACATCTAATTTGCAGTCATTCAAAGAGCTCTTTGGAGAATTTCGTGAGCGCACTCATCTTTTTAAGTTCATCACCCATCCACACGAGTGTGCAGTGGACAGTGCTGACCTGAATTACATCTTCGGTGTCTCTGTCAGAGATTTTGAGCTACAAGCTGCTGACCTGAGGCCTCAGATATGTGGGTGAATAAGTTCAAGTCACTGAATGAAGATTTGGAAAGACTTGCATAACTGCAAGCAGAGCTGGCGAGCAAACACAAGTGGGGAGAAATGAAAAACTTCAACCCGTAGACCAGCTGGTTGTCAAAACTTGGAATGCGCTTCCTGTCACATACCACACACTGCAGTATGTGAGTATTGCTGTACTGACAATATTTGGCTCTATGTATGTATGTGAGCAGTGTTTCTCACATCTACAGAATGTTAAGACCAACCTACAATCTCAATGCCTACATGAAACTTAACCTCACCATGTATCAACCAGACTACAGAGCCATCAGCAAAACCATGCAGCACCAGAAGTCGCATTAATGGTAAGAAGTATTCATCATTGGTTAGCAACAGCATAACAACGTTTTTAAAATAAATTCAGAGACTTTACTTTAAAAGTGTTGGTCTTACATAAAATGCACACATTTACTTGTATTTAGTGTTAAACATATTGTATGGCTCTCACAGAATTACATTTTAAAATATGTAGCGTTCATGGCTCTCTCAGCCAAAAAGGTTCCCGACCCCTGTTGTATCATGTGTTCACCACCCCAAGTCAAGTCTCCTTCCATCACCATTTATCCCCCTTTTACTCTGTTACCTCCCCACACTCCCTTTCCCTCTGGTAATCATTCTGGGTTTATAAGGGTTTGTTTGGGGTTTTTTTTTCTTAATTCCTTCATTTTTTTTTCTTCTAGCCCCCCAAACCCTTCACCTTTGACAACTGTCAGTCTCTTTTCTCTATCTATGAATTTCTATTTTGTTAATTTATGTTGTTCATCAGATTCTACATATAGGTCAAATCATATGGTACTTGTCTTTCTCTGACTGGCTTACTTCATTTAGCATAATACCCTACAGGTCCATCCACGCTGTTGCAAAAGATAAGTTTTCCTTCTTTTTTATGGTCAAGTAGTATTCCATTAAGAGGTAATTTTTTAAAGCAAGATGTGTCTCAATACTCCTTACTTCCCTTAACATTTATTGAAAGTCAACTGTGTGCCAGGCTTATGTTTGCTAGGTACTGGCAAAAATATATAAATTGTGCTCTTATAAAGTTTTCAATCTAAGAGACAATAAAACAATTTTTTAAAATTGTAAAATTTAACTGATAAGTGCTACGAAGGGAGTTACTGGAAGCTACCAGCAGATACAACAGGGAGACTTGCTCCATCCAGGAAGTGTGGTTAGGGAATGGTTCTCCAAAGAAAATTATTCTTGAGATCTGACAAATGAGTATGTGCTAAAGAGGCAAACGTGTGTAAGGACAGGGGGAGATGAAGATGGGGAGGACAACCTTAGCACGTATCCCAAAATTTGGGGGGAAAGACCTGAGGAAAAATAGTTTCAGTGGCCAGAGTTCAGTGTCTAGTGGTGAGAGAGAAAGTTGGGCAGTCAGAGGCTTTCAAAGCCATGGCTGTTTTTATTCTAAGAGCAACTGAAAGCCATAAAGAGTTTTACAGAGGTTCGGTATTTGTTTTGACACGTGAAAAATGAATGTATAAAGCCGGGCAGAGGATGACCCGAAGGTGGTGAGCTGTCGAAGGGACTGAGGTTCAGAAAGTAAAATCCATGAAACTTGGTGATACAGTACACAAACTGCAAACGAGCTCATTGCGCTTGATTTCAAATTAGAAAATGTTTGAAAAGTGAGACGTATCCGTGGAGTCACCGCGGCTATTTCCGTAAGTGAAAGTGTCACTGCATTTTCACGGGCCCTGCAGAATGCTCCCGGAGGCGGTACAGGTGGGCAGTGGCACGTGTTCAGGACTGCCTGAGGAAAAGCGCTCGTCCCTGGGTCACCCAGGCTTGGGTCCTGGGAAGCCTGGATTGCCAAGAGGACTCGATTCACCACTACAGCCTGAGGTCCGTGGGAAGCCCCTCACACCGGGCCCCGCGGCGCCGAAGCTGCGGGAAACTCTAGCCTGCTGGGAATTGTACCCCCCCCCCCCCCCCCGCAGGTGTAGGATGCGGGACTCGGGGACTTCCGGGAAGCTCAGGCCACGACCCTCTCATTCGCTACGGCGGCCGGAAAGGCCGTGGACGCATAGGCTGCGTCAGCTGAAGGCGTCTGCGTACTGTGGGCTCCTCGGCTCAGGAACCGTCCGCAGGGAGCTAGTCCAGGGTGAGGGTCGGTGATACCCTCTCCTCCGCCGCCGCACCGATTTCCTGGACTGGTTGTCACCCAACCAGCTTTTCCATTGGTTTAGAGAAGGGAGAGCCCGCCTTTCCCCGTCGTCTACTGGCTGTCCTTCCCTGGCTGGGTTAGGAGGCGGGGTTCGGGCGCTTTCAGATTGCATCAGCCGGTCCCTTCCAGGCCACGCGACTCGGGCGCAGCGTTCCGGGGAGCCCCGGCCCGTCTCTGTGCGGCCTCCGTCTGCTCGCCTCCGGATCCTCTCTTCGTGGTTCGCCGGTGTCCGAGGGTAAGGACCGCAGCCCTTCCGAGAAGATGGCAGGCGAGGAGAAGCCGGTGAGTGAGGCCGGGAGGCCGGGCTGGGGCTCATCTTGGTGGCAGCAGCCCTATGGGGGCGGGGGGCGGGGAGGAGGCAGCGGCCGGGGCCGTGTGGGCGGAGGAACCTAGAGGAGTCAGTCCCTTTTGGAGTGGAGTCGTCCATTCATAAAAAATGAAAGAGTTTGCAGGTTATCTGCCTTTATGCAGATGTGGAAACCGACCTTGAGTGAGTTGCTCGGAACGACACAGATCATTAGAAATGGAGACAGAATTACGGGACTCCCAGACTAGTGTTTGGCGAGGAGAATATTGCAGTGCCGCGTTTAATACCAAAACCCTGTTAAGGGTAAAAGACTCTAGTTTTAGGAAGAGAAAACCGAGATGTGACCCAATCTGGTGGTTTATAATAAATGGTGGGGGCCGATGACTTGACAAACTAGACAGGTTATGTGCTTCCCCGGCCTGGTGATAGGTGCATACCTTATTTCATACACACTAATCATTACACCATTTCATCCTTGAACTTTCCCTTTTGTGTCATCCGTTGCTTAGGAACATCTCCCAGGTCACTTTTATGCCACCGGGTTAGGCTTTTTTTTTTTTTTTTTATGATTAGCAAATAAATGTCCATTATTCATTATCTTAGGAAAGTGACTAGGACCAGCCTGGCCCTAGTGCGTGAAGGACAGCTAGCTAACCAGTCCTGTTGTTGTGGGGTTACAGAAGCAGGAATGCCCAGTTCTGCTTGGGGTGAGGAGGGAGGTTGTCGTGAATTATGAGTGTTAAATTCCCCACGTAAACCAGACAAGGCAGGACTTTCCAGGTAAAGGAAGGGAAGGCAGTCAGTGAATTGTCTGTGGGGTTGCTTGCAAGAGATATACCTGAAAGAGAAGCCACAGCGGTCAGAAGGATCTTAGGCAATCAAGAATAGTTGGAATTGCTTTCTGCAAATGAAAGTTTTTAAGCATGGAAGTGACAGATGTGAATTGTAGTTTTAAAGATCACGCTGGCATTGGGGTGAAAGGTACGTTGGAAAGAGGTGAGACCACAAGCAGAAGCCTGCTCTGACGGTTCAAGTGAGAGAGGAGGTATTCAGCTAAAGGAGGCTTAGCCTAGTTCCCTGATAAGACAGGTCATGTAAAAGCCACAGTTTTCTCATTAGTAAAATAGATATGTCCTCTAAGTCAGGGATTGAATGGGGAAAATGCATATGCACACATTCTAAACCATAGAAATTAAATTTAAAGTGATAAATGGTACCTGTTTATAGACTTTTCCCCATCCATATTTTTTTCATGTAAAAATGGTATCTTTTTTTTTTTTTTTTTTTTTGCATTTTTCTGAAGCTGGAAACAGGGAGAGATAGTCAGACAGACTCCCGCATGCGCCCGACCGGGATCCACCCGGCACGCCCACCAGGGGGCGATGCTCTGCCCATCCTGGGCGTCGCCATGTTGCGACCAGAGCCACTCTAGCGCCTGAGGCAGAGGCCACAGAGCCATGCCCAGCGCCCGGGCCATCTTTGCTCCAATGGAGCCTCGACTGCGGGAGAGGAAGAGAGAGAGAGAGAGGAAGGCGCGGCAGAGGGGTGGAGAAGCAAATGGGCGCTTCTCCTGTGTGCCCTGGCCGGGAATCGAACCCGGGTCCTCCGCACGCTAGGCCGACGCTCTACCGCTGAGCCAACCGGCCAGGGCAAAAATGGTATCTTTAGCCCTTGCAGGGTAGCTCAATTGGTTAGAGCGCATTGTCACAATATGTCAAGGTTTTGGGTTTGATTCCCCATCAGGGCTCATAGAAGAAGCATCCAATGAATGCATAAATAAGTGGAACAACAAATCAATGTTTCTCTCTTCCTCTCTCCTGGTCTCCCTTCCTCTCTCTAAAATGAATAAATTAAAAATAGATATGGTATCTTGACTGTTTTTTAACTTGTTTTTTTTTTTTTTTGCTTAATAATCTCTATAAAACTTTCCATGTTCATAAATACTCTACTATGCCATTCTTTTTTTTTAATAAATTTTTATTAATTTTAATGAGGTGACATTAATAAATCAGGGTACATATATTCAAAGAAAATATGTCCAGGTTATCTTGTCATTCAATTCTGTTGCATACCCATCACCCAAAAAGAGATTGTCCTCTGTTACCTTCTATCTAGTTTTCTTTGTACCCCTCCCCCTCCCCCTCTCCCGCCCCCCCCTCCCCGTAACCACCACACTGTTGTCCATGTCTCTTAGTCTCGTTTTTATGTCCCACCAATGTATGGAATTCTGCAGTTCTTGTTTTTTTTCTGATTTACTTATTTCACTCCGTAGAATGTTATCAAGATCCCACCATTTTGTTGTAAGTGATCCAATATCATCATTTCTTATGGCTGAATAGTATACCATGGTGTATATGTGCCACATCTTCTTTATCTAGTCTTCTATTTTTTTTTTTACAGTGATTAAAGTCTTTAAGCAAACTCTTGGCCAATACAGCAAGAATCCATAAAAGAGTAGTGTTCTTAACATGTTCACCAAGTCCAAGTTGGCCCCAACACCATGCCAAATCTCTGAAAAATGCAACCCAACCCCAGTTCAGTCTGTTAGGAGCTGTCACAAGGAGCAGGAGTCCAGGACAAGTCCACCTCCAGGAAAAGTCCGCATGGCACTGGAATTGTGGTCACAATTCCATACTTTGCAGCTCACGTCCAAGTCCCAGTGACCACTGCTTCTAGCTGGTAATGATTCGGGTAGACTGGAAAAGCCATCTGCAGCATGTGTGGATATGGAGCTTCTGTTCTTCTCTGCCTGGAGAGATGAGACCAGGTTGCTTTTCCCTGGAGCTCTGCGACTGTGGCTTGGTAAAGAGAACCTTGGGATACACAGTCTCGGTGTGGCTTCTTCAGTGTTCCTTGGTTGAAGAGTCCTCTTAGTTTAGTCCAAAGTTGGTTTTTCCAGATGATAGTTCTTAAAATTAGTTTGTAGTCCACTGTGGTTCTGGGAGGTAGATGTTGGTACGTCTGCCTAGTCCAGTGCCATCTTGTCTTCCTCCTGCCATTCTTAATTGTAGGTGATGTGTGGATAAAAAAAATATGATTTCTCCCTTCTATAATAATAATTACACAATACCTAATATTTATTGAGTGCTAACTTTGGAACCTGACACTACATTGCGTACACTAACTATTCAGTCCTCAAGTAACTGAACTAGGTTTAATTATTCTCCGCATTATACAAATAAGGAAATAGGCATAGGAACAGTAAGTTTCTCAGACCCAATATTCTGTAGCCAATACTTATAACCCCAGTGCTGTCCTGCCTCCTGTCATCTGCCTGGAAACAAGTAAAAGACAGATACTTTTTTAAACTACTGGATTTCCAGGAAATACCTGTCCCAGCTGTCAGTCTCTGGGTTTGAATTTACTTAAAGTACACACTGAGATACTTTTTTTCAACTGCTAAATATCCCTGAGGAAGGTAATTCTTCAGCTTCCCTCTATAATCCGGTTGTGTTTCCGAACTTTTGGGTTTAAATTTTAAATTGCTTTTTACATAAATATGTAATACAGAAACACATATTTTCATTGGAAATAGAGAACAGTTGCCTATGGACTTCTCAATCGTAAAGGCAGAATGGACCTCAGAGTTCTGAGAGGCCTGTTTTAATGTCCCGGGTTTACAACTTAGTACCTGTATACAAGTGGGCAAATTACCCTCCTGGAGCCAGTATTGTCACTTGTAAAAAGGAGAGGTATTTACAACACAGAAAAGCTTTGTGTTAGTTCTCTCCCTCTTTTCTGCTACTCTTGCTCATTTGACAGATATCCATAGGACTAAACCAAAAACATTTTATCAGAAAAATAGAATAGTTTCATGCTTTTTCTATTTTAAACCTACACAGACAGACGTGCAATTAGTTTTTACCCCTTCTCTTACTCAGTTCACTTGACTAGTTTGTCTTACCTTCCATTATTTCCTAAAACAATCCTGCTTTACTCAGCTTTGTCCAGTCTGCCTGTCCCTCTTACTCTCTCGCGTTGTCACTGTCTTTCTCTTTTTACTATTTCCGACAGTGTTTATGTGTACACCTGGACCACAGGTCCTCCATTCTCAAAACTCAGCCAGCTGAAATCTTGAGAGCCCTCGCCAACACTTACTGTCCCCCTACCTTATTCAGCATTGACTCATTGTGCTGCAAGTGTGTTCTTTCTCCTCCTGGGGTTTTCACACCTACCTACCTTAGTTTCCCTATAGTGATTTCATTGGCATATGGCTGGGATCAGGCCTTATATTTGCTTCTTCTTCAGAGTTTAACAAAATACCATGAGCAGAACGACTCTTAGAAGTACTTGTGGAATGAATAGATATACAGTGCACTGATTTTTTTGTCTCTAAAAATACTGTTACTGAATAAATCACGTTTTTTGTGGCTACATGTTTAAGATATGTTCACATAAACTTGAAGCGAGAGCCACGGGCACAGGCAAAATAAGTGAAATGTCAGGACTTGAACATTAGCAAATAACTCCTCTACTTTTTTAGAATTTGTCTTTATTGTAAGTTCTTAACTTGTCTTTGAGAGTGGTCATATTTTCTAGTCTTTCAAAATCAGATTTTCACTTTTTAAGAGAACAGGTGTGAAAATAACATCCTCATTCTCTAAACTTTTCTGAATGAAGAGGTGTCAAATTAGATTAGAATATAAAACCTTTATTTCTTTTTGCTTATTTAGGTGGGTGCCGGTCAGGAGAAGCGAAAGGAAGAAGGCAAGAAGAAGAACAAAGAAGGGTCTGGGAATGGAGGCCCAGCCGAGGTGAGTGCCCAGGGCTCTGTTAGCAGACTTGGCAGGTGGCAGAGAGCTGTCTCACACTTACCCTGGTTAAGATTCTGATGGTTTACAAGGGACTGTGAGACAGGCTAGATGGAAGAATCAGGGACAAGAATTAGGAAAGTCTGGGAGGGGAAGGAAGGCTTCCAGTTATTTGTTACTGAGCAAGGAAAATAACTGAACTATAATTGTAAGGGCACCTGAGGGATTAGATGTGGAAGTCAGAGAACAGAAGTTGAAGAGAGACTGTAATTACTCATTTGCCTGATTGGGTCCTAGCTCTCTGATACTTTTGTTCAATGAGCTGTTAAAGGGAAGAGACTTGGTGTTTGAGCTTATACTGAATACAATAGAAACCAAGAAAGCCCACTTACTTGACTTGTTTCCGCCTGGACCAGCTACTAGGGTTTAGTTTTAAGCCAGGACAGATCTCCTTGAGGCCTCTCAAATGTAGAGAAAATGCTTTCTTTTGGTTTCCCCTGCTCAGACTTGAAAGAAACTGGCTTTTCCGAAGTCACCCAGAATCAACATGGTTCCTGGGTGCTCCGCTTCAGGACAGTTAAACTTGTCTTTCTACTTTATTTTGAACTTGAACTGCTGTGAACTGTGCTTCACCATTTTAGTCATCAAAACCATTTTATTAGAGACTCTTTAGAAAACTACCAGAATGCAGAAGAACAAAGGAATAGGCTTATAAGAAGAATATACTGTAGCACAATAAACTGTCTTTAAAGAGCTGCTTTTATAAATGCTGCATTGCTAAATTGATAGTGGTTTTATTTACCTAAGGCAGTGGTCGGCAAACTCATCAGTCAACAGTGCCAAATATCAACAGCACAACGATTGAAATTTCTTTTGAGAGCCAAATTTTTTTAAACTTAAACTATATAGGCAGGTACATTCCTTATCGAGGTAGTGCCCACACGTGGTATTTTGTGGAAGAGCCACACTCAAGGGGCCAAAGAGCCGCATATGGCTTGCGAGCCACGGTTTTCCAACCACTGACCTAAGGGTACATGTGTAGATGATCAGGAATCACTGAGTGTTGCTTAGAGCCCTGCCTACCTTTTCTCCTGTGCTTTGTCCATTACATCCCACTATAATTGTGGGGAAAATTATTGTGAACCTTGTAATTCACAAGTAAATAGAAAAATTCATATGTTCTCTAATTTCTTCTTATACTTTCAGTAAGTAGCATATACTGTTCTGTCACAGCTTGAGAACTAGCCAGGAAATAGGAAACAAAGGGTATATAATTAGAAGACTTTTCTGAATAGATCATTTTAAGCGTGACATGCGATTACATATTTTTTAAATGATCGATCTGGGGAAAAAGTGTGCAGTGAGATGTCCATCATTTAGTACCTCACCCTGAGAGGGGCAAGGTGCAGGGCTCCCTGCACTTCAGGGCCCGGCACAGGGAATCTGCCCATGAACGTTGGACCAACTAAGTTTGACACTAACTCCTTCTGATTAGGAAGTGCCAAGTGGAAACGGAGACCACTGCAGTAAGATGCAGAGGGTCATGTGGTGGGCAGGACTGCCGTGAGGCTTTCCAGTAGGCAGGACCAGGGATGGGCTTCATTCAGCCTGAGGGGTTCAGGTGGTTGCAGGATGATAGGCCCTGAGCTTCTAGTGAGCTCATTGGAAGTTCACCACGAGGGTTATGCCCCTGTGTATCTAGTGCAGTGCTCCTAAAGAGCAGCTAAGTGACTAGGGAAAGAAAAGGACTGCTGCAGGAGGGGAGTATGAAGAGATTAGGGCTCTTCCACGTCAAAAGGTAAAAGCTGAGAAAAAATATAGTTAAATGGGAAGGAAAATATTATACAAGAGGAAAAAATATACTCCTTTTTTCACATAAGAAACCTATTCTAAAAAAAAAAAAGAAAGAAAGAAACCTATTCTAATAAGTTATATTCAAACAGTCTGAAATATATTTGCTTAATGATATGGCTTTTTTATTATGATATTTAGGGACATAGTAACCTCTGAGGTGGACATACTGGATAACTAGGACCACCAGAAGCCACAGAACCCAAACTGGGTGAACAATGGGTCCATATATATAGTATGGTTGATTTTTATTTTCTATTATCACAAAAGAATTAGATACTAGCTTGTTCTCCTTTCAGGTTAAGTAGGTTATGTTGATGTAAAACGTAGAATTTTGAGTAGCACTGTCAAAACAGAATAAGTTTTAAAGCATATATTTGAATAAACTGTTATAGCTGATTGATTTAAGTCTATGTAAACATAGAAACTCCATGGTAAAATGAAGCCTTCTCCTCTTTGGTTCTGTATGTAGCTGTCAATGTCCATGTTAGTTTCAGTTGGAGGATCATCAATAATGTAGATGTTAATGTTTGACTATTTTGTGACCACAGCTTCACCACCTGCTTTTTGAAATGTTTTAAAGACTGAAGTCTCTAACAGGGAAAGTCAAATCTCTGATTATTACCTCCTTTTTTCTTTCTTTGTTAAACTTTTGGGAACCTGAGTGGGTGTTTTATATAAACTATTTTAGTTAATTTAATACATTATAGATAGTAGTTGTGCTGTTTTGTCATATTTGCTCATCAGATACTCCCAAGAAAAAAATATTCAAAGATCATAGCTTCCTTGAATTTAGTATATATGTACTTCCCTTGAATGAGAGCCCTTAAGTCAAATAAATTTATATTTGGTTAGTTAAAAATTGTGAATGGACATACAGTCTGACCAGCTTCATAGATCACCCCTTGAGCAAAATCAAAACAAAATAGAAAAGCCAACCAGGTTTTATTCCAATGTTGTTTATAGCTGTACTTAACCCTTATGAGGATATTTGAAAGAAAAAAATCACCTTATACAAATAATAGCAAAGTGATAATAATTGCTCATTTAGGATGTTGGTAACCAGGTATTTATTGTTACTTATACTCTTATATTTTGTAAAATTTCTTAAAATTAGAAGAAGAGAACATTTAGTAACTTTATTTAGGACAACATTGAGGTAATACTTGTGATTTGGATAGTCCATTTACCACAGTGAGTTAGTAATCATGTTTTTTGTGTTGTCTATTTTTATTAGTTTCTAAAAAGGAAAACAAGGATTTACTGATTATTTGTTTCTTCATTTGTTATATTGCAGTTGAATCCTTGGCCTGAATATATTAACACGCGTCTTGAGATGTATAATAAACTAAAAGCAGAACACGATGCCATTCTGGCAGAAAAAGCAGAAAAGGATAGCAAGCCAATTAAAGTCACTCTGCCCAATGGTAATCAGGTGGATGCAGAATCCTGGAAAACGACCCCGTATCAAGTTGCGTGTGGCATTAGGTATGGACTGCACCCATCTTGATCATCTGTTGTTTGTAATGAAACTTTTAAAAAGTTATCTTGCCAAGTTTTGTCCTCAAAACATTTTTATGTTGCTGTTCAATGTTTTTAATGTTTAATTTACATTATTTAGGATTTTTCAAAATCAAAATGATGTGGAGCTTTCTAGTCAAGATTCAACATTAATTTCTTAGAGAGTCCACTTTGGTTTTATCTTATGAAGGTTTATATATTATTAGTTCTACCTTGATCATAAATGTCACAAAAACCAAGTAGACAGCGTTTCTCCTATTTTGCTTAAATGCCTCAGTTTTAAAAATAAAGGAAGGTTGATCATCTCACAGGGGAAAGTTAGGTAACTGATATATGGCACATAAAAAAATGTACTAGAGCCATATCTGGTCTTATAACTTCATACTTTTATTGGGTTGGGAAGAAGTAACTGAGAATTAGGTTCATACTCTATAATAGAGGAAATGCTTTCTTAACCAGATAGGATTTTAGGATCAATGGTTGGTTCAGTTTATCAGGAAATGATAGGGGTGGGGAAGCATAAATTGATGCATATGTCTTAAGCCAGATATTGACACACTGTGGTTATAACTTGTTTTTGTACAGCCTGAGAGCTAAGAATGGTTCTTAAATGATTTAAAAAAAAATAACACACCTAAGAATATGCGACAGAGTTCATGTGTGGCCTGCAGTCTAAAATATGTATATAGCCCTTTACAGAAAAAGTTTGTCAACCTCTGTCTTAAACATTTTAACATAAAACATAAATATACACCCCTGTTTGTTTATTCAGTAATTATAAGTGTATGTGTGTAGATATGTATATATATCTCCAAGACTTTTAGGAGTACCGTGCCAATTAGAGGGTTTTTTTGTTTTTTGTTTTTGTTTTTGTTTTCTGACAGAGACAGAGAGAGAGTCAGAGGGATAGATAAGGACAGACAGACAGGAAGGGAGAGAGATGAGAAGCATCAATTCCTCGTTGCAGCATTTCAGTTGTTCATTGACTGCTTTCTCATATGTGCCTTGACCAAGTGGCTACAGCAGACCGAGTAACCCCTTGCTTAAGCCAGCGACCTTGGGTCCAAGCTGGTGAGCTTTGCTCAAACCAGATGAGCCCACGCTCAAGCTGGCAACCTCGAGGTCTCGAACCTGAGTCCTCTGCGTCACAGTCTGATGCTCTATCTCCTGCACCATCACCTGGTCAGGCTTGAGTTTTATGTTATCTTAACATACTTGAGAAGCAGTCAGTATAGTGACTTCGTCCACACCTAACTTTACAATAACTTTTTAGTGATCTGCCTTTTACTAAGCTTTCCCAAACATTCAACTTTGTTTTCCTAAACACCATAATTCCCTTATTGCATTATTTTTTATTTTTATTTTTTTTTATTTATACTGTTATATGTATGTGGAGTTGAACCACATGAAATCATTGTATGATTGTCAAAAAATGGTTGATTATCATCAGTTTCATATTACTGAACATTAGACAAAAACTAACAAGTAAACACGTTTAGGAACCAACCCAGCTGATGATCGGTACACCTGCTGTGCAGCTGGTGGCAGTAGAGGCAGTTAGGCCCATGGGTCTTCAGTGTGCCATAGACATTGGTTAGTATATTCTTAGATACATTGGTACATTTAGGGGTTTGTTGCTTTTCCCAGTTTATTTCAGAAAGATATGTATGTACATATGTATATATGTATAGTATAATGTGTAATATATAGTATTTATTTTCCTGTTCTTTTAAGTCAAGGCCTGGCTGACAGCACCGTTGTTGCTAAAGTGAATGAAGTTGTTTGGGACCTAGACCGGCCTCTGGAGGAGGACTGTACCTTGGCGCTTCTCAAGTTTGAGGACGAGGAAGCTCAGGCAGTGAGTTTCTATTCAGTATTCATTGAATTTCGGGCCGATGGTTCTCATTTGCTGCCTATAGGTGATGAATGTTTATGTTTCGTCATATTTAAAATCTTCATTTTTGTCTTTCATTTAGGGAACATAATAAAAGTGCTGGCCTTATAAAATCAAGAAGTAATGTTGAATAAATTTATTTTCACTACTAGATAATAAAATGGGAATTTTTTCTGGAAATTCTATTAAAATTTTATTAGAAATTGATTAAACAAGTAAAAACGTGTTTCTACACTGTCAATAAATGCTTAAGCAATATGTATGTGTATATTTAACATATATATTTGATCTTTAAAGTATTTCTTTTATTGAAAAATTGATTTCCATCTTTTTTCTCATCTTAAAATATAAATCTGCTGAAAGCACTATAAAAACAAACCTGAATGTGATGGCAAAGGCTTCACCTTGTCTCTTCATGATGGTGTACTATATAAAGGGAAACAAAATATGTTGTGTTTTTCTGTTTCATTGATGATGGTTTACTTATGTATATGAATCAATGGTTTTCAAATGTTTTCTGGATTCCTTAATGTTAATTTTTGTGTATACATATATCTTTTTTAAATTGATTTTAGAGAGGGAGGGAAAGAGAGAGAGAGAAACATCGACTTGTTGTTCCATTTATGTAGACAGTCATTGCTTGATTCCTGTTTGTGCTCTGACCAGGGATTGAACCCAGACCCTGGCATATCAGGAGGACATGAATCAACTGAGCTATCTTGCTAGGGCAGGGTTCCTTAAGTTTTTAAGAGAATTTAAAAAATAATTTGGGTACCTTACTATTACATCTTAAAAACATTGCTTTGGATATATTCTGACCCATCTGATTGACCACCTTAAAACCAAGTATTGCCATTTGATTTTAGAGTCCATATGTTTGTCCTTGTGTTTTCTAGCTGTGTTGTGGGGTCAGGTTGTAGCACCTTAGTTGTTTGGGGCCAATAAGAAAAAAGCAGATATAGTTCTAAGTGTTGCTCTACAGCCAGGCAAAGGCAGAGCCAGCACACGGGGTGCAGGCACAGTGACGCAAGAAGACAGTCACATCGCACGTGGCTGTTCTTTTCAGGGAACAAAGTCCATTCCATTCATTAATGATGCTAATTTGAATTTAATTAGTTCAAAAACAAACTAGATAATTTCTACAATATAAATACATTTTGGTAATTAATATCTTAAAATTAATTTGTCTCTGGATAGAATCATACTACAGTTTATAGATTTGTAAATTTAGATTTTTATGTCTGAGTTTATTTATAATAAATTTTATGTCTTCTAAGACCAGATTAACTTACAACACATATGCTCAGTCTCAAACCTCATTTTTCTTGGGATTTTCAGGTATACTGGCACTCAAGTGCTCACATAATGGGCGAAGCCATGGAAAGAGTCTATGGTGGATGTTTGTGTTATGGTCCCCCAATAGAAAATGGATTCTATTATGACATGTACCTTGAAGAGGGGTAAGTTATGTAATTGGGTAGAGAAAAATAAAATCTGAATTACCATGGGCCTATATATAAATTTTAAAGAGTTCTCAATAAAGGAGGAACGGTATAATGCTTATTGCTTCTTAGTCACCAAGCATTCCACCATTAAAACTTGGAGTTTGTAGTAAGTTATAAAGGTGTAGAGACTTTAGTGAGAGCTTTGTTCTAGATTATGGAGGTAGAGCCTAACGTATACAGGGAATAAAATGAAGCCAGCCCTCTCCTCTCCTTTATACCTGGTTGTAGAGTGGAGGGAAGATTCGTAGGTGGGAACAACCTCCATGATGACCAAGGTAGAAGCCACAGAAAATATAAACTATTAAAATAAATTGATGAAAAATGTCTGGTTTACAATTTTAATACGTGATGCAAGGGTCAAATTTTTTATATTAAATCCCTTGATCTATTCTAAAGAAACAACCCCTCCAGCCTGGGGGATGAGTAGAATGGAATGGAAAAAAATTAATTTTATGCTTTCTTCTCTTTCAGGGGTGTGTCCAGTAATGATTTCTCTTCTTTAGAGAGTCTATGTAAGAAAATTATTAAAGAAAAACAAACTTTTGAAAGACTGGAAGTTAAGAAGGAAACTTTACTAGAAATGTTTAAGGTAAGTTGAACTAGAACATTCGGCTCCACCTTTCACATCACTCGGTAATGTAGGAAGTCATCACATGGGTTTATGTCCCAGGTTGAAATCTATTCTGTTCTTTAGGAAAACTTTATGTTGTTTTCAAAACATGAAATAATTGAGATATTTATAATTATACAGTGCTTTGATAAAATGTACTTTGAGTTATATTTTAGCTATAGTATTTAGAGCTATAGTATTAGAGCTAAAAAATTACTATTTTTTTTTTCTTTTTTTTTTTTTTCATTTTTCCAAAGCTGGTAACGGGGAGGCAGTCAGACAGACTCCCGCATGTGCCCGACCGGGATCCTCCTGGCATGCCCACCAGGGGGCAATGCTTTGCCCCTCTGGGGCGTCGCTCTATTGCGTCCAGAGCCATTCTAGCACCTGAGGCAGAGGCCAAGGTGCCATCCCCAGCGCCCGGGCCATCTTTGCTCCAATGGAGCCTCGGCTGCGGGAGGGGAAGAGAGAGACAGAGAGGAAGGAGAGGGGGAGGGGTGGAGAAGCAAATGGGCGCCTCTCCTGTGTGCCCTGACCGGGAATTGAACCCGGGACTCCTGCACACCAGGCCGACGCTCTATCACTGAGCCAACCGGCCAGGGCCTAGAGGTAAAAAATTAAAGGAGGACTTATTAAAAAAATTTTTCCTATTTTCAGTACAACAAGTTCAAGTGTCGCATATTGAATGAAAAAGTGAATACTCCAACTACCACAGTCTATAGGTGAGAATCTCAAATGTCCATTAAAAACAACTGGTGTATATGTCAATTTAAGTCTTTATTAAAATTCCTTTCATTTTATCTTTAGGTGTGGCCCCTTGATAGATCTCTGCCGGGGTCCTCATGTCAGACACACCGGCAAGATTAAGACTCTGAAAATACATAAAGTAAGCAGTATGACTTTAAACACTGTCTCCTTGTGCATGGATTTGTGTAGTACCAATAGGTGTTTAAACTTTGATGAGTTTCTCTTTCAGCCAGTTTTCCTGTGGGTGGGTTTTTTTCTCATGCTACTTCCTGACTGTGGGTGCTGTATGTTATTAGCCATTTTTTTTTTTTTTCTGAAGTGAGAAAGGGGATGGGGAGGCAGAGAGACTCCTGCATGTGCCTGACTGGGATCCACTCGGCATGCCCACTAGGGGGCTTTGCTCTGCTGCAACCTGAGCCATTCTAGCATCTGAGGTGGAGGTCATGGAGTCATCCTCAGCACCTGGGCCAACTTTGCTCCAATGGAGCCTTGGCTGCAGGAGGAAAAGAAAGAGAGAGAGAGGAAAGAGAGGGGGAAGGGGGAAGAAGCAGATGGGCGCTTCTCCTGTGTGCCCTGGCCGGGAGTCAAACCCAGGACTTCCACACGCTGGGTGGACTACTCTACCACTGAGCCAACCAGTCAGGGCATCATTAGCCATTTTTAGCAGAAATTCTCTCAAGCAGTGTCTGTCAGTTCAGCACAGGAGCCCCTGAGGGTGGAGGCTTGGGGGTTAACAGAATCATGCATCTGTGGCCCTCATGGCTCTAAGAGTTGTGAGACTCGGTGTGGGGGGATGTGCTTTTGCCCTTGTGTGTGTGTAAGGTTGTAATGGCCCAAATTTCCTGGTGTACCACACGAAACCTGTCACTTAACACCAGGTCATAACACTTCATGGATGATTATTAAAATGCACTTTGAACCATAAGAATAATTGAGTCATTTCTAGATTATTTTTGTTGTTGTTTTCCATTTTTGCTTACGCGCCTTGTGGAAGACGCTCTTGCAGTCAGCCATGTTCATGGAGTAGCGGTTTGAGTCGGTGTCGAGGGTGGGCTTATCCGCAGGAACTACACGGCCAGCTTTGGGCTGCGGAGTGAGCATGACTGATTGAGCTCCACCGCAGAGCAGCTGTGAGATGTCCTACTAATTGAACTTTTTGTGACCGTTTGGTATGTAAGGACTACTATGAACTTGATTCATAAGGTGACTGAGACATAACACCCAACTCTTAAAATAAGCGAGATATTTGTAGATTTGAATATTGTTTTCTGGTTGATCCTTGTTTTCAGAATTCGTCCACATACTGGGAAGGAAAAGCAGATATGGAGACTCTGCAGAGAATTTACGGCATTTCGTTCCCAGATCCGAAAATGTTGAAAGAGTGGGAGAAGTTCCAAGAGGAAGCTAAAAACCGAGATCATAGGAAAATTGGGAGGGTATGTTAAAAATGAACAATAATGTGTCTAGACTGAGTTCATTTCCATTTGAAATTTAGCTGTACTAACTGTTTAGCTGTATTAAGGATTTCCTCTTGAAGAAATGCTATAGCTTTCCAGCATTATCATACTGAGTCATAGCCACAAATTACTTACTGGTCATCCCATGATTGTTCTAGAGTGTGCTCAGTATGGCACAAAAATTCATTTTAATTGTTCTTTTATTGAGGCAAATGCTGATGACCTACAGTTTTCTGTAAAAGAAGTCTAGCAGTGTTTCATAGAGCTGAAAGATACTTCAGAAATTGACCTGGTCTCACTGACTTCTTTTAAAGATGAGGAAATGGAGTCCCAGAAAGGTTAATGGACTTGTTGCCCAAAGGGACACGAGCCTCCACTGGATTCTGCGGTGTTATTTTCTTTATCCCTCTGCCCCTGAATGTTTTCCAAAGTGGAAGTTAGGTTTTAAATGAAAACATTTCTCTCTGAAATTGTGTTCACTCTGTGCCACGCATCCTTTGCTGTCGGGTTGTGAAGCTTGAACCTTTGTCTGCCTGAAATCGGTTCCGGCAGTAAGGAAGCCAACAGTGGCTGGTGGGCTCCCTCCAAGAAAGGTTCGGCCTTAGAGGGTGGAGGGGTGCTTCATTCACCATGACCCAGAATCAGCCAACTTTATCTCCATTTTCTGTTTCATTCTTTGTGTCTTCTTCCCATTCTCCTACTGCTTCTCTTACTTTAAGAAAACTAAAACACCCACACCTTCAAGCTTTAAGGAATGAAAACCATGAGAGCTCCCTCTGCATAGAAGAGGCTAAGACCTGTGCTCCATGTCACTCTCCAGTAAATTGACTGGGTTCAGGAATGGAATAAGCAGGGAACTGAGTTGTACAGTCACCGCAGTTCATTATCATTAAATTGTACATCAGAAATGTTGGCATGTTTTCTTTACCTCAGGAATGGCTCAAGCTAAATATGAGACATCATGACCATATTGTGAACTCAAGAACACTGAAGTTTGGGTTGATATCATGTACGTACATAAGCATTCTTTGCTTTTCTGTCTTTTATCCAGGACCAAGAACTATATTTCTTCCATGAACTCAGCCCTGGAAGCTGCTTTTTCCTGCCAAAGGGAGCGTACATTTATAACACACTTATTGAATTCATCAGGGTAAACCATCTTCATTATTTTCTTCTGTAGATTTAGGACATAAATTTATTTTATTAAATAAGGTCTGCTAAAAGGAAAAATAATCTTGTATTTTAAAAGAAACATTTAAAAGAATAAAAATGGAAGTCTGAGGTTTCATAAAATTCTTAAAAACTTCTTTCTTTCTAATACATGATTTTGCCCATATACGTAGATATGCACACACGAGAAGCCAGTGACCTTGAACTAGGTCTTGTAACCCTTTGCACAGGAGCTCTGTGTCCTTTTGACCATTCATTTATATTTTCCTTGAAAAAGCAAATTAGTCTTTACCTTGTTTTTCTTAAATTTGTAAATTACGAAGTGTTTAAAGCATATGTTTATAGAGAATAACACCACCAACATCTGTATTCTCACCACCTAATTTAACATTTGCGTGGGGTTCTGTTGGAAGTACAGTAATATACATACAGTAAGGGGGAAACAAGCCCCCCTTTGGGCCACTCTCTGATCCATTTCCTTTCCTAGAGGAAGCTACTCTTTTGAAGTTAGCATGGATCCTTTTTATCCATGTTATTGTCCATCTACCCCCTATGTATGCATCCTACATACATAGGATGTAGGATGTGTGTTTCAAATTTATGTACATGAAGTCTCACTGTGTATCAGTCGGAATTGTGATTTTTTTTAAAGATGCATCCAGATCTAGATTATTGTCACTCTTCACATATTATTTCATTATACAATGTCCATGTATGCCCCTGCCTTTATTGGTGGGAACTGGCTCATTTCTAATTGTCCCATATTACTAATTGGGCTACAGTAGCATTATTTTGACAAGCCTCCAGGTGCTTGTGCAAGAGTTTCCTCTTTGGTATACCCTCCAGGTAGAATTTCTAGAATACAACATATGTGCATCTTAGACTTCACTAGAGAGAATAAAATTGCTCTTTAAATTTTTACTACTCCCTCCGTAAGTATGAGCATTACTTTCTACACACATGCGTTGTTTGTTTTCTGACAGAGTGAATATAGGAAACGAGGCTTCCAGGAGGTGGTCACCCCAAATATCTACAACAGCCGACTGTGGGTGACCTCGGGCCACTGGCAGCATTACAGCGAGAATATGTTCTCCTTCGAGGTGGAGAAGGAGCAGTTTGCTCTGAAGCCCATGAACTGCCCGGGCCACTGGTATTGAGCAGCTTTGAGTTTCTGTTCAAGACTCTCCCAGCTGTGTTTGGTCCTAGGTTGCTTTTCTTCCTTTGGAAGAACTTTTTCTTAAAAACAAATTATGTAATCAGAAGAGTATTTAAATACCGCACTGTGTGGTATTATAATTTCTTCTATGCCTAATTTGGTCCTTGGATCTGTGGACATTCCAGAATGGCCCTGGGGTAATAGCAGGGGGCAGGTAGAATGTAAAGCAGGGACCTGGATGTGGGGTCTAGCAGCTCCCCTAGAAATTTTTTCTTTTTTTCTAAAGAAATGTGTTCTATAAAAACCTAGTGCTAACGAATTCACATCCTTGGAAATCTTTGCCTTGGGGCGTTTCCACGTTCTATCCTTCCAAGTTGGGTGGACAATTTGGGGGAACTGGGGAGACCAATGGCTCCAGGGAGCTCAGTGTGTACAGCTCCCAGCAGCGAGGCCTGTGGGCAGAGCAGGTGAGTGGTGACCATGGGGACTGGCTTGTAGGGCTGAGGCCAGCCGGGTCATGCTTCAAAGTGATGGGGAACTGGGCTCTTCCAGGGGCACCAGGAAAGCACCAGCTTTAGTTTCCAGAGGCGCACATGATTTGTATGCAGCTCATTCCTCTCTTTTTTTATACAAGCCTTAAAGGCAGTCCTCAAATTAATGGAAGTATTGAGCATAAGGATGTGCCTCTAGACATACGGGAATAAGCTTGTTGCTCTCTCATAGTTCTGGATGGTCGTGTTATAATGCACTTGCTGTTTTCCTCTTGCCAGTGCTTACCTTGTGTGAAGCCTAGAATTGGAGAAATGTTGCTTCTCTGAACAACTTGGAATCAGTGCCTTTTTGACAGCCTTCATGTAATGTTCAAGAAGTGGTTTTGTGGTATCAAATATCAGTGGATTTTCCTTTTTTTCTTCTTCAGCCTTATGTTTGACCATCGCCCGAGGTCCTGGCGAGAGTTGCCGCTGCGGCTTGCCGACTTTGGGGTGCTTCATAGGAACGAGCTGTCAGGGGCACTCACGGGCCTCACGCGGGTGCGGAGGTTCCAGCAGGATGACGCTCACATATTCTGTGCCATGGAGCAGGTGTGAGACCGGGTGGGATAAAATACCTTGAAAGAAATGTCAAGAAAGTTGAGGAAAATTACTACTGTGTCATTTTCTTTAAAGATTGAGACTGAAATAAAAGGATGTTTGGACTTTCTGCGTACCGTCTATAGCATATTTGGATTTTCTTTTAAACTGAACCTGTCTACTCGCCCAGAAAAATTCCTTGGGGATATTGAAGTCTGGAATCAAGCTGAGAAAGTAAGTGGTACTTTTCAGTGTGCCTGAATTCTGTTTGACTGAAATTGACTTCCTCCGCAGCATAAGAAAGCCAAACCTCTTTAACTGGATGAAAGCAAAGGCTAATTAGAAATGGTCCCCTGGTTTGAGTAAGCTAGTTTTTTGCTGTATGATTTTGTATTTAGAAATGCTTGGATGTGTTTTTATTCATCAAGCTTTTTTTTTTTTGTATTTTTCTGAAGCTAGAAACAGGGAGAGACAGTCAGACAGACTCCCGCATGCACCCAACCGGAATCCACCCGGCACGCCCACCAGGGGCGATGCTCTGCCCACCAGGGGGCGATGCTCTGCCCCTCTGGGGCGTCGCTCTGCCGCGACCAGAGCCACTCTAACGCCTGGGGCAGAGGCCAAGGAGCCATCCCCAGCGCCCGGGCCATCTTTGCTCCAATGGAGCCTTGGCTGCGGGAGGGGAAGAGAGAGACAGAGAGGAAGGAGGGCAAGGGGGGGTGTGGAGAAGCAAATGGGCGCTTCTCCTATGTGCCCTGGCCGGGAATCGAACCCAGGTCCCCCGCACGCCAGGCCGACGCTCTACCGCTGAGCCAACCGGCCAGGGCCTTCATTCATCAAGCTTTAAGCTTTAAGAAGGGGTTAGTTTGTGTGTGAGTACATTTCAGTGGACAAAATGACAAAGCAGAGAATAGTGTCCCATGAAAGTAATTACAGTATTTTTAGTCTCAAATTAGACCGGTACATGATGCAGAGGAATAAAAATTAAAATCAATTTTGCTTTCTCTTTAGCAACTTGAAAACAGTCTGAATGAATTTGGTGAAAAGTGGGAGTTAAACCCTGGAGATGGAGCTTTCTATGGTCCAAAGGTCAGTACCAAGCTGTATTTGAGTAATGTGACTTTTATTTTTGGGCAAAGAGATTACTTTTAAGTTAAAAAAGGGAAAATCAGCCCTAATACAACAATTAAGTTCAGCTTCAATAACCCAGTCTTTGCTTCTTAGATTGACATCCAGATTAAAGATGCCATTGGTCGGTACCACCAGTGCGCAACCATCCAGCTGGACTTTCAGTTGCCCATCAGATTTAATCTGACTTTTGTAAGGTGGGTTTATAGTGTCTATTCCAAATATTCTTCTAGGACATCTGGCGTGTGTGTGTGGGGGGTATATACATACATACCTAGAATAAATAAAATAAAGGTATATATGTATACATACATACACACATCTATATAAAATGAAGGAAAAGAAATTATTTTTTCTTTTTCTAGCCATGATGGTGATGACAAGAAGAGGCCAGTGATTGTCCATAGAGCTATCTTGGGATCGGTGGAGAGGATGATTGCTATCCTCACAGAAAACTATGCAGGCAAATGGTAACATCACTGTTTCCTTCTGTTCTATCTGGTCATTGTATATTGACTGTAAAAACTGTCTACTGTCCTATGTAAGTTTGTGATGGAAAGGGAAGATGATTGCACTTACTTCTAGTTAATGACAGGTATTCACTAAAAAAGTAAGGAATCACAATTACAACCCACACTTTTTAGCTTTAAGAATATTATGAGTAATTATTTTTATTTCAGAATTTGATTTGTTGAATGTTATGTACTACTTTCTAATTAGGAATTCAGTAAGAAGCATATCTGTTATTTTGATTGCTTTCAAGTAACTGATGTTTTTGTCAGAGTACAAGGCTCACCTTGTTCAGCATTGCTGACCTGACCATATGAGCAAGGATTTTGACACCCATTGGAAGCAACGCATTGTTTAAATTGAGAGTACAGACTCCAAGCCAATCAACATTTTGTGTCTTGTTTTTAAAAGGTTATGTTTTTGCTGGAAACATGAGCACATGACTTCTCTATTTTCTGAGCAGTTTTATCTGAGCCCATGGTTTGTAAAGGCAGATAAAAACAGCACAGGTTATAAAACACCCATTTTGTAGAGCCCGCTGCATAATTCTATGGATGCAAAACTTCTGTAAAATGTTGTAACTCTGTTTTGTCCTATACATTGCAGTCATTTCCATTTTATTTGTAATTTGGTTAGTTCAGACATTAGGGGGAGTTTATCATACTTTCAGTGAACTAAAATAATCTCTTTTCAGTTATATTTCACAAAATCAAATTAAATATGAAAGATAGTCTAGAGAATAGGGGGATCCTCAGCTGACTGCTCTTCCAAGACTGTGGTAGGTAGGAAAGCCACAGTTTGGGTGGAATTTAGTGCCAACTCCAGCCTTTTATTTGATTTAGCAAAACACCTTAACATAGAGGAATGATGAAGAGAAACTGATGTCTGTAGCATTGGGGGGAGGTGGGGTGACACCTGAAATACCCCAAAGGGAGAATTGAGGATGGGGTCATCGTTTTTGTTTTTTTCCCATTGATTTGAGAGAGAGGAAGGCGGGGGTGGGGGAAGTATCACTCTGTTGTTCCACTCAGTTGTTCCATTTTTAGTTGTGTATTCATTAGTTTCTCTTACGTGTCCTGACCAGGGATCAAACCTGTGACCTCAGTGTGCTAGGATGACACTACATCCACTGAGCCACCCAGCCAGGGCCAGAGTCATCTTTTTAATGAGTAGTGAGAGCACACTCATTTTTACCAAATATTCTCACTAAATATTCTCACCAATAATATCTTTACCAAATATTGTTACTATCAGTTACAATTTTCTGAATCCTGCAAAATGGATCTTTAGTCAACTGAAGGCACAGTCTGTGTTTCCCCATGAGGAGTAAGTAATAAAATGACAGTGGAAGAAAAGAACTTGAATACAATAATGTGCATCACTAAGTGTGGTTCTTCAGCAACTTGCTGACCCCTGGCAGCCAGTGCATGGTGCTCTGTTACCTGGAGCATTGAAGGTGAGGCCCCGTCTCTGCCCCAGTCTGCTGGGCCATCTGCTTAGCACGACAGAACTTAGGTACAGATTTTTCTTATTTAGGGTTAGCTCTCTGCTTCATCTCCCTTTGGTCTTCCAAGGGGCCTCACATGTTTCAGGAAAAGATACCAGGAGTGGGCTACTGAGTGAATGTGCCATTGTTGTTAGGAAAACCACATTAAACATTTCTCATTTCTTCTGAAGGCCCTTCTGGCTGTCTCCTCGCCAGGTAATGGTGGTTCCAGTGGGACCAACGTGTGATGAATATGCCCAAAAGGTAACCCTCAACTGACTTTTCCTTAAATTTGACATCTGTTGTTTAGCTGTTCAAGTCCCATAAGCTGTGTCCTTGGTAAATCAGCTGCCTGTGATGTAGAGAAATGTTATTTTCAATCTGTGGTAAGCTTGAATAGATCATCTTACCTCTTTAATGCTTTTCTGTGTGCTTCCATGATCAGAAGACATAGTTTGGGTACTGTTTTATGTAGACTTATTACACTGATCACAAGAATTAGGGGATCAGGGAAAGTGCAGATACTCCAGTACTTTCAGCCTTTTGAATAGTACATTTTCACCAATGAAATAAAAGTTGATTTTGCATCTCATTGCATAATCAAACATCTTTCTTTGACTTGTCGTTTACTTTTCTGATGTTCTTGTTTAATAAAAAAATCAGATGCTTCTTTTTTTATTGCTTTATAGTCATTTTGAAATATCCCCTAATTTTTTTTTTAATAATTTTATTTTTTTAATGGGGTGACATCAATAAATCAGGATACATATATTCAAAGATAACAAGTCCAGGTTATCTTGTCGTTCAATTATGTTGCATACCCACCACCCAAAGTCAGATTGTCCTCTGTCACCTTCTATCTTGTTTTCTTTGTGCCCCTCCCCACCCCCTATCCCTCTCCCATTCCCCCCTCCCCCCCGTAACCACCACACTCTTATCAATGTCTCTTAGTTTCACTATTATGTCCCACCTACGTATGGAATAATACAATTCCTGTTTTTTTCTGATTTACTTATTTCGCTTCGTATCATGTTATCAAGATCCCACCATTTTGCTGTAAATGTTCTGATGTCATCATTTCTTATGGCTGAGTAGTATTCCATAGTGTATATGTGCCACATCTTCTTTATCCAGTCATCTATTGATGGGCTTTTTGGTTGTTTCCATGTCCTGGCCACTGTGAACAATGCTGCAATAAACATGGGGCTGCATGTGTCTTTATGTATCAATGTTTCTGAGTTTTGGGAAATATCCCCTAATTTTTGTGAGCAATGTATTTTAGTGTTTAGTATTAGTGTTAGCAAATAGTGAATGCCTCAGTGTGATAGGTAAATTCAGAGGCAAAATTACTTTTTGAGTCAAAGAGCAGCTTAAACTGCATATGCATCTGAATTTACCTATCATGCGGAGGCATTCACTATCTGCTTGTATCCATATCGGACCCCTAAGAACAGGAAAGTCCACTCCCTCCATGTTTCCAGGGATGAGCTCCCACTCCTCACATGGCAGAAAGACCCTACTGGGAGCAGTGACAAGGAGAGCACGCTGGAAGTGGCTGGAAGTGGCTGAGATGGGACAGAATAAGCTCTTTTTTTTAACCAAAAAGGAAATCACTGTTGAGAAAGGAAAAAAAAAATTTTTTTTTTTAATTTTTATTTTTTTCCTGAAGCTGGAAACAGGGAGAGACAGTCAGACAGACTCGCATGCGCCGGACCGGGATCCACCCGGCATGCCCACCAGGGGCGACGCTCTGCCCACCAGGGGGCTATGCTCTGCCCATCCTGGGCGTCGCCATGTTGTGACCAGAGCCACTCTAGCGCCTGGGGCAGAGGCCACAGAGCCATCCCCAGCGCCCGGGCCATCTTTGCTCCAATGGAGCCTTGGCTGCGGGAGGGGAAGAGAGAGACAGAGAGGAAAGCACGACGGAGGGGTGGAGAAGCAAATGGGCGCTTCTCCTGTGTGCCCTGGCTGGGAATCGAACCCGGGTCCTCCGCACGCTAGGCCGACGCTCTACAAAAATTACTTTTTAATACTTTCTTTTATTAAGTTATTCTTATAGACTATTTAATTAGGTCATTGTATACATAAGATTATTAAAGGACTAATTTTTAATGCTTACATGATTTTCCCAATTATAAGTTAAATAAAATCACTTAAGATCAAAATGTAATTGTAAGTTTAGATCTGAAGAATTCTGTGCCCCTGTTCGAATAGGTGCGGCAGCAGTTCCATGATGCTGAGTTCATGGTGGACGTCGACCTGGACCCGGGCTGTACGCTAAACAAGAAGATCAGAAACGCACAGTTAGCGCAGTATAACTTTATCCTGGGTAAGAAAGGAAACCTGCCAAGGAAGCCGCCAACACCAGGAAGCATCTCGAATCTTGAGACTTTCGCTTAAGAGAATTGTGGTAGTCAGTTTA
This sequence comes from Saccopteryx bilineata, assembly GCF_036850765.1. Classification (NCBI taxonomy): domain Eukaryota; kingdom Metazoa; phylum Chordata; class Mammalia; order Chiroptera; family Emballonuridae; genus Saccopteryx; species Saccopteryx bilineata. The sequence goes on from NC_089490.1 coordinate 297,662,403, forward strand.
GTTCCTTTCGATCTTGATTCCTAAACTATTAAGTCGGTTCAGTTACTATAAGAAAGGAAATTTTGGGTGTGAAAAAGAGTAATCTCTAAAGGTCTATCTAAAATTTTCTTCACCTTTTATTTCTTCAGATAGTAAGTTTTAAAATCAGCTAGACTGAGTGACTCAGTAAGCACAGCATGTCTAGGCATTGCAGAGTGGGTTCTTTTAATGGATCGATTTTTAAATCAGTTGCCCAATTATGCATGGTCACGTGCATACTTGAATCAGAAGCAGCTACAGTGTGCCTTTTGGCTCCTGGGATCCTTTCTATTCACATGTCCAATAGGCCCTTCCATCTGAGGATTCTTCCTGTCTTTTCAGTTGTTGGTGAAAAAGAGAAAACTAGCGGCACCGTCAACATCCGCACGAGAGATAACAAGGTCCACGGAGAACGAACTATTTCTGAAACCATCACGCGGCTGCAGCAGCTCAAGCAGGGCCGCAGCAAGCAGGCGGAAGAAGAGTTTTAAAGAAGAACGCAGCGCCATTGGCAAAGGATGGGCGGTGTTTCCTCAGCGCTCGCTGTGCACTCTGGGAAATGTCCTAAACTTGGGGTAACTTGGCCGAGTCTGCACAGGTGACTGCAGAGGACAAGCCTGTTTTGACCCAGACAGGTTTTAGATCATGTGTATTAGAAGGAGATAATTAAAAGAGACAAAATGATTTGAGCACTGGAAATAAACCATAAGGAATACTTGAGTGTGATGAGGGAGGACATTTTTATAAATTGTATGCAGATGAAAATTAAAAAGTTCAAAATGTGAGTCTGGTAAAATAAAGATTAGAATTGGACTATGGTATAAAATAAAATCTTGAATTCATATAAGTTTCAAAGGACTGCTGACCTTCACATACATGCTGCACAGGTACCTGAAACAAGTTGCATGATTCAATACCTATGTTTAATGTATTATAGCAAATACGTCAGGCAGGTGTAGGGGTATGAACGAGGTGCCCGCCCCCGGGCACAAGATAACGTTTTCTAGAGGTGCCACTTTTACTTAACTTCTTTTTGGACATAAACCTTTTAAACAGTTAAGACCAACCATGGATCTAATGTAGAGCACTTGCACAGATTTTTAAGAAATTCGGAAAGGAATATATGTTTATGGCAGACTGTTCTGGGCCGTTCGGTTCCTTGTTAGACAAATTCCCTATTCTCTCTTAAGGAATAATTTTTGAATTTTTTTACTAGTGAATAGTGATTGAGAGAACACCACGAAGTAAGGAATTCCGTGTTTATATATATATATGAATTTCTCTTTAATAGAATCATTTTTAAAAGGCACCTTGGCAATTTTCTAATAATGCCAATAGTGTGTTTGCAAGGGTCACTGAAAAGCAGAGCCAGTTTGCATAGATTAACCTTCACTTTAATAAAGAACACGTGATCTTTAATCAAGGAGATAGATAGGATCTTTCAGCAGGCTTTTTAATTTCATAATTAAGCCTTGCTTCTGACTGTCTTAGGTTTATAATTAATATATATCTTGAGGGAAACTATAATTTAAACGAAGTCATGATCATCTAGTCTGATCCATTTTAAAACAATATATTTTTATTCCTGAAAAATACAAAGTATCTTGGTTTGGATTTTTCTTTGATTTAAAAAAATTCATATTACAGAATCATAGTTAAAAGACCAGCTGTGGGTTTAGCTAGATATTTCTTACCTATTTTATACTTAAAGCAACAAATGCCTTATACAATATATATTAATAATTTACTTGAAATGTTTGCAGAAGCTTTATAAATCTTTCAAAACTTTAAAGATATAAATATATTAAAGACATAGGCTGGAAGAACTGAGAACCAAAGAATCCTCACTGAACTGAACAGACACCTGAGCTTAGTCCATGCTTCCCGTGGAAGCCCAAGGGGACCACCCACGAAGGGCTCTTACAGTCTGGGAGGGTCCCATCAAGTCTTTCCTCTGCAGTTTGTTTTGTTTGCGTTCCCTTCTCTTGTCTGTAAGGCAGAGACTGTCCTGTTTTCTGACTGAACTAAGCTTTTACTGCTAAGCTGCTAAGCTTTTACTGAGCATCCAGTCTCGAGAGTTATCTTGGTAATCAAATATATAGAAACAATTTAAGAACAATGACAACAAAGTTGCAGCTACCGGTGATAAGTTCTGTAAAGATAGATTTTGTAAAGTAAAAAATAGGTACCCCAAACAGAGTAGGTATCGAAACATGTGACATAGGTACCAAAACCACAGTCTGGACACATTTTAAGTCAGGAGGGCGGAGGGGTCAGGTTAAGGCAGTGTAGGCAGTGGAGAGGAGGAAGGACCTAGAATACTAGCCCGAGGTCACACCTTAACCCCACCCCCACCCCACCCCCCACCCCCGATCATCCTGTGCGCTGTGAATCCCCTTGTTTCACTCCTCACCTTCACTCCAGCGATGGACACCTACCCCCGCACCGGAACAGCTAGACCAGCGCTTCACCGGGTTCTGGGCGTACAAGCAAGCAGGAGCCTGAAGAGGCAGACGCTGGTCCTGTGGGGTCTGCATGAGCGCATGCTCACTGGAGGCAGCTACGGGCTGGAGAACCTGATTGAATTAGGATGCGGTGCGGAAAGAACTTTCTCGTTCTGTTCTTAGTGGGACTTCTTTTATTTAGATGATCTGCTTTCTAAGACTGCTCCTTAACTTTATCTTCCCATCCATTCCACTGATTTTTAAGAAATATTTCAGCTGTCACTTTTTTAGTTTCCAAGGGTTCTTCCTTATCTTATTTCTTTTAGCTTACTATAGCAGTCACTGCATTTCTTTAGAGAATTTTCTCCCAATCTCCCTGGTGGTAAGCCTGTGACTTTATTTTACATTAGGAAAGGGGGCTTGGGAGGGGAAGTGTTCTCATTCAGTTGCCAGAACAGCACCTCACCCTGTCCTCTGGCTCTGTCCCAGGAGGCTGCAGTCTCTCTCCCAGAGAATGCACCGGGCCGTCTCCCAGGAGGGGCAGGGTGGAGCAGCCCACCCAACAGCACAGGGTGGGGAGTCAGACAGGGGTCTAACTGCTCTTTACATAGACTTTCAAACAATGTCCTTGTATTTAGTCCTCTTCTTGCCATTGTGCCTTTTAAGGTCAACCATTCTTTGTGAGCTCCTGGCCCCCAAGGAGAGAGCGTGACACAGAGGCTAAGGTATGAGCTTTGGAAACTGATAGGTGGGTTAATATTCTAACTCTGTCACCAGTTAGGAAAATGTGTTTAATTTTTCTGAACCTCTTTTATCCATAAACTGTAGATAATGCCTTTTTCATGGAACTTTAGGAGGAGTCGACAGGTTTTATGTGTAGTGTAAGAAGTAGTGTTCCTGCCACCTGTCCCAGTGCAGTCCTCTGTCCCAGCAGCTCCCTCTCTACACCATCAGCGTCCCTCCCGATCCTGATAGCTCTCAACCCACAGCACCGTCTTCTGTCCAGGGCGTTCTCTGCCCTGTGTCCTGACTGCAGCTCCCGTCATCGTTGGATGGTTCTTGTGAAAGGCTAGAGGGCCACTATGTTGTGTTTGACAGTCCTCTCTGCAGGAATTCATGTGTTCAGGAAACAAAATACCCTGTGATCCAGCTCGGGACCTGGCGCTGTACGAGGCCGTGAGAAAGGTGGGCCGTCCCTGCCTTTCTAGAATTCACAGTCTGGCAAGAGAAGAAGAAATCAAATACAATTGTGATGCGTGTTGTGAAGGAGGGTGCGTTGGGTGAACAGACAGTCTGTGGAGTCCTGGGAGGTGGATCAACAATGAGGCCTGAATGAAACCGGGCTGTGGAGAATGAGAGAAGGAGTTCAAGACTGGGGGTGGGGGGAATCAGAGGCAGGGCTTCTGGGGAACTGAGATGCAGTGACCAAGGGACAGAATCAAGGGTCATGTCACTGAGAATGATGCCATCCTAGGATGGGTAGATAATTACATATAAAGTGACATTTATGTATTGGCTTTGAAAATATGAAGTGTTTTCTATAAACTCTCAAAGATAACCATTCTGGGAGAAATTTAGGTAAATCAGTTTCTTCTAGTTATGGCTTCTTGGAGTTTTTGATATCTCAAAGTGCATTATGAATCTTCAATGATGCCAGAACTTTTTTCAAAGGAGTCTGGCTACTGGAATAAGGCATTTTACTCAATGGCTATGCAGTTGTGAAAAATTAAAGCCTATTTTAATTCTAGGCAGCAGAGGGCGAGCTTGCCTTCCTTGTCTAGATTGATAGATACATCAGACAAATTGAGGTGAAATCGGTTAAAATCACCTTAGTGCTAGCTTGAACTTCAAAGGGAGCTTCTTCTTTTTCTTGCAAGTTTCCGTCCCATGTTCATGTTCACTACTGTAGAAAAGTCATCTTTAAAATTATTCAAGTGAAATGCCCACTGATGCCAACACAGACTCAGGTGGGAACATTGAATTGTCCACATACTGCAGAAGGGTAATGGAATCAAAAAGCATTATTGGATTATGTTTACATCTTGAAATGAGACCTTGCACTAGTCATTCTCAACTGCTCCCTATTTTAACCAGCAACGGGAAAGATGTGCTAAGAGCCTGGAAAGCTGCCTCGGGGAGGCCGTACCATCTCTGTTGTTACGGGGAGGGGCAGTGAGAGGTGGATGGGGCACAAGCCCTGAAGGAACAGTGGACAGAGTTCTGACTTCTCAGCCAGGAGAAGAAAGCTCATAAAAACAAAGGTGAGTGCCTAGGGGGCTGCAAGGAGCAAAGCTTTAACAGACTGAGGAATTGTCTATTAAAAGCTGAAGACTTGCTAAAGAAAGAATTGATTCCCCAGAAAAACACTAGTGAAGGAAGCCAACAAGCATGAGAGTTTGGGACCCAGGCTTTGGGGTTCCATGGGCCCCTCCACAGAGTGTGTGGAGGGAAGGACGGGTGTACCAGAGAGATTTCTGCCCTCATCTGGGCACCCCAGGTAGAGTGAGCTAACGAGCAGTGGAAGCCAGCGAATGAAATGAGGTAGAGAGGGCATGGGATAGAATCAGGGTGGGCCTGGATGGTCTAACTCACCCAGAACCAATGGGATGGATGGGTGCAGTCAGGTAACCTTCAGCAGTGACCCAGACCGTAGTCCTGTGAGGGGAGGCCTGAGACTTGAGAGGTCTCCATGGCTCAGCGCCGATTACGGAGCAAAGCATGCAAAGATTGCCACCTGTTCTGTGAAGACACTCCAACCAGTGGCTGGGTGGGCAGCTGGTTGCAGGCTCACAGAACAATGGCGCTCATGAGCTCCATGCAGCTGAACGAGCCTCTGACCCAGCTCTCCATGCTGCTGCACATGCATGCCATTTAGAAAGGAGGCCTGGCTTCTAATAAGCCTGTGTTACAAGAAAGTTTCCCTTTTAAAATGAAGTCTTTTAATGGGATAGAGTTCCATTCCAAAGCACCCAGTCCCCATTCCAAACTACAGAGGAAAAGAAGACAACGGTTTAGTCTAACACACAGTGTGATCATGTTATTGACTTGCAAAACCCTTTAATGACCCCCTACTATCGTTAGGCTAAAGTAAAAACTCGTTAACAGGTGGCAATACATTGTTGTAGCCTTACCCTTTAAGTTAGGCAGAATAATGCCTCCCCCAAGGTGGCCCACGCTATACGTCCCAGGACAGCCTGGGCATGTGTTAGGTTACTTGGCAGAGGTGAATGATGGCTACAGATGGAGTTAGGGTTGCTAATCAGCTGGCCTGGGCAGAGCAACTTGAGTTGTCCAGGTGGGCGCAATGTAATCACAGAGGTTGCTGAAAGCTGAGGACGGAGGTAAGAGGACAGAGAAGGAGGTGACGTGAGAAGAAGGTGATCCTCTAGTGCTGGCTCTGGTGACAGGAACGGAACCACAGCAGCTGGAGGGGCAAGGAAGTGTTCCATAGAGCCCCCAGGAAGGACCCAGTGCTGCCAACGCTGGACTTGAACACAGCGTGACCTGCCCTGGACTTCAAGCCCACAAAACTGTAAGATAGTAAGTTTGTGTTGTTTTAAACCACCTAGTTTGTGGTAGTTGTTGGAGGATTTAAGTTCAGCTTCTAAACAGGATAGCCAGCAGCTTCTTTTTCTGTTTTTTGTTTTGTTCTTGTTTTTTTCTTTTTCCTTCCTTTTGTAGCTCTTCATTTCAGCTCTCCCAGTGCATGGTTATATGAGAGAAACACCCTAGCCTGCTTTCTCATACTAGGTGGGGGAGTTATGAAAATTACTCAATGCTGTGGATATAAGGTGAGTCATCCCAGAATGCCTGTCATACCCAGCAGACCCTGAGGCAGAAAGTAGTTTTATCCATTTAGACTTACAGCAGGCCCTCAAATAACATTGTTTTGCTCAACGTCATTTTGTTCAAGGTCATTTTGTTATAACTTTGATGAGATGCTGTTGGAACTGAACTCTTGTTTATATCCACTAGCCTGTGGTACAATTGGTTTTGTTATATGTTGTTTCCCCATAGTTCTAAGAACCTATCGAGGACAGGACGTTAGGTTCACTCTTACTTTACCTGTTATATTGCTTTTGGGGATGGTAAGCCCCGGGCGTGGGTCCTGACTTCAATGCTTCAGGTAGGCTGGTTGTGTTCAGCACAGTGGAGCAGCCCTGAGAAAAACAATGAGCAAAAGGGAGTCAGGATGTGTTTTTACAACAGTGGTAAAAGCCCTTTGCTGACAGCATCAGAAAGGTTTTCAACAGAGAAGTGTCTGATGTCCTCGCGGGATTGTTTTTGCCAAGATGGGGTAGACACTAAACTTCCTTCTCTGTCCCACTGTCTCCACTCGCTGCCTCGGGGACTTGTTCTGTTAAGGGGCTGTGTGACCTCCACCTTTCTGTGGCAGACTGTCCTCTTTCCCAAAGGTGGCCAGAACCACACAAACCTCCCTCAAAGACCTGACAAGCACAGCCGTGTGCAGTGCCCCAGACGCAAATGCGGAGGACTGGGTGGTACTCCATTTAAGTGAGGATAGTGATCGCTGTATGTTCTGGAGAGTCCTGTGCTTAGTCACTGCTGTCCTGTGCTTCCCTGTTCCTATGAGATCAGACTGTCTTGATGGCAGCTGGACGAGGTACTCGTGTCTTCATCAGTTGTGCCTTGTTCATGTGTTCCACACACACGATGAGCATGCACTACATGCCAGGCAGCCTTCTGTGTACTGGTGATGTGATGTACTGGCCCTGAACTCACAGTGCCTACATTCTGGTTTGAGGTGGAGGGGAAGAAAAAAATGAATAAAATAAGTGCTGTGAGAAAAATGAGGCAGGGAAGAGCTAGAGCCTTCCCAGGGATAAGAGGAGGGAGGAAGGCCCTGGCCAGTTGGCTCAGTGGTAGAGCATCGGCTTGACGTGTGGACTTCCCAGGATCAATTCCTGGCCAGGGCACACAGGAGAAGCGCCTATCTGCTTCTCCACCCCTCTCCCTCTCCTTCCTCTCTATCTTTCTCTTCCCCTCCTGCAGCCAAGGCTCCTTTGGAGCAGGGTTGGCTCGGGCACTGAGGATGGCTCCATGGCCTCTGCCTCAGGCGCTAGAATGGCTCTGGTTGCAATGGAGCAAAGTCCCAGATTGGCAGAGCATCGCTCCCTGGTGGGCATGCCAGGTGGATCCCACTTGGGCTCATGCAGGAGTCTGTTTCTCTGCCTCCCCCCTTCTCACTTCAGAAAAATACCAAAAAAAAAAAAAAAAAAAAGCAACAGGGAGGGAGGCCTCATGGAGGAGGCAAGACTGAATGAAGATGAGAGGAGGAGAGGGAAGAAATACTGTATATATCTGGGGACCTCCCAGGCATGGGGGGCCAGCAAGAACAGAGCCCATTATCACCAGTTAATGAGAGAATCATTAATATTAATCCCTGTCCTGCTCATGGTCTACCAGGCCAACAACTGTCTGGTTAAACCTTTTAGATTTGGGTCAGTCTCCGTTCCTCAGCTTCCAAAACCTTGTATTCACCTGCTCCCCAATGTCTGAAAAATTAGATTGAACCATGTAAAATTGGCAGTGTGCTACCATGTTTGCCCCATAAAAATGTCAGCTTTATATGGTTCAGCCTAATCCATCTGGCCGGGTCCCAGGCTATAATGAAAATAAGGTTAAAGGTGAGCACCCCACGCATGGCTCAGAGGACACATTTCATACATGTTCATTCTCTCCTCCTACCCTTTCCTCTCTGAGAGTCTTGTTGACTTATCATCTTCACAAATGTGTCAGGAGCTGGTGATGGAGCCTTTTCTACAAGCAAGCATACATGGCGCTCACTCAGGTGAGGGAAGTGAGAGTAGAGAGGACCTTTGGGAAAGAGGAAGGCAGGGCATTCTGGAAGCTTTCCTCAGCCACGGTCTTGTTGGCAGAGTTTTCTCACTGGTTTCCTTAAAGTTCACACTGGAGGCTCACCCACTGATTGGGTGGTGGGCTGTAAGGGAGTTCAGGCCTGTACCCACCCCGTATGGGAGAGCCATTCTCTCAACACTATTGGTGACAAGAGGTGAACATGAGTGGGGACCGGTGGTCCTCTCTGTAGCCACATGGCTGCTTTGTCTCACTTGTCAGTGTTTCCAGTGATGGCCCCGACCCTGTCGGGCTGGGGCAAAAAGACAGTGCTCGGGAGCTGTGGGAGGAGCTGCTGTTGGACATCGAGCTTCCCCACGGCATTAGGTTTGGGCCACGCGCCCCCTCTAGGAATGTTAACACACACATGTTGTTCCAAGGCTGACCTCTTCCCAGATGACCTCCTGTTCAGACTTCTGCTGTTTACCCCAAATACAGTGAGGGTGAGATGGCGTGGGGTGTGTGAACCTGTTTCTATAAACATTCAAAATTTACCACAATGTTGATAACTTTATTTTGACATTCCTTTATATATATACTGGGACCTTAAAGAATAGAAGTGACCTAACCCTCCTTACAACCTCTGTGAGCTCTGGGTCAATGTCACTGGCCACATCAAGGAGCTGAGAAAACAGAGGCCATCACTGTGACCCTTGGCCATCTGTATCAGCATCACCTGCAAATTCTTGGGCCTTCCCCTGACCCACTGAATCAGAATTAATAAGACCTGGGCCAAAAAGCTTGCGTTTAAAACAAGTTTGCCCGTGTAACATATGCAAACTCATATGTTACAGACAGGGAGATGGATGGGCCATTAGACATAGGATTTCCCTGGGAAGGGAGAAGGGTTGAGGTTAGGAAGGAGGTCAAAGGCCTTGATGACTATGAGGGAGTGGCCAAGGAGTGGAGAGCATGACTCTCAAGGCGGCAGTCTCTCCTGGAGGTGACTGAGTGACTGGATATATCTCGGGTCCATGGCCTTTTCCTAGATGTCTTGTTTGAGCTCCACAGCCACACCGGGAGGGTCTCAGGTGGGCCAGATAGTATCAAACCCACATGAGCAAAGAGGAGAGAGAGGGCCAGTGTGCTGCCTCCCGTCCTCACCCCAAACCCCTCCGTGGCATCCCATTCCTGGTGGGCCCCAGATCGAAACAGCAGACAGCAAATGTCCGTGAGATTCTGCTGCTCTCTAACTCCCAAATCTGCACACGCTGCTTGATGATGACTTGATAAAGGGTTACTGGGAAGTTCGCCTTCCAGGGATGAAACTCGGGGGGGTGACTTATGAAATCCAGACACTATTAATCATTCAGGATGACCTGTAAGTAGGATGAAAATTGGTATCTTTGAGTGCAGAGAAAGGATAATTTAAGATAATTTCCCACTTATTTGAAATGGGCCTTGCCCACGTAGCCCCTCTGCCTGTTTCTTTTGTTTCTGGGCCTCTGTGAGTCATACTCCTGACAGTCGTCAAGGCCACTAGGAGGGACAGGAAGTGAGGGCCCTGAGAATGTTGGGACACACACCAGTTTGAGCTGAAGACACCCTTGCTCTGGTCTGCTGATCTTCATGGGGCCAGTCTCGGCGACCACTTCACCTATCTTCCTGGGTGGCCTTCTGAAACAGGCTTCCAGTGACTCAGCAGGTCGCCAGCTCACTGAGGTATTGTTTCCCACTTATTTGTCTATCCCTTGGTCTGAGAAAATCCTGGGTCCTACTTAAGGGGCAAGATCCCCTTTCCTCAAGGATCTCTGCTCACAGTGTTAAATTTCCAAATGTGGGTGAGCTGCAGTAGGTTGGGCAGCACTGCCCTTCGTCCTGGGCCACAGAGGTCCCTGACCGGCGTCCTGCCTCAGAGGAGCCCGCATGTCACAGACAGAGCATCACAAGCACTGCTGCCTCTGTGGTTTAGTAAGAGGGGTGTTTTATTTTAAATACATTTTGTAACCAAGTGAATGAATAAAAATTATTGAATTAGGACACTGTGCTTTTTTTTTTTTCTGACACCAAGTATGTTGTTCCAACTCCAATTCCCTGACACCGACTAGGTGTCTTATGATTTAACTCAATTCCAACACTACCCAGTGAGCACAGACCCCACAGGAGAAGGGGTCAGTTTCACAAGACCGTTCTACTTCAGGCGCCATTTACACATGGGGTCTGCAGGCTACCTGCACTTCTGCCCCACTGACTACGAGTACGGGGGTTCCCACATTGGAGCAAACATCATTTGCTAGAAGTAGCTGAGGAACAGCCAGCTGGCAGAGATGCACAGGGCCAGGGGACGAGCTTCCCTGCCCTCCTCAGGCGCTGCCTCCTGCACACTCATGTGCACACCAGCCCAGAAGTGTTCTGACTCTCTGTCCAAGGTTATTTACCAAAGACCTTTTGTGTAGGTGTGATTCATTAAACTATTGGCCACTAGTGAGTGAACCCAAAGACCTGTCTTCTCCCTGGAGATCAGGAGATGAGGCTGAAAGTTTAAACCCTATAGTTGTGGTGACCAGCCTGACGCACTCTAGGGGCCTTAGCATGAGTCATCTGAGTATAAACCCCAATGTAGTTAATGGGGGCTTGTTATGAGTGATGAAGACACTTCTGTCACTCAGGAAATATCAGGGTTTAGGAGCGCCATGCCAGGAACCAGGGATAAAGACAATATATGTATTCATTTAAAAAAAGTTACACTGCTGATAATACACACTGTGCACCCCAGGCCAGAATGGGTTGTGGCATAGAATCTGTAAGTACAGGCTGCGGAGGTGAAATCACAGTGTGGGTCCACAGAGCAGAGAAAGAGGGGCTATCCTGGCTCAGAGGAGGCCACTGAAAACACCCACGCTGAGTGCTGAGGGGCCCAGGCAGACCAGGTCTCCCGGGAGGCTCTGCTGCCTCCCTTCTTGCCTTTACGGCATGGATTTGGAAGGTATTTAGACCTGCCTGGAGAGTCTGAGTCAGGAAAATGAGAGGTGGGGGAGGGGCACCTCCTTGTTCAGACTCCAGTTTGGCCAGGTCAGTCTCCACCGTGAATTTGGGTTCAATCAGCACCCCAGAGTCTCGTGCTGGGGTTCCCAGGTTCCCAGGAGGCTCAGTCAGCCTCTCGGTCACAAGGGCGGTCGTTGCAGAGCAGGCTGAGCCCAGGATGTAGATTTTATTGATTGATAACTTTTAAACATAAAACCGTTTGGTATGTGGACCTTCAAGTGTACTCTCACTCCAGGTTCCACAAATGCCAGGGACAAGCCCAAGCGACCATCTCTCCAGGCCCAGAATTGGCAGGGAAGACACCACCCCTTGGCCGGTAGAATAAACCTCAAGCAGCCTTAGAAAATCTTGGCATGTGCCTCCCTGGACTGCCCAGGCTGGGCTGCGACAGGCTGGATGAGCATAGCCGAGGGTTCAGGGTGGTGTGAGGGCCCCGAGGACGTGCTCACCAGTCCCCCCTGAGACGGCCCCAGTGTGCGCTCGGTCTCCTGCCGCGGTGGGTGGGTAGGGCAGGACGCTGTCCTTATATTTTGGCCTCTGGTGTTTTACTCCTCAGCTCTACTCCTTGACCCCAACACACACTCACATGCACACATGCGTGTGCACACACGTGTTCTCCACACTGCTTTCACGTCCTGAAACACGACCTGTGCACTTTCACCTCCACCTCCTTCCCTCCTCTAACCTTATGTTTGCTGCCTCCTCCTCCTTCAAGCTCCAACTTCTGGACCACACTTCTCTCCTAGGAATGAGTAAGCAAACGAAAATTTGATTTTGACAAAATGATTAAATTCTTACCATGCGCCAGACAATATGCTAGACATTGAACTTTTCAGAACTTACTGTTCTGACCCGTAAGTCACTTGCCGAGTGAGATCAGGGAGAACAGAGATTTAGACGCCAGTGATCAACTGGATTCTTACACTGAGCCTCAAAAAGCGACCTTTTGGGGAAATGGATTAATTGTGATCCGGGGTCTGACCCTCAGTTTGGCAGCTTTAGAAGCTGAATTTTATCAGTTTAGAGAGATTGACTTACACTAACCGAACTCACAGGAAATTGATGTATAAATCTGAATGTCAATTTATTATATTTCCAGAAGTACTTTATCAGCTGCTGCTGATAATTGTATAGGGTGGTAAATGGTTATTGTTTTCTTTAGGGAAGTGGTTGAAAAGCATATGTATATTTTTACCTTTGCCTGCCTCGTCTGGGCAGCCAATGCATTTTCCCTGTTTCCCCCTCAGTTGTGCCTCAGCTGGCTTTCACAGGCTGGCAGGGCTAGGCTAGATTTCCAGATATATCTCTTACTGCTTTGACTGGGGGGAAAGTCCACAAATTTTGTCAGTGTTCCATGAACTCACTCCGAATGTTAGATACTTGTGTGAATAAGCTAAAGTGGGAAATTTTATAAATTTCCTGGAGACAGCAGTGGCTGCCCTTCCTTCTCTGCAAGGACAGGTTAGCAGAAGCCAGCATAAATGAGTGCAGAGCGGACACATTAACAAGTGATTCTTCCCCTTCCCTACACACATGTGCACAGGATTTTAGAAGCATGTGTTATAAAGTATGCATTGCATTGACGGACATTCCTAAGCCCATTTAATACACATAGGTTGATTTAGGATGGTTTGGCTAAATTGCAGTTCAAATGTTGAAACTGAATATGAATATTTCATGATATTCGTCTAAGACAGGGGTCAGGAACCTTTTTGGCTGAGAGAGTCATGAATGCCCCATATTTTAAAATGTAATTCCATGAGAGCCATACAATATGTTTAACACTAAATACAAGTAAATGTGTGCATTTTATGTAAGACCAACACTTTTAAAGTACAATAAGTCTCTGAATTCATTTTAATATGTTGTTATGCTGTTGCTAACCAATGATGAATAAAGTACTTCTTGCCATTAATGGTTTTGCTGATGGCTTTGTAGTCTGGTTGATATGTGGTGAGGTTAAGCTTCATGCAGGCATTGAGACTTCCATCCATTAAATGTGATCGTAGGTTGGTCTTAATGTTCTTTAGATGTGAGAAAGACTGCTCACATGCATACGTAGAGCCAAACATTGTCAGTACAGCAATACTCACACTCTGCAGTGTGTGGTGCCGGGGTCCAGCCCCGGGAGGAATCCAGAGGTCCCACAGGAAGAGACGGTGTCGGCACGAATCGAGTGAGAGAGCTGAATTCTTTTCTTTCTCTTTATTCTCTAGTTAGCATTTACTGCCAGGCATCTCTGCCAAATGCTGGTCTAGCTTTCCTTTTATGCACACACACTAAGTTACAATCACATGGTATTCAGAATACATTGATTAGTCATTGTTTTTGTTTCACTATGGTTACATTTTCTAGGTAACAGTTAATTCAGTTCTATAAACTATAAATCAGGTGGTAAGTCATTCAAAGTACAATTATACAATAACTTGAATCAGCAATAACAATATTGGTACAAACTTCCAAAAGGTCAGTACTGATTAATAACTCTACCTTGTCTAGGATACTATTGTCTAGTCAAATTTTATTTATTTACTATATTCATACACTAATTAAGTTCTAACTTTACTTTTCTCAGAGTGTTCCACCACCTGCAGGTCAGGTATGCAAGAAGAATGGAAAGTTTCTTTACTCTACCACATGAAAAGGCTAGGGAGGAAAAGTGATGAATTAAGTGAAGGCTAAAAGGTGCTCTGTGTATAGTTACTGTTTCCTACCTATTCATAAGTCACAATCTATTCTTTCTTTCTTTTTTTTTTTTTTTTTGCATTTTTCTGAAGCTGGAAACAGGGAGAGACAGTCAGACAGACTCCCGCATGCGCCCGACTGGGATCCACCCGGCACGCCCACCAGGGGGCAACGCTCTGCCCACCAGGGGGCGATGCTCTGCCCATCCTGGGCGTCGCCATGTTGCGACCCTCCTGGGTGTCGCCATGTTGCGACCAGAGCCACTCTAGCGCCTGGGGCAGAGGCCACAGAGCCATCCCCAGCGCCCGGGCCATCTTTGCTCCAATGGAGCCTTGGCTGCGGGAGGGGAAGAGAGAGACAGAGAGGAAGGCGCGGCGGAGGGGTGGAGAAGCAAATGGGCGCTTCTCCTATGTGCCCTGGCCGGGAATCGAACCCGGGTCCTCCGCACGCTAGGCCGAAATCTATTCTTTCTAACATGATTAATAAGAAGAAATTCTCCTACAAACTTA